>NC_045543.1:128807592-129115660 GCF_009769535.1 Thamnophis elegans | reverse complement strand
ATCTTATGGGACATTCAAACATAATTAAAGCCCGGTGGTTCTGTAAATAATCCTGTATCATGTAGGATTTTGTAAATGGTAAACAGTACAGACCCTTGAATTGCACCTGGACGTTTTAAGGATATATGCAGTTGGCAGATCAGATGGATTTGTGCAAAGGCCTTTCTGGCTGCAGCTGCCATCTGCTAAAAATCAGGTGCCAAAGATCTCTCAAATTGTGCATCTTGTCTGTCTGGGGGAATGATACCGTATCTAGATTTAATGATGGAAGATCACCATATTGGGGGCGTGGGGGTGGCTAAGACCCACAGCATTCAGTATGATTAAGTCTAAATCTGTTCTTCTCCATCAGGACTCCTGCAGCCTCCAAATGCTGGGAATTTTTTTTTAAGTATAACTTTATTGGCCGGGGTGGAGAAGCATAATATGCTTCATCCTTACATTAATGATACTTATACCATGCAAATGGATAATCTTGCCAGGAAACCTCATGTAGTTGTTAAATAGAAGTGGGAAATTTTGAATCTTGATCCTCTCTTCTGGGGTGTTAGCAGTTCCTTCACCTCAGACTTTGTATCTTCTGTAGATTTTTATGAATACTGTCTATTCCCTTAACTAAGACATTTACAAAGATAATAAACAGTGCAAGGCTCAAAATCGAATGCTGTGATATTCCACTGCATTCCTTCTCCTATGTGGACATAGACCCATTAAGGATCATAGTTGTTCAATCAAATGTGAAACTATCTGATAGTGGGATCATCCATCACACATTTGGTCTAACTTATCAAATTTTTTACTAAAGTTTAAGTACGCTACATCCACTGTATCTCCTTAGTCTACTAATCTGGTCACATTGTCAAAGAAATATCAACCCTCTATAAGAAAACAATAAAAATTTGTCTCGCACCTATTTTGAACAAATCAATGTTGGTTTCTGATAAACTGTTAGAAACGTAGGGTTCACAAGCCCATTCCTTTCAAGGATTTTGCCAGGTATTGATGTCAAACTATTGTTATAATTCTCTTTGCAAGGTTATGACAGATGATTAAATAGCTACTTTTTATTTTGCTTTAATCTTGGAATGATTCCACTGCATGTTTGTTTTCAGAAAGTAATAAGTAGTGATTAACAAATGCCATTTTTTAAAAATAGATTCTGCGTGTGCTTGGTGAAAATGCAATAGCTGTTCGAACAAAAGCCATGAAGTGTTTGTCTGAAGTAGTTGCTGTGGACCCCAGCATTCTAGCCAGGGTAAGAAAAAGAAAAGGAGAGACAATATCTAACCAGCCATTTGTATTTATTCTCTCAAGCAACTCTTCTGGTTTTGTTTATTTTGCTTGTTGTTTATAGTTGGATATGCAACGAGGTGTTCATGGACGGTTAATGGATAATTCCACAAGTGTGCGAGAAGCAGCTGTGGAGTTACTGGGTCGGTTTGTGCTTTGTCGACCACAGCTTGCCGAACAGTATTATGACATGCTGATTGAGCGAATATTGGTATGAATAGTTTTACATTTTCCTCTGTTATGTATGAGCATTTATAGACTGAAATTTGAAACATAGTTACAGTTTTTGTTAATCCAAGCTTCTTGGATTTTATTATGGTAGATTAGGAGAACTTTGTCATTTGCAGAAATTTTTTAAAAAAGTGCACCATATAACCATAATGTATCAACTATTGGTTGCTATTAAAGTTTTTATATCTGTTTTTTATTTTTATTTTTTAGTTAATAATATGCAATGTTGTAAATTATAGAAAATATGTTTGTCTTCTTTTTCCTCCCTTAGGATACTGGTATTAGTGTCAGAAAAAGAGTAATAAAGATTCTTAGAGATATCTGCATTGAACAACCAACCTTCCCCAAAATTACAGAAATGTGTGTGAAAATGATTCGCAGAGTTAATGATGAAGAAGGCATTAAGGTATATGCAGCATGTGTTGCTTCTGTTATAGCTTGCTTTGATTTTACTTTCCCTTGACTTATACATTCACGTTAAATTGAGCTGAGCTCTTGTGAGCAATGTTACTGTAGCTTGGCTAGTAGTGGTAATAATGCTGCTTATTGAAATTTATACTTACTTCTTTTTCAGGTTTAACGACTTAATTTTCTTAATAGATATATTTTTTATTTACAGAAATTGGTAAATGAGACATTCCAGAAATTATGGTTCACTCCAACCCCACATAATGACAAAGAAGCTATGACCAGAAAAATCCTGAACATCACAGATGTGGTATGAATGGGACTATTTGTAGTAAACATTTATGTCTGTGTTCAAAAGTATATTTTCCTAGTATTTCTTTTTCATCTTTTTAAGACTAAGTGTTACTTCATTGGTGTCACTCAAACAAAAGCAATACAGGTAGTCCATGAGCTTCAACAGCAATTGGGAGTGAACACAATGTAAGTTGTCAAGTGTGACAGCATTGCTTAGCTACAGAAATTCCTATAGTTCCAATTGCCATTTTTAACGGAATCTCACAGTCCTTAGATGGGGTAGCTTTCTGCTGGCACTACCAGACTTCCTGATGGCACAGCCAAAGTCACTGAGGAAGCCGGCAGGAATTTATAGTCCCAGACCCGCAGGCAAGTAAATGGCCATTAAATCAAGGAGGAAATGAAGGAGCGCAGGAGGAGGAAAGGGAGGATGTGTGAGAGGTATGGGAAGGTTGTGAAGTTGGTTTGGGGAGGTTGCTAGGGGATGGTATAGGTTGGAGAGGGTTAGGGGATGCAAGGAGCACCACATGGGAGAGAAGGAGGGGGAGTGCAAGAATAAACTTGCAGGTGGGGGGGGGTGCATAAGTGCAGTGTGTGCTGGGGTGTTGGAGTGTGTGAGAATGGATCAGCGAGGAAGTATGAGAGAAGTTCTACACAGATCATTGAGGATATGAGGGGGTGCATGAGAAAAATCTTAGGGATCAGAAAATTTACCCTGGATGTGACTCAGGGAGGGTGTGAGGGAAACATAGAATCAGGGATGCTGCCTAGGAGTGCACAAGTGGCCAATGCAGCATCAGCATAGAGGGGTTGGGGCAGAATTTGTGCCCCAGCAATTCGTAACCTTCCTTTCTGGCTTCCTATTGACTTTCTAGGGAAGCTGACAGGGAAGATTGCAAATGGTGATGATGGGGCACTTGTCAACTGGTCATTTGAATGAATTGCCAAGCTCCAAGTTCAGAATCACATGACTACAGGAGTGTTGGGTTAGCTGGAACTCCAAGGACCAGCTGTATTAATCATTAATTCAGTGCTGTCATTACTTCAAATGGTTGCTGAATGAATGATTATAGGGCAAGGGCTTCATGTAGTACAAATATTTTATTTTTCTGGTTGGGTTTTGAAAAATCTGAAAAATTGTTTTATTGCTACATGTGCTAAGTAAAGGTTGGCTATTTTATAAAAGAAGGGTAGAGATTTTATTGAATTGTATCTCTCATTAGCTCTAGCTGGCAAAGGGCAAAATATGATAAAAAGGACAGTCTGCCAACATCTGGAGAATTACGCATTATGCACTGCTATTTTACACTCTGCTTTGTTGGATTTTGTGTTTGTGTAGTGTCTGATCCCAACCACTTTGTCTAAGGCATTGTGTTATGTGCTTTGTTGCCTAACAAATTATAGTTGGACCACGATTTAGCACAATATATGTATCCAAACTTTTAGGCACTTATCAATATATTTTAAACATTTGTTTTTATTAGCTAGATTAATATGATGTAGAACTTATTTCCCAATAGGTTTGTGTTTATAAAACTTATAGCATATTTGAATTTTTTAAAATTAGTGAGAAAAATTGGAATAGCATAATGTGGAAGAAAAAAATATATATAATTGCATTATATAATGCTATCAAGTTCAGCTAAGACCCTAATTAAGGATTCTTGAAAACAATCCATTTTACTTGGATATCTTGTTTATTAGGTATAAACAATTAACTTTTTTTGTATGAAAGTTGAAGATGTACAAATGCTTCAGTAGATATTTAATCTGTTAAATGTCAATTAAAATAGTGTTATGAAAATAGCATTGATATGTGCATAGACCAAGCTTCTGGAGGAAAAACATTTGTCCTACTATGTATTAGTTTAGCATTCTATGTTCAAAATTACAGGTTTCTCTCCCCTAATTTGGTGGTTTTCATAGATTATGAACAGCTTTCTGAGAAATTGATGTATTTTATAGATATTCTCTGTGTGTATTAATATGTGAACTCAGAATGTAACAAATAAATTTATTTGCAAATAAATTTTACACTTCTTTTTCATAGGTTGCAGCTTGTAGAGATACAGGATATGATTGGTTTGAACAGCTTCTTCAGAATGTACGTAATGATTCAGATATTCTGGACCTTGATTTCATTCAAATACCTTTTATTTTTATCTTTTTTTCAAACAGAATTGATGCAGCTTTTTAGTAACACAACAAATAGAAAAAGGATATTCAAATTAATCAATACAAAGTGTAAAAATCAATTAACAATCTAATAAGAATTTAGGAGGTCCCATTATCAGTAAAAAATGACTTTCTTACTGGTTTGTAGGTAAATCAAACGAAAGAAATGAAAAGAATCTCTCCCCAATGTATTGGAAATATTGACATGCCTCCTCCATCCATTAGGCAAGACACTATGATAATTCAAAAATGAATTACATTATTTCATGGATGAATATCTTCTTCATATTGCTTATTCATTAATGCTTTTTACATATTATTCTTAATTCTTGAAAGGCTACTTTGCGTAGCTTAGTTTTCTTGACATATTTATTAAGGCATGTATCCTAGTTCAGTTATAAATAATTTAAAAAGCTTTAAGACTTGTAGCCCAGGTTTATGATAAGCAGTAAATGAATATACACATGAATAACAAGCAAAGTGAGTTAGTTCACATTTTTTTTAGAATAATGTATACTATTTGATAAATATTTATTGACTGTTTAAGCTTCTAAATAAAAATCAATTTAAATTAACACTTTAAATAAGTTTCCTTAAAATGTATTTTGGGGTAATCTGTTCTCCATTATTACTTCAAATTAGTGGTTTATTTTTGTTATATCCAGTTAGATGCTGTCTTTAATTTTCTTTTACAAAAGACTATATTCTGTTTATTTTACAGTTGTTAAAATCAGAAGAGGATGCGTCATACAAACCTGTCAAGAAAGCCTGTACTCAACTTGTGGACAATTTGGTTGAGCATATTCTGAAGTATGAGGAATCTTTGGCAGGTAAAGCATCTATGACCATTTCAATCATATACTATTAAAATAGCTTGTTGGTAGCAATTTAAAATTAAGATAGCTTGCTGGTAGCAATTTTTCCTCCTTTCTTTGTGTGCACAGATTTCTCTTTTCCTCTGTTTCTTTTAAACCTGTTATTTTCTGTCTCTTCCTTTATTTCTGCTTCTTATAACATCAGTAGGGAAGCATTTCTGAGCAAACTTATATTAGAGCATTTAGGCAATGTCACTCTTACATAAACAAATCTACCTAATTTGTTAAAAGCCACCAACAGATTAGCCCCTCAGAGACAAGGAAATTTATATCAGTGCAACGAATTAATAGAATGGAGTGGAAGGGAAAGGGAAAGTGGGAAGGAAGGAAGATAAAGAAAGAAAAGAAAACCTTCATCCAGCCTCTCCAGTCTTCTACAAAAAATGCTTGCATAGTACTCCTACTTAGAAGCCACTAGATTTCCTGCGGAAATAGAAAACAACTTTCTTACAAGCCATTGGGTGGCAGCAAAGATTCTCTTCTGGGTGGTTGAAAAATGCCTCCAAAAGAGGCAAAACTTTTTTGATACGCCTATTTTCCTCAAGAAAAGGTTTTCCTTTGCAATTTAAGAGACTAATTTCTCACTGTTTTAATTCGTTAAAAAGTTAAAATGACCACTAATATTAATGGACAGAAGGAATAAATACTGTAATGAATTTTAGACACTTTCTTGTGAGAGTGGACCCTTAGATAAAGGGGTTTTACTTTTCATCACAATTTCAGTTTGTGAGGGGAAATGCTCAATAAAGCATGACATGATGGTTTATCTCAGCCTTGTTTGACATCACAACTTATTTGGTTATTTTATTTATTTCATTACTGCCTTTATTATTTTTACAAATAGTTCAAGGTAATAAACACGTCCAACACATCTTAGTTTTTCTGGTGTAATGTGTTACAGTATCTTGAAATTACATTCCTATTAACTTGGAATGGCTATCATTTGTTGTTGTTCGTTGCGAAGTTGTGTACGACCCATTGCAACCCCATGGACAACGTTCCTCCAGGCCTTCTTGTCCTCTACCATCCCCCAGAGTCCATTTAAACTCATGCTGACTGCTTTAGTGACTCCATCCAGCAACCTTAGTCTCTGTCGTCCCTTTCTTCTTTTGCCCTCAGTCTTTCCCAGCATTAGGCTCTTCTCCAGTGAGTTCTTCCTTCTCATTAGGTGTCCAAAGTACTATCCTTTATGAATAGACAAACTAGAAGTAATTGCATAATTTTTCAGAATTGCAGTGCAAAGGAAGGCCAAATCACATTCAGGTTTTGTTTTATTCTTTAATTATGCTCTTAGTGTTTCTGCCTCAGGCTCTTAGCCACAGTATAGAACTGGAAAGCTTTCAGGAATAGGATATAGTATAAAAAAACTAGATCACTTGATTTGCAGTCACCCAAGAAAGTAGGAGTTCAATCACTTAGGTACTTCTGCTAAAAGTTAAAAGGAACTGTTATGTGAAATATCCATTATCTTTTTGATTCCTTGGGGTCATTCTGAAGAGGAATATGAAAAAGTGGGGGTCTGTCCAGATGAGCTCATATTATTATAATGCAAAGGATCACAATTAAAGTGAGACTTTATAACTATTAAAATGTGCATTGTTAGTTTAATTTACATTGGGAAAATAATATTGGTTTTCTGAATATAGTGTTTCCTATTGCTATATGATTTATTTATTTATTTAAAATATTGTCATGGTGATAATATTGAACGTAAGACCGAATAATATCTGAAATCTATGATAATAGTACTAGCTTTAAGACTGGAATCAGGTTTTGGCCTGATCAATAATATTTCTGTTTGGGCTATCATAAACAGTGGCTTACAAAGCACATGAAAGGATAAAGGAACTGTGTGGTGCCCAGCGCTTTCCCAGTCAGCAATCATTTATTTTTGCAGCACAATATGATGCTACGCATAATCAGGCCAACTATAAATATTCTCACTTGAGAGACTTGATTCAGCTGGCCATTTAGATTAATGATTGATTGGCAGATGAGTGTTTGTGTGGGCTTATATAAATAATGATATTTCTTTTCCAGATTCTGACAACAAGGGTTTGAATTCAAGTCGCTTGGTAGCTTGCATAACCACTTTATTTTTATTCAGCAAAATCAGGCCTCAGTTAATGGTCAAACATGCTATGACCATGCAACCATATCTTACAACTAAATGCAGTGTAAGTATTAACATATCCAGATTGCTTATCTTTATAGTATCTGTTTCAGCTGAAGTTAAGATTAATGTATGGGTAGAAACCACTAAAATCTGCTTTGAGACTATTTAGTTGTCCGCTTCTAGGGTTGTTCTTACTACTATTTAACTTTTATCATTCCCATTGTTGTGTTTTAATAAGCTGCTTTAAAATTCTTTTTGAATTTATTACATCTATTCTTCTAGGTTTTAAATTTGCTTGTTAAATGACTTGTTTTGAAGAATTTTTAGACAATAAGAACAATTTGATAATGGAATTGATTATCCAGAGAGAAGTGAGTTTGGAAATGTGGAAAGTGGAGATGTTCAAAGAGAAACTACGTAGCTTTTTTCTGGGACTTCTTTCATTCATATTCTTGCACTGAGCAGGGGATGGACTTAATTGCCATTTCCAACTTTGTGTTTCTACGTTTTGTATGTTTTTATTTTCATTCTAACATTTCTGCCCCATTTTTCATCATTTAAATGATTCAAAAGTAGGATAGAAACAATCCAGTCTATCAGCCCTTTAAGATTTTCTCAGGTACCTTTTGAGTAATGAGAGTTGCACACTAAAAAAAAGGTACTAGTTCATGTACACAAGTTGTGACTGCTGAGTTGTTATTCCATGGTGTTGTATCATTCAGTAGCATGGATGCTTTATTCTAATGTTGAACTTGAGCTTTTCATGATATAGTAAAGGATCACAATAGACATAATTAATTGAATGCAATATTTTCTATAGAACCAAAATGACTTCATGGTCATCTGCAATGTTGCTAAGATCTTAGAATTGGTAGTGCCACTGATGGAACACCCAAGTGAGACTTTCCTTGCTACAATGGAAGAAGATCTTATGAAGCTCATAATCAAATATGGCATGACAGTAAGGTTTAATTTCTACTTTAAAAATCACCTTGTTTTACTGCGGTAGAAAATGCTGTATTTCAAAGGGAACATTGAAATTGTAGTCATTATGTTGATTTTATGAATATAAAAATATGGTTAGCTAATTCACTTTTTTATTTTAACTATTCATATGCTACTTGAATATTGTTTAAGTAAAACAATATTTTACTTAAAACTATTTGTTTATTTTTGTATACAAGTAAACAAAACTTTGCTTGTTTAAGTAAAGAAGATAGAAATTATTAAAAATAATAAAACTATTTTTAAAATAAAAACTATTTTTATGATGGCCTTGAAGTCTAACTAAATCTGTAAAATAAGAGCAGAACATTGATTTCTCCATTACTCTGCAATAATTTCCCCCCTTTGTTTCTAGGTAGTGCAGCACTGTGTCAGCTGTCTTGGAGCTGTTGTTAACAAAGTCACACAGAATTTTAAATTTGTATGGGCTTGTTTTAATAGATACTATGGTAAGTTAAATATTTAGATTTTTTAAATGAATATTCTTTTAAAGATATACAATGTTTATGAAAACAGCATTATAAAATAGGTTTTCTAATTTAGGTGCACTTTCAAAACTAAAAAGTCAACATCAAGAAGATCCAAATAGCACTATACTTACAGCAAATAAACCAGCACTCCTAAGATCCCTTTTTACTGTTGGAGCTCTATGCCGGCATTTTGATTTTGATCAAGAAGATTTTAAAGGCAACAGTAAGGTAATACAATATTTAAAAGTATATTTGGATGGATGGAAATCTCTAATACAACCATTATTTTTCTGTTTTTAGATATTAATAAATGTCTTTAAATGGAAATGAAACTTTCCTTCACTTTTTAAATTATTGTACCCTTTTCCTTTTTAAACAGGTTAACATAAAGGATAAAGTACTTGAATTGTTAATGTATTTTACCAAACATTCAGATGAGGAGGTACAAACAAAAGCTATCATTGGTCTAGGTAAGATTTTATAACAGATTTGAAATACATTATGTATATCAGTAGTTGCTTGTGATCATTGCAAAATGACTGCTGCTTCAATAAAACAGTCCAAGATAATTTATTAATATAGTTTGGATTATTGTAATAGTCTCTAGCAGCTATATTCAGAAAAGGAAAGATGGTGCAAATTTGCTAGCATGTATTTTTGTATATCTAATTGTGTGCCTTTGATGCAGCTTACTATTGTATAGTTCTGTTTTTTAAAACATATTAATAATTTTGTATTTGTGCAGTTTGCAATAACTATAAAATGTAAATAAGCAGTTGTGGGCAGTTACAGGTATGGCACGAAGTACTGGTACAATCTTTACAAGAAAAAGGTTGCCTGCACTTGTGCTAGTCCTCCTATGCCTAGGTGATGTCAGTGTTGTTAGTTATTGTCAAGTCTGTATTTAGTAAGACCACATTTATTCATCATGAGCGTGTGTGGACTTGTCTTACTTCATAGGAACCTGATTGGGAAGGATGGGGAAATTACCAGATTCAAGATTTATTCACCACTATTCTTTGTGCATCATAGCCCCAATACTGAAATTGGATGGGGTTGAGGCAATAATTTATTGTAAGACCTTTAACTGTCACTAGAGGTGCTGCTATGATTGCCTTCTTGAGGTCCTGATTTCATATTGATAGTGGTATTGAAATCATCTAAGCTTTTATTGGTGAAGTGACTTCTCCATATCTTTGGGTATGAATTCTAGATGGTTTCATGATTTAAAAGCCTCTATAAAAATCAGATGCTTGTTCCAAGTTATTTAGCATGTTACGCAAAATTGGCATTAAGTGGTTTCTGCTTTAACATATGTCCTGGAGAACTTCTTGATATTCTGAAGACCTCTGGGAATTGAGATGGCTCAAGAGATGGCCGGAGTAGTACTAGGTGAAAAACATAAAAAGTGAATTAACTAAACACAGTTACACATCCATGTTTAATACTAAACCATGGTAATAATAGTGGCAAACTGTTTCTACTTGTCTGCTCTTATTACACCTGCAGATTTGCATTCAATAGCCTTGTTTAGGGTTGCCTATATCCTTTTGATAGAGAGGTGGAAGAAGATCTAACCATTAGCTAATGTGACATTTTTGTGAGGTTTGTCAAAGATAAAATTGTCCACATTTCTTCAAATTATATACCAAATGGACAGAGTTTTTCATACCGTTTTGGATTGTTTTTCCAGAGATCAAGGAGCAGAGTTCTCCATAACAGGAGTTGTGCCACCTGTGAGCCAGAGCCTTGCACTGGTTTTTTTCAGTACTTGGTCATAGTATGTGCAACAGTATTCTGGAGTGATAAATGCCTCTTTAAAGGAGGAGAACTATCACATACAGTGAGACCTCGGGTCCCAAACGGCTCAGATGATGAACAATTCGAGTGCCAACCAAAAAAATCTGCTAACACTTTCACTCAAGTCACGAACACATCCTTAGGTGCCGAATAAACACAGCCACAGCAATTTCCCCTGCCGCAGCATTTTTTTTGTGTGTGTGCATGCGCAGTCAGTCTTACTTCTGGTCACGACCAAATCGGGTGCCAACCAAAGTCCTGGAATGGATTATGGTCGGCACCTGAGGTCCCACCGTGACGCGTCAAAACCGCGCTCGATTAAGCCGCGCCCGATTAAACTGCGTCGCTGACGTCATCAACAGGGCGACAAAAGCCAGCGCGGAGAAAGAAGGGCGCTTTAAATAGCGCTTTGAAAGCAAGCCGATTCAACTTAAGGTAAGGGTTAGGTTTAGGGTTAGGTTTAGGGTTAGGTTAAGAGTTAGGGTTAGGTTTAGGGTTAGGTTTAGGGTTAGGTTAAGGGTTAGGGTTAGGTTAAGGGTTAGGATTAGGTTTAGGGTTAGGTTAAGGGTTAGGATTAGGGTTAGGTTTAGGGTTAGGTTTAGGATTAGGTTTAGGGGGGTTAGGGTTAGGTTTAGGGGTTAATTTTAGGTTTAGGATTAGGTTTAGGGGGGTTAGGTTTAGGTTTAGGGGTTAATTTTAGGTTTAGCGTTTACAGCGTGCTTCTGTCTCCGCGCTGTTGTCGCCCTATTGATGACGTCAGCTACGCAGTTTCGTCGAGCGTGGTTTAGTCAAACGCGGTTTTGTGGTGGAACCGAGGTCCCATTGTACCTTGAAGGAGGTAGTGATGTATTCTTTCCTGAATTGAATTATCTCTTGAGCCAATCACTAACCTGATCTCCAGTCTTTCCTTTCTGGGGCTTGAGTTACAGAGGAAACAGATTTTCAGTCTTTCTTTGGATGGAAAAAAGCAGTAGTCACATAGTCAGTGAAGTTTGTTGGTTGGAGGGAAAACACTCTCAACTGATCTTATTAGATCTCTCAAAAGCATTTTATATTATCTACCATTGTATTATTTTAGACCCATGATGGGAAACCTATGGCATGTGTGCCACAGGTGGCATGCAGAGCCATATTTTCCAGCACGCAAGCTGTCAGCTCCAGCGCGCATTCATGTGCTGGCCAGCTTATTTTCGGCCTTCCAGAGCACTGGGGGAGGTTGTTTTCGCCCTCCCCAGTCTTCAGGAAAGTCTCCGTAGCCTGGGGAGTGCCAAAAATGGACCCAACAGGCCAACCAGAAGTTCGGAAACGATCTGTTTCCGGCTTCCAGAGGGCCTCCGGGGGGCTGGGGGAGGCTGTTTTCGCCCTCCCCAGGCTCCAGGAAAGCCTCCGGAGCCTAGGGAGGGTGAAAAAGAGGCCCAACGGGCCAACTGGATGTTTGAATCATTTTGAACTTCCGCACGGGGTGTGTGTGTCATGCGCACATGCACAGGGGTCACATGCGCAGGTAGGCGGAACGCACAATTTTGGCACACATTTACAAAAGGTTTTGCCATCACTGTTCTAGACTATGAGAACTAGAAGCAGAAAACATTCTTTTATGGTGCTTCAACTCCTTCTGGAGTAGAAAATTCTCTTTGGTATTAATGCAAAAAGGTCTTTGTGCTCCTGGCCTCTCTCCAGTGTGGGTGTTTATGGTAGTTTCCTATACTATTCAAAATCTACATGAAACTACTTGGAAAGTTTATTCTGTTTGGGTTGAAGTATCAGTATATTGATGATATTCAATTAGGGAAACTGTAGAGATTCATTCCCCAAAATTCTGTTATGGATCTTAATTCCATATGAGGCAAGAAGACTTTGGCCCTAGAAGCATTCCTTATTAGTGGCATCCACCTGACAATATAATATTTTGGGTCATAAGTGATAGGAAGCCCTCAATTTGCTTGCCCTTTTGCAAAATCTTTAATGCTGCAATACTCCACTGGATATTTATAGTAACAATGAAGCTACTCTTGTAACTTACGTTTATTTGTACCTGGTTTGACATTCTTAATTCTGTTACTTTATGAATAAATCTGAAGTGTTTTGAAGCAGGATAATATCAAAATGTTTGTATAAGTAAGGAGACAATAAAATACAAAGAAACAAAACATTTCCTGTGGTAGAAAGTTAGATATAAAGTTAAGAATTCAACTCTGCAACAAGATTTATTCAGTTGCATTTTCTTATTTTCCTCAGGATTCGCCTTCATACAACACCCAGGTC
This sequence comes from Thamnophis elegans, assembly GCF_009769535.1. Classification (NCBI taxonomy): domain Eukaryota; kingdom Metazoa; phylum Chordata; class Lepidosauria; order Squamata; family Natricidae; genus Thamnophis; species Thamnophis elegans. The sequence goes on along the minus strand of NC_045543.1, from coordinate 129,102,731 downwards.
TAATGTTTGAACAAGAGGTGAAGACATTGTATAATAATATTCTCTCTGATAAAAACTGCTCAGTGAATTTAAAAATCCAGGTGTTGAAAAATCTCCAGACATACCTTCAAGAGGAAGATACACGTATGCAGCAGGCAGATAGAGAATGTGAGTGATAAATACAATTGCATTCAATAAATATTTTCAGTGTAATTGATTATATAGTATCAAGCTAATATTAAGTACCACAATTCAGGGTCCATATGTCTTTTTCAAGAGTGAGATAGGTAAAATGTAATGTTAATAAACTTTCTGTTGGCAACCCATCTAAATATTTCACCTATGTTGAGCTTTATTCACAGTATTCCAAAGTTAAGAAAGTTTGGCAGAAACCCACTCTTTCCTCCTAGTGTGTGTTGCTCAGACTGGGAGGTGTGCTACTCTACCTGATACACTCTTTCTAAAAATTTTCTGCAGCAATATTATAGAAAACATTCTTCATATTTGCCATTACTGAAGACTATTGGAGCATATGTCATCATTTATTTATTATATTCTTTTTTTCCTTTCTCAATTTCCTATTTTCAAATTATGTTTTTATTTTTCCAATATACTTTCCAAAAGGACTCTGGCTATGTGAATATATAATTCTCAACTCTATGGGTTTTGTGATTTAGAAAAGGACATTTGGTAGAATTGACAATTGATTTCACGCCCAAGGAAACCGCTCTATTCTTCAAGAGCACATAATGCAACTGAGCTATTTGTCTCAACCTTGGGTGAACCTTTGTCTGAACCTTGGGTGTGTGACCTTTTGGCTACCTGTGCTGCATTGAGTGAAAAGGAATTGTCTTGGGCCACATATAAAATATATAACATACTTAATGTATATAAATCTCAAAATAATACGGAACCACATTACCAACTGTCCAAGGCAGCATGCAGCTCATGGGCCACAAATTGAATAGATCTGATCTAAATAAAGCTAATCATTATGTTGGTTGATTCTAATGCATGGATAGAAAATCTTGTACCTCTGACCATTTTAGAATTTCAGTTCTGTTTAGAATTCTGGGTTCTGTTTCCAATTTTGGTTTTGAAAGTAAACATATCTGGCAATTCTTGAAACCATTAGAGCATCTCTTTCCATGCATGCATGCATGCATGCGTCCATCAATCCATCCATCTAATTTTATGCTGCCCATCTTCCTTACAAGGTGACTCTGAGTGGCTCTTCCCTAAACTCTTTGCCATAGAATGTTAAATGAAACTAAACTAATTAAATTTAACTGGCCTTCAGTTATTAAACTGAAAGAACTACAGAAGGGTTAAACATTGAAATATGATATTTATTTTTATCAGAACTGGTATTTATGTTGAACTCAGAAATATACCACTATCCAGTGCGATCCCACAGAGTTGGCCTCCTCAAGGGGCCGCCGGCCAGACAGTGTCGGCTAGCGACCCCCAGGGGGAGAGCCTTCTCTGTGGGAGCGCCTTCCCTCTGGAATGAGCTGCCCCCGGAGCTTCGCATAATCCCCGATCTCTGGTCCTTCCGACGCGCCTTAAAAAATTGGCTTTTCCAGCAAGCTGGCCTGGCCTAAATAGAATAAAATATAGGATTAATTTGGTTGTTAATTTAAATTCAATTTTTAAATTTTTATTGTAAATATCAATTGGGTTTTTTTTGGATACTTTATTTAATGTCCCTTTTAATTTTTGTAATATGTGTTTTCTTTTATGTTGTACGCCGCCCTGAGTCCTTGGGAGAAGGGTGGCATATAAATCCAATAAATCTAAACCTAAACCTAAACCTATACCAAAGACCTCAGTTTTGACTGTGATTATTATTTCTTTAACTGACTAAGGCTTTGCATACAACCAGAGGGCTAGGACTTGCAGTTCATACTATTTATCACTTGCTTTGCTCATTTTAGTTGATTCCTTAGATTTATTTCTGACGGTAAAATTTTAGATTGATCACTGTTTTCTGTTCTCTGTTTTCAAATTATGACATAGTTGCTATTTTACAGTCAATCCGTATACTTGTTCTAGAGGTTCGGAAAACGACTTCCTGAAAATAGGAGGGGGGATTCTTCTTGTTTCACTATCTATGTTCAGATACATGTTATACCTATTTGTATTTGATGATAGTTGTGGCACCCGGTATCTGATGCAAGTTATACCTGCCTCATCTGTAATCCTGATTTTTACTTTTAATGGTATGCACAGAGAAATCCTCTTGGATATTTTTGGTTCTTAAAAAACATTTGGAGATATTTCACTAGTGCTAGCTCCAACTTCTTTTTAGGTAAGATTTTTGAGAAGGTAGTCTCAACAGGTAGAGAAGGCCTTTTGCACTTGATTGATGTCAGTGCACATATTTTTTTAAATTGCCATCCAGGATTTTACCATTCTGGCACCTAGTGTGCCTATAGCCATTAGGACCACCATGGCTAGTTTTTGCCATAATCTCCCAATTTTGATTTTCATATTTTGATACTTTGTAGTCTTCTTAAAGACTCATATCTCCAATTATTTATCTTCTATTCTACCATCCCCTGGTATTGCCACCTCAATTATCCCCTTTTTCTTCTCCATTTCAATGCACAATTGTTTCTACTTTGTTATGCCATTGTTTGTAAGACTCTGCAATCTTGCAGCATATTTTATTACTATTATTAAGGGTGGATAATCTATAGTTAGATTCACAGTTTAAAACTGGTGGAAACATAATAAGAATTATTAAGGTAGCATCTAAAAATATAGGCAGTACCAAGCTAGATGGTTTTTTAAAAAATAAAATCAGTGTGCAGATCTGATAAATTCCATATTTCCAGATAGTGAGGATGTCCTTTAGGAATATCTGTGCTTAGATAAAATGAAAAGCTAAAGCACTGGTACTCCATTGCAAAATATATGATACATCCTGTATGCCATCAATCATTAAATGTGAATATTTGTAGTGCAGGGTTGAAATGAAGGGTCCTTGATGCTCTTTGAGCTCGCTTGTTTTCTTGCAGACGTTTCATTATCCTAACTAGGTATCATGAGGCTAGTCCTCAATAATTTCCATTAAATATCTGGACAGAATCAGGCAGATTCACTGAAAGAAGCGTTTCAGAACATGAATGATCAGAGGTTCTTCTTTATGTTTCCCTGCAATTCTTTATTCCTTGTTAACGTCAAACTTTCACTGGGACAACTGGAACAATGCAAACTGCATCCTAATAATGGACAGTGGCCATATGAACCTTGGTTCAAGTTGTTCAACTTGAGCAGAACTGTATTTTCTGTCACTCGAGTAGAGTCTTGGCACCATGATCAAATAACACTATTTTGATATTCAGATTCTTAGGGTTGGCAAATATGATACTTCTGACTCTTTTTGCTGGAAATTTTGAAGCACATTGACATTGCATAGAAAACCAATTGCTTATCAATCAATCTTTGATAATTCTGCTAGCAATCAGCATTTTTATTCTTTTAACTAGATGTTAAAACAATTGGAATATTTCATCAAGGATGTATTATATTTCTAACATCCAAATAAGCTTTTGGTGGTCTTCTCATATTTATTTCACTCCTTGTTTGTTCTGTTATATTGATTTGACCCTAATGGAGCTTCTTTTCAATCAGATACTATATTTATGGAAAGCCATCATTTTCTTTATTTGAATCAAGATACTGTCCTCCCAGTATTCTTTTCACTTTTTGGATGCATATCAGAGTATTCGCTTCTATGTTTAGTACATCATCTATTTTTTCTCTTTTTTCTGCTGTATTTATCTTAATTGTATACACTTATATCTAAGGACACTAGAAGACCTGTTTGCTTAACATGTAATATGCTTCTTCAGGCAGTTTTCATTATAATTATACAGTCTACCCTTCTTTCCCGGGCACATCTCACACCTGATCCCTTTTTCTTGCTTCTTATTGCTGTGACAGATGTTGGGAAGTGAGCACATCCTTTCCCTTAGAAGAAGGTTTTTAGGGTATGTGCGTGCTTTTTTAATAGGCAAATTAAAACTATTTATCTTTACCTACAGCCTTAAATAATCCATCCTATTCAATCTGTTATCTGAAATGGTACAGCCCTTCTGTATTTTTCTTCATGTGTCTAGATTGGTGACTTATGGTAGCTCTTCAAATAGTTTATCAGTTAGTGGAGAATGGTATGTTAATGTGGATGACTCCATCTTTATTAAGTGGGTTTCAATTAGGTGGCACTCCAATTTCTATTGTAAGCAACAGAAATGCAAAATATACATTCAACATGTACACAATATATAAATAATAGATATTATGATAAGATTTCTCCTTTCTTTTCTATTTTTGTAGGGAAGAAAGTAGCAAAGCAAGAAGATCTGAAAGAAATGGGTGATATTTCCTCAGGGATGAGCAGCTCCATCATGCAGCTATATCTCAAACAAGTCCTAGAAGCATTCTTTCACGCACAATCCAGTGTTCGTCATTTTGCGCTCAATGTTATTGCACTCACGTTAAACCAGGGTCTTATCCATCCAGTTCAGGTATATAATTGTATATTTAAGTTCACAATTCTGCAAAATATTGACTGGGAGCAATATACATATAGTTCTTTAGAGCTTACTAATGAGTAAGGAAGTACAGAAATCTGTTGTAATCACTATATTTTTATACTTAAGATGTGGATATTTTTCTGGATGTTCAGCAAAAATTTATTTAAGTATTTATTTTACTTACATAGTTTATTTGGTTTGTTTGTAATGTATCTAATCTGATTTCACAAACTCCAGACAATTCTTATTATTATGTCAATCAATTCAACTTAAAACAAACATTTTTTAAAAGCATAATGTAATGAGCTCCTCAGGTTCCAAAACCTCATCAGATAGGAGAGTATTTATACATCCCATGAATTCTTAATGTGAAATACAGACTTTAGGGATTATTTTAGAGTTAGCAGGCTACAACAGAAAAAAAACACCTTCTGATTCCAGACTTCTAGAATCATTTCCTGGGCTGATTACCCAAAAGCGGCAGACTCTGTTTGGAGAAGATTGGCTTGTAGGTAACATGGCTCCATGCCCAATATTTGTAGTTATCAATTTCTTTTCCCCCTGCTTTTCAGTATCATAAACATTTCCAAGGAGTCTAATAATATAGTAAATAGAAAAAGGCAGCAGTGGTATAGAGAGAACAGCAAAAGGCAGAAGCAATGTAAAATAGTACTGAATTCTTTCTTCCTAACCTTGAGTCTTACTAGATGGGATTGCAAAATATTTTGATGCTGGGTGGCCTTTCATTTGGTTTATGGCTGGGAATACTTTAGAAAGCTCTTTGACCATATTTGCTCAGAGGAAATATGAACTCTTTATCTATTTTCTGAAATTATAGGCTGGGGATCATTTGACATATAAATAAAAGACTCATCTGCTATCCATAGGAGGAAACTATTCTTTCTCATCCTCTTAGTAAGGAATAGTAGATGGGAGAAGAATGTAATTGAGCAATTTATATACCAGAGAGATAACATTTATACTTTTTTTGTTTCCCCTTTCTCTGTTTCCTTCACAAGAAGAAACATGGAATTCTTTCAATGATGTTTTTATCTCTTTTTGCAGTGTGTACCATATTTAATAGCAATGGGCACAGATCCAGAGCCTTCTATGAGGAACAAAGCAGACCAACAGCTGGTGGAAATAGACAAAAAATACGCTGGGTTTATTCATGTATGTTGGCCTCTATTTATCTTAATAAATTAAATATCATTTCTATCTGTTTCCATTTATATAAAAATACACACAATCAGAAGAAGCATAGCATTATCAGTAGGTTATTTTCACAATAAAAAGGATATGGTAATTCAGTTTCTGCAGCTGAAAAAAATGAAACAGAAAATATGTTTCCATTAATATACAAAAATTAAGCACATGCCATTTTATGTGGGTTTTTACTAAAGTTTGCATGTTTCTTCTTGAAAACAAAAGTTATGGCATGCGAGAGATTATGTTTTTAGAAGCAAGGAATATATATACTTCCTTGTAGGAGAAAGATGTATTTCAACCAGACCTGCATAAGTTAGACATGATGAGCCAGTTGTGCTCAAAGAGAAATGTTACATAGTCATTGTTTATCAATATTGGATGTAAGATTTTACTATATGCAGTTGCTCATCCCCTCATGATTAAGAGGTACAGAGTTGAATTCTTCTCTACAAGCCAGTTTTGTTTACATTTTTTCAACCTAAGAGTTTCTTTACAACAAACTTTGTCTATTCTTGTTAATAGTTACAAACAGTTGGAATAGGAACAGCAAGAATCAAAATGAAATTTCGGGAGAGAAGGATATGGAATCTGAAGGGCGGAATAGGGAGTCATTTAGGATATGGCACGGAAGTTGTTTGGCAATAACTTCATTCAGATTGGAGTAAGAAATATGTAGGCATTATACATTTTGTTCAATTTCAGATGAAAGCAGTGGCCGGCATGAAGATGTCTTACCAAGTACAGCAGGCAATCAATACTTGCCGAAAAGATCCTGTGAGGGGCTTTAGACAGGATGAATCTAGCAGTGCTTTGTGCTCCCATCTTTACTCCATGATCCGAGGGAATCGGCAACACCGGCGAGCCTTTCTTATTTCTTTGCTCAACCTCTTTGATGACACAGCTGTAAGTCTTACGCAGGCTTTCCGGGCTTCTCTAGAATGTCCTCCTTGATGGATGCTTTTTCTTTGGCTTAGAATAGCTTCACCATTGGATTTCTATATTTAACTTTTTTGTTGTTAGTTGCGAAGTTGTGTCTGACCCATCACTATCACATGGACAACGTTCCTCCAGGCCTTCCTGTCCTCTACCATCCTCTGGAGTCCATTTAATCTCACACCAACTGCTTTGGTGACTCCATCCAGCCACCTCATTCTCTGTCATCCCCTTCTTCTTTTGCCCTCAACCTTTCCCAACATTAGGCTCTTCTCCAGTGAGTCCTTCCTTCTCATTAGGTGGCCAAAGTATTTGAATTTTTTCTTCAGGATCTGGCCTTCTAAAGAGCAATCAGGGTTGATGATCTCTAGGACTGACCAGTTTGATCACCTTGCAGTTCAAGGGACACACATATTTATGGGTTCATTTATTAATCTGATCTAATCGGATTTGAATTTATTGTGATTATATGCTACCAAATTGGTAGCAACCATATAGATAGATGTTCTCCATGACAACCAGTCCCTAACCTGGTCCTTCAGGCCTTCCAATTTTGCATTTCTTGCCATAGTAATTAAGTGCATCCACCTCACTACTGGTTGTCCTGTTTTCTCTTTGCACCTGTTCCAGCATGAGATGCCTCTTTGGAGGTCTTTGCATAGTAGCTCAAATTATATTAGGATAATTTAACCCTGATCATTTTTACATACATTATAACTGTATACAGGCAGTCCTCAACCTATGACCCATTCATTTAATAGTTCAAATTAACAGTGGCCTCAGAAAAAGCAGTCATGGCCTAAATTTGACCTTGAACTTGCCTTACGGTCACATAATTGTAATTTGGTTGTTTATCAACCAGATTACATTTATGACCAATTGTAGCATCCCATGATCACATGATCCCAATTTGTAATATTTTTTGCTGGTTTCTGCCAAAAAAGAAAACCAGAGGAAAAAGCTATTGGTTAAACTGGATTCAGATTTACAACATATGACTCAACTTGCATCCATGGTAAAAACAGTCATCAAAGACATTCTACCAACCCTGACCCTATCACAAGATGACTCTGTATGATTGCAACACAACACAATTCCAGTTGTCTTTGTAGGACAAGAACTACCTATGTAAAAGTACCTTGCAAATCCCAAATATGTACCAGCAATGTGTACCAGTTTCAATGAATTTAATCATCATTTGTGTAAGATTAATAGAACAGTTGCTCAGAAGGTTCTCTGCTGCATTTTTGTTTGATTCTTCCCTTGCTTAGAAATTGCAGGTAGTCCTTGTTTAGCAACTGCCTTAGATAATAATAGTTTACAAATAAGATGGTAATAAATGACAATAAATTAATTTTCCAACTAGTGCAAATTTAGGATAACAAAAGCCTTCAGTATCAAGCTAATCAGCAGACTTTAATCAATGTCTGCTCAGTTTCAGACAATATTTGGGGTGGATTCTAATCAACTAATTAAGGTGACAGGTCTGAGCTTGTTAACTTGTTAACTTGTTAACGTGATATCACTTTTTAGGGAAGCTGCAGTGTTGTAGAGAAAAGCAGCTGAAGAAGTGATTGCTTCTTTTCTGCTTTGGAAGTGGGGCTGGTGGGGAAGGAAGAAAAACTAGGTCAGGCTCAGGAGGCTGTGTGAGATAACTTTATCTGAATGAATGCGATAGTATGATAGTACGTGGGAATGACTTGGTCCACAAATGGCGAGAGGAAAAACCTGGAAAGTGTTTCAGAAGGAACTCTTTTCTGAAGACTTAAAAGAGAGGAGGGGGAAAACTGTTTCCAGTTTTGTAACATTCTATTTAATGTAACTTTACAATAAAGATTTTGGTAATGCCCCTGGTTGTGCTTTTTGTCTGCTTTACCTTAAAGGGCTAGCAATGAGACAGTAGCCACCAATGATCTCCATGGGGGTCCCTCCCCCTACCCTCTCTTAATAGAAGCTATTTAATTGGAACTAATTGCAGTCACTAAACGAGCAATACCTATTTCAGAATTATCTGTTGATCTCTGGGTCTAAAGAAGTTTCCTCCAGTGCTTGCTGTGCCATTGATACACTATCTGGAAAGGTATTAATAGAACAGAGAATTTCATCCTTGCAGAAGTCCCAGTTACTTAGCGTTAAATAAATCTAGCCACTGTACGTAAAATGTGGATTTGAATGGTTATGTCTTTTATATGCATATCTATATCTTTTTATTTTAACAGAAAACAGAGGTGAATATGCTTTTGTATATAGCCGACAATCTTGGCTGTTTTCCTTATCAGACCCAGGAAGAGCCACTTTTTATAATGCATCATATAGATATTACATTATCAGTTTCTGGTAGCAACCTTCTACAGTCATTTAAAGAGGTCAGTGAAATTCTCTTTTAAAATCTTTATTTTTGATAAGTTATTTCTTACACGTGTATCTTTAATAATTCAATGTGTACTGAAAGATTGGACAGATATTTCCCAAGTGGTCCAAACTAAGGCAGTGCACCTGCATTGCTACTGGCTACAGAGTCCTAGAATAATTTTAATTTTGTCTGAAATTTGACCAAAAGCTGTAATGGAGAAGATGAAAGGAGAATAATATCTTTGTATAAATTTTAAGTCTAAAAAATAATTAGGTGCAGCCTTTCAATCTTAAGTTCTCCAAAAGTTATAATTTTTAAGTTTATAAATTTAATAGAGGCAGTCTTTTACTCATAAACTACATTTTTTAAAATGTTAATTCAGACCCTTCATCTGCTGTCAGGAAGGTGTCAGGAAGAGCATCTGGTCAGTAAACACACAGCTCCATCCAATCACTCCAACTCTATCCCAAATTAAGAGATGTTAAGAAATTAACCCCACCCTTATTTGAGTCCCTGTCTAAAATATATAGAATGTTTTACATGAATTGGTTATTTTTCAATAGGAATATTTAATGTTAAGACACCAAAACTATTTATTTTATGTATTTTTATGATTCAAAACTCACAAAAAATGACTCTGGGCAGCAAATAGTAATAATGACACTGACAAGAAGTGAACAAAAATCCTCATCAGCAAAAAAATATAATCAAGACGCACCAACAAAGACTATACCTCTTATGCTAACATGATTAGGGCTAATAAGCTCTAAAGTCTCTCAGTCTCTCCCTCCCCCCCTCCCCCCCTCTCTCTCACACACACGAATGATTACTCCCATGTAGTGAGACCCATATAGTATGTAGAGAAGAGCCAGCAATATGGATTTTTCTCGTGGAATCCATCTCTCAAACCCACAAGAGGCCAACTTCCTCATATGTGCAGTTTGCCTCTCATAAAATTTACAAGCAATGTGTAAAGCAAAAAGTGAGGAAGTATCTTGTGATGAGTGAAATACTATGCTAGATGTTTTACTCAGAGCCTTCTTTTATTTTTTCAGAATTTGTTTAATAATACCTGCAGAGAATTCATGAGGATTTTAATAGTTATTTTTCTGATGGTTCTTAGATATAAAAAGATAGATGTATTCAGTGAAGAGGCATGCTAAGTGCTACAAAGGACTGCCAGTAACGAAGTTAAGCAGTCTCCTTAGTGGAACATGTCAACTATATTCCAAATTGAAAATGAAATCACTGAGACCTCATGTATATATTTCAACATTGATGTGCGGTTGCACAAAATGTCACCACATTTCTCATAACAAGTATTTCAAACATGAGAAATGTGTTAAAATGACTGTGAAATTATACAGAAGGTATTGTATTGTTAGTAGTCTAAAGGACATGTCTCTCTTTCAGTCTATGGTAAAATATAAGAAAGAAAAAAAGCCTTCCTCTGATGAAGAAAGTGAAAGTGAGAGCAATAGTGAAAGTGACAGTGAGAGCGAGGAGGAAATTCAGAAACCCCGGAAATCATCACGAAAACGTGCAAATTCTGATTCAGACACTGATGAAGAAAATGATATCAATGCAGTCATGAAGTGTTTGCCAGACAATTCAGCTCCTTTGATTGAATTTGCAAATGTCTCCCAGGGCATCTTGTTGCTTTTGATGTTGAAACAGCATTTGAAGAACCTGTGCGGATTTTCTGATACGTAAGGACCATTTTAGCTTATTTTTTTATAAATTGGTAAGATTGTATGTGGGGGATTGAACTCTTGGGAACTTGAATCAATAATACTTAAATATGTACGTTAATATTTGTTTTTATAAGGTTAAAAAAGTTTGACTGATTCAGAATGTCTGTTGTTATTATTTCCTTTAAAGCACACTGGAATTTTTCTTAACAACACTTATTTTATTTTATTAGTAAAATTCAGAAATACTCACCTTCTGAGTCGGCAAAAGTTTATGATAAAGCGATAAACAGAAAAGCAGGAATTCACTTCCACCCAAAACAAACGCTGGACTTCCTTCGAAGTGATATGGCTAATTCCAGGCTCACGGAAGATGTGAAGAGGAATATAGTGAAACAATACTTAGATGTAAGTTTTCACTATTTAAAACATCACTATTTACTACTGGCTGAAGATAGAATTTTTCCACAGGTGCGAAATGAGATAGGTATCAAATTAAATGTAAAACCCATAAAATACTTTTATCATTATACAAGAAAAAAAAGTATGTATGCAAGTAGTCCTTGACTTATTAGGAGCCCAAACTTTCTGTTGCTAGGCAAGACAATTGTTAAGTGAGCTCTGTCACGTTTTACCTTTTTTGCCACAGTTGCTAAGCGAATTACTGCAGTTCTTAAGTGAATCATGTGGTTGTTAAGTGAATCTGACTTCCCACATTGATTTTGCTTGTTAGGCACCAGCTGGACAGGCTACAAATGCTGATCACATGACCCTGGGACACTGCAAATGCCATAAATACAACTGGCACAGTTGTCAAGTGCCTGGATTTTGATGGGGATGTTGCAATGTTTCTGTGAAAAACGGCCGTCCATCACTTTTTTCAGTGCTGTTGTAACTTCAAAGAGTCACTAAGTAATAGTTGTAAGTCAGGGTCTACTTGTAATTGTAGTACAGGAGCCACGGTGGTGCAGTGCTTAGAATGTAGGACTAACTCCCTGCTCACTCCAGAAGTTCAATCTTCACCGGCTCAAGGTTGACTCAGCCTTCCATCCTCCCGAGATTGGACCCAGATTGTTGAGGGCAATAGGCTGACTCTGTAAATCGCTAAGGGAGGGCTGTAAAATATTGTAAAGTGATATATGTCTAGGAATAGCAATATAACTTATTGTAGTCTGTTATTGCTAGTGCTATTGTACAGGTCTGTGCCATTAGATAAAATGGTTTTAAGTAATTAAAGTAGATTATGTTACATATATTTAACACACACACACACAAACACACACACAAACGTGTGTGTGTGTGTGTGTGTATACTGCTTTAAGAACTGCTTTAATCATACAACTCTGGTACTGTATATGAAACATAAAAATCTGTTAATGAATGAAATATAAAGTATTTTAAATAAAAAATATATTAGAATCCATTTCTAGAAGCAGTGACAGAATGATTTAGTTCACATTTTCTGTTTTAAAGTTTCGTGACACATAATAAATTGGCCTTTTCATTTTTCTTGTTATGCAATATTGTCCAGGAATAAGCCAACTAAAATCTTACCCCATCAGAAACATAAAAATTAGGAATATACAAAGCAGACTAGCTGGTTCCTGCACTATTATCTTTCCCCCTAGGATGTTTTTCCCTCCAGATTCTTGGCATGTCTGTTTCCCAAAGCAGAGGTTTCAACAAGGAAGTTGCAACATCACTTAATGTGTGCAGATTGACATATGTCTAAATGTCCCTGATTATAATTTAACAACCATTTTCTTGGATCAGCCCATTTTTTTAGTATCTGGAGGAAGACCAGTGAGAACCAAGTGTTGCAGGGACAAACCATAGTGTTTGGTGTATAACTGTTTTTTAGAAAGACAAATTTTATGTTCTGGAATTCTCTTCATCTGCTACATGTCCATATATCATATACCTTCCATAATTAGAGCGAATTATTTTATTTTGTTCCCCAATGTAAAAAAATTTCTGCACATCATTAGGCATAATTTTTGAATTGCAGATTGTCTACAGATGGATTGAGAGGAAGGGGCAAGTTGCTCCAACTATTTGTGGTTTGGTTGGAGCTGCCGACTAGTTTGTCTGAGGAAGAAAACAAAATTTTGTAACAAATCACTTCTGCTTAAAAGTTTTGACCAAAGGGACTTTATGTAGCATATCTCTTCTGTTTTAAAACAGTTTCTCCTCTCCCCTCCCACCTTCTTTTTTAGTTCAAGCTTCTTATGGAACATTTGGATCCTGACGAAGAGGAAGAAGACGGGGAAGTGTCAGCAAGCACAAATGCTCGTAACAAAGCTATTACCTCGCTGCTCGGAGGTGGCAGCCCTAGGAACAATGCAGCTGAAACAGAGGAGGATGAGAGTGATGGGGAGGATAGAGGAGGAGGCACTTCAGGGGTGAGGCGGAGGAGGAGTCAACGTATTTCGCAGCGTATTACGTAAAATGATTTTATGTGCTTATAAATGTCAGTCTATAATAAAATGTACATTGAGTAATGTAATGCATATAAAAATTGTAGATAGAAATTCTTAACCGTTTATACAACTTTTTGTAGAAAGTTTTAACAAAAACAATAAAAAACATAGAGATTATATCTAGTATAAAAATTTCCTTTGGAATGTATTGTGTGTAACCTTTTTATTGTTGCCAAGTTTTTATGTAGCTTTATGATTCATTTGTACATATAATTTTATATATCAATAAGAGTTTAAAGAGACGGGTACAAATTAAAATATGTGATTTTGCAAGGATATGTTAACCCCTTGGCGCTGGCGGTCGCGTCTCATTGCCGGCAATGGAATGTGTGCCGGAAAATCCCAACTCCCGGCGTCAAGGGATTAAAAGCAATAAAAGCAATAATTTCAATCAAGTTCTTTTGTGTAACACTTGGTCTTTTTTCCCCTCCAATGTTTTAGTCATTGAGAAGGTCAAAACGAAATTCAGACTCTACGGAGTTGGCAGCACAGATGAATGAAAGTGTTGATGTCATGGATGTCATCGCTATTTGCTGTCCAAAGTACAAAGATCGACCACAAATTGCAAGAGTAGTGCAGAAAACCAGCAATGGCTTCAGTGTTCAATGGATGGCAGGCTCCTACAGTGGCTCCTGGACTGAGGCTAAGCGCCGTGATGGCCGCAAACTGGTGCCTTGGGTAGACACTATCAAAGAGTCAGACATTATTTACAAAAAAATTGCTCTAACGAGTGCTAATAAGCTGACTAATAAAGTTGTTCAGACTTTACGATCGCTGTATGCCGCCAAGGATGGAACTTCCAGCTAATAATGCATTTGTACACATGCAGCCAAATTTTACAGGAAAGAACAGAAAAAAAAACTTGAAATTACCAACTTTCTGGCAAAAAATCAATTTAATGAAGAGTAAGAATGACACCTGGGATGCAGGAAACAGAAGGAAATGTTTGGTAAACATTTTTGTGGGAGCTTCCTTCGCTGTTGTGCAGCAGAAACTTCTCAGTTCATTTTTACTCCCACTGTATAATAGTTTAACGAAAAAAAATGTTTATATCTTGAAAAAAACCTTTCTGTTTAAAAAAAATAAACAAGTGAATGTTGGAAATTAGTCTGTTAATGTTCTTAATAAAGTGTTCTTGGAGTTTAACCTAGCAGCGGATGGCTTTCTTTAGCTTAGCCCAGTTTCAAGGAAAGCATCGTTTTTCCAGGCTGTAAAATGGCAGAATTTCCTGGATATATAATTTATTCTGTTGGGGGAAAAAAGCATGCAGTATCTATGACCTACCTGCAGGAGGAGTTTTTGTAAATGTAGATTTTTGATGTATTAGGTCACCCTGAAATAATACAAGAAAAGGGATCCCCAGCAAATCTGGTGGAACGAATACTGCAATAAATTTTTTTACTTCTCTTTGTTACTTGTCTGTTTCCATTTGAATTTCTTATTGTAAAGATCTGTTTAAATCCATTTATATTCTTTTTCAGTCTTTTATGTAAAATTTACTATATCAGTGGTTTTCAAAGCAAGACATAAATATTGTTTATACAGTTTGTATAGGCTGATTTCTGAATAATTGGTATCTTTATCCCTTACAAGGGTGTAAACACACGTTAACTCCAGGGTTTTATTGTATCCTGCAATATTTAGTATTAACTATATATGATTTAGCACTGTGCCAAACACATTTTCAAGAGTACATTTTGATATAAAAAGAAACTATAGTTTATTTCTTGTATGCTTCAATTTCTTTCTAATGCTGTTCATATGGCAATGTTCAAAACATAGGGGGAAAAAACCATCATTCTGTTCTGAGTAAAGAAACATGTATATTTCGTTAGGACATCGAAGTGCATTACACTAGGACATAATGCGCAAAGGCACCCCCTGTATTCTGCTGTTATTGCTTTATGATCCAAGTGGTACTCCCTTACTGAATCAGTTGGAGCCTGCAAATGTCAGGAATCAATATGGATTTGTAACTTATAGTTGCACTAACGTAACCGTTTTCAATGATTTTTTAAAAAAAAGCTGGACAGAAATGGCTGTATTGTAGATAGGCTTTTTTAATTACTTGAAATCTGTTTTCATCTTTTATACACTGAAAATGCTATTTTAAACTGTCTCTGGAGTGGTGCTTCAATGTGTACTTGTCACCATTCTTTCAGAAGCTGTTCTATTTCTGGGTAATAACACAAAAATAATTTTTGCATATTGACAAAAGCAGAAGAAATGAATAGCATAATAATTAGCAAATAACTATTTTAAAGTCTACATTATATTTAAAAGTGGATGTTCATCAAAGATTTTAGATGCATTCAATTCAATTATAAAACTAATATATGGTGGGCTGTGTTTTTATTACATTAATTTACAGAATTCTAGTGTTACTTGATCTGTAGGAAACAGTAACACAATATTCAAATTCATTATCTTGTACAGAATTGAAAAATTAAACTTATATGACTAAAAATTTACCATAATCTAATTGCTCTATGAAATAGTTTTCATTTCCTCTTCTTTGTCGTAGTTGCTGCAAATATTTCTGGGCAAAATCTATTTTTAATGTTGTGAAAGCAAAAGCTGTGCTGCATTCATTCAATTACTATATTTTGCCTAATTCTTTTTTGTACAATACTGAGTTTATTGAGTTTTAAGTTTGAGTTTTATTAGAATTTGTAGGCCGCCCTTTTCCCTGAGGGGACTCAGGGCGGCTCACATAAAACTGGGAAGGGGGGAACACAAACATCAAGATAGAAGACATATAATAAAATGGTAGGCAACATACATTCATCATTCGGGAGGGGTAACTATCCTTATCCCCAGGCCTGACGGGCGAGCCAGTTCTTCAAGGCTATGCGGAAGGCTTGGACGGTGGAGAGGGTACGAATCTCCACGGGGAGCTCGTTCCAAAGGGCCGGGGCTACTGCTGAGAAGGCCCTCCTCCTTGTGGTTGCCAGCCGACACTGGCTGGCCGATGGAATACGGAGGAGGCCTAGTCTATGGGATCTTATTGGTCGCAGGGAGGTAATTGGCAGAAGGCGGTCTCTCAAGTATCCAGATCCACTGCCATGTAGGGCTTTATGGGTGATTAATAGCACCTTGAAGCGCATCCGGAGATCGACAGGCAGCCAGCGCAGCTCGCGGAGGATGGGTGTTATGCAGGTGAATCGAGGTGCACCCGCAATCACTCGCGCGGCTGCGTTCTGAACTAGCTGAAGCCGCCGGATGCTCTTCAAGGGCAGCCCCATGTAGAGCACATTGCAGTATTCCAGCCTAGAGATCACAAGGGCCCGAGTGACTGTTGTGAGAGCCTCCCGATTCAGGTAGGGCCGCAACTGGCGCACCAGGCGAACCTGGGCGAATGCCCCCCTGGTCACAGCCGTTAGGTGGTGGTCAAATGACAGCTGTGGATCCAGGAGGATTCACTCAGTTTACCCCCTGGGTATCTACGAATTGATTTTATTATGTTATATTTTACCAGAAAATTAATCACGTAGCTCCATATTAATTGCTGTGAAATACACTAAGGAGAAATAAGAATTTCTTGATAATGCATTACATGAAGAATTATTCCTATTCCTTAGGGTGATGGGCCCAAAATGTATGTAATTCTTTAAAAAAAATCTAGAGAAAAGTGTTCCAGAGAAGGGGAGTACTGTTGGTGGTTAGTAAATTCTGTTTCTAATTTTCTATGTTGAAGATTCCAGTTCATTCCACTGATTCATATTACATAAATAGATGGGACTTTTTGCCCTATAAACACATGGTAGTTTGTAGACTGAATCTCTGCTAAACCGGAACATTTTAGAAAGGGATATTCCTAAATACCAATAGTGAGATGGGCAGCATATATATTTAATATATAAATCAGCAAGTGGATCCAAAGCCAAATACATTTAAAATGGACATAATTATTGGGCTTTGCTATCTCATATTATCAATATCTTACAAGAAATATGATTCATTCCGCCCGACATCTGACAGTCATTCTAGGGGGATGGGTTCAATTGAACGGGATTATTAGAACCCTAAAAACTAAATTTTAAATATAAATACTGTATAAAATACTAGCTACATGCCCTCAGCTGAATGTTTGTCTGTTATTGTACATATGCAGAATCATTTATGAGTGGGTGACCATTACGTTTGAAATTTTTGTCCAAAACGGGATGGAAACAAAGAATCAGAGTTTAATGGTGAAAAAGTCAAATGATTGCTGGCACCGTGGCACAGACCTATCAAGCAGAGGGCATGTTCTTGATGCACGCCTGGTAGCTTCTCCATCGTGGCAGGAGAGATACTTGACACTGTATCTAAGTCTTCAAGAATTCTGAAAGTTAATTTGAGCTTTTGCAGTCACCTAATCACAATTCACCCATTTGGCCATATTACTCCCAAAATTACCAATTTTCAGCCAGTTAATCTCTTCATTGACTTCTAGTTCCTTCTTGAATAGCTAATCCAGTTGCTATGACTAAATATTTGCCCAATTACCCCAACTGCTTGTTATCCCACATCCGCAGAGGTTACTAAGATGGCAGGAATAGCTAACACTCCAGAAGATAGGCTTCAGATACGGGAAGAATCATGACAGACTTGAACATTGGACGCTATCTAACAACATGAAATTCAATGGTGAAAAAAGTAAGGATCTACATTTAGGCAAAAACCAAATGCACAGGTACATTTGGTACCTCACTCAGTAGTAGCAACTGTGAGAGGGATCTTGAAGTCCTAGTGGACAATCATTTAAATGAGCCAGCCGTGTGTCAAAAAAGCCTTCCATCCTTCCGAGGTGGGTGAAATGAGGACCCAGACTGTGGGGGCAATATGCTGACTCTGTAAACCGCTTAGAGAGGGCTGAAAGCCCTATGAAGCGGTATATAAGTCTAACTGCTATTGCTATTGCTAAGCCAACACAGTACCAGGCTGAGTTAACAGATAGAATCAAGATCACGTGAAGTGTTAATACCACTTTATAATGCCTTGGTAAGGCCACACTTGGAATACTGCATTCAGTTTTGGTCATCACGATGTAGAAAAGATGTGGCGACTCTAGAAAGAGTGCAGAGAAGAGCAACAAAGATGAATAGGGGACTGGAGGCTAAAACATGAACGGTTGCAGCAACTGGGTATGTCTAGTTTAATGAAAAGAAGGACTAGGGGAGACATGATAGCAGTGTTCCAATATCTCAGGGGTTGCCACAAAGAAGAGGGAGTCAAACTATTCTCCAACACGCCTAAATGTAGTAGAAGAAGTAATGGGTGGAAACTAATCAAGGAGAGAAGCAACCTAGAATTAAGGAGAAATTTTCTGACAGTTAAAACAATTAATCAGTGGAACAACTTGCCTCCAGAAGTTGTGAATGCTCCAACACTGGAAGTTTTTAAGAAGAGATTGGATATCCATTTGAAGTGATTTAGGGTTTCCTGCTGAAGCAGGGGGTTGAACTAGAAGACCTTCAAGGTTGCTTCCAACTCTGTTATTCTAAACTGATAATTAAATATAGGATGCAAGCAGATGGACTTGCTATGTATGACTGTAAACATCCATACCTTCCTGCCTCAACTTTGGCTTCAGAAAAAATGAAGCCGACTTAAAGTTTGAAGCTGGTTAATTCTGAGTTAAGAACTGGCAAAATCAAATGTAAAATCTAATAAATTGAAGTCTATGATTTCTCTTGTTCAGAGAATCCTTGTAGGTGTTCTCCTTCTGTAACATTTATCATAAGGTTGTTTTCAATCAATCTCATTTTCAATCAAAGCCAACAAAATTATCTTCCTTAAAAGTTCTAGATTTTCACAGATGTTTCATGGAAATTTGAAATCCAGTTTTAATTTCTTACCTATCTCTTGCTATCTTGAGGGAAATATAATGAGGTCTAAGGGTGATTATAGAGAAGCCCACAAAGGTACATAAATTTTAATATTTTCATTGTAAAGCACTACTTTAGTTAACAAGTCAATGGTAGTTTAAAATCTGCAAAAATAAAACCACACTGTGAAAGTCATAGTTTTAAGAGAAATCATTGGAGTATGCCCATTCCATAAAAATAGCCATTCTTAGCAATTTGATGTATTAACTGGAATTAACATAAGCAATGCTCTCAAGATATGCATTAGTCTGAAGCCATGTTAATCCACTCTATACTGTACAGGTAGTCCTTGATTTACAATCATTTGTTTAATGACCCTTCAAAGTTATAACAGCACTGAAAAAAGTGATTTATAACTAGTGCTTGCAGCTACAACTGCTGCAGCATCCCCACGATCACCTGATGAAAAGGAGTAACTTGGCAACCAGTATGTATTTTTGATGGTTACAGAGTTCTCGGGTCATGTGATCAGAGGTGGTATTCAGTCAGTTCTGACAGGTTCTGGAGAATCGGTAGCAGAAATTTTGAGTAGTTCGGAGAACCATCAAATAGCCTGACCCACGACCCCCCAAACTGATTTTTTGTTGCCCTGCATAGGAGAAGGGAGCTGGAAAGCAGCAGGTAGAGAGGGAATGGGGATTTTGCAGTAACCTTCCCTCAGGAGGGGGGAGGGAATGGGGATTTTGCAGTTTCCTTCCCCTGCCATGCCCACAAAGCCACCCCCACAGAACTGGTAGTAAAAAAAAAAATTGAATTCTACCACTGCGACATGATCACATGTGTGACCTTCCCATTCACTTAACAGCTGCTTGATTCACTTAAAATACAAAAAGGCATACAATTGAGAGGGACTCACTCAACAATTGCCTTGCTTAGGAACAGAAACTCTGTGATCGTAAATTAAGGACTACCTGTATTTACCCTATTAGATACATAAGCATTTTCCATGTCCCCACCAAACTCTAATTGGGACTGGAAACTCTGTTGCTAAGTAATGTCATAAACTGAAATGTTACAACTGCACGGATTTATGTCAGTGCAACAACATATTATTGTGACTTGCAACTTCTCACTGACTTTGCTTGCGGAAAACTGGCTGTGAATGTATCAAATGGTGATCATGTGACTGCAGGATATAAATGCATGCCAATTGCCAAGCATCCAAGTCATTATCACATGACTGCAGGAACATGACAGTTGCAAACTCAAGGACTGGTCATAACTATCCTTTTTGGCATCCTTGTAACTAGTCGTTGAATAAGAAGTCTCTAAGTGGGAACTGTGTATTTCCCTATCCAAGCTCTACACTAGGGGTGTCAAACTGGCGGCCCATGGGCCGGATGCATCACGCACAGGCCATACCTACCCCAGCTCTGTAAAGGGGAAAAACGTCCAATACATCATGTGACGCCACGAGTTTGACACCCGTGCTCTGCACTTTTTTTTTTTTTACAGAGTGTTTTTGTAATAACAGTAATTAGGAGTAGTATTAGGAGAGCAAGGAGGAACAAATCATAATTTTACACTCTTCCATAGATATCTTATTATCAATACGTTAAACAATTGATTCAGTCAAATGTATTGCATATCTAGAATATTGCTGTACAACATCTACAAATACGGATAAAGATGTAATCCTGATTTACAATGTTACATCATCCTGGTATCACAACGTCCATCTCATCCTGCTGTCCGAATCTCCTGAACGGCACCAGATTATCTAATTCTCTTTATCTAAGCACTCTAAAGGTTCTTTCATCCCATTAAAATATAATGGGGGCGTCTTTATTTACAAATCTCATCTTAATTACAAAAGGAATCATCTCACTAGTAATTAGGCAAAAGGATTAGAGTTCATTTCATTACCAAATATAGTAGAAGGAGAATCGTTTAGTTTACAATAGCCCAGTCTAGCAATGTCTGTTCAAAATAGCTATGAAAAGGCACCAGCTTTTGTGAGTGATAGTTAGCTTCATTAGAATCCTCTTCCACCATAGTTTGGAGGCACAGCAACAACAATAGACAAGAAATGAAGAAAACATTAAAAACTCAAACTGGCTTCACCCAAATTCCCAGAGGAATAACAGGTAAAAAGATAAAGTTCCCCTCACACATATGTGCTAGTCATTCTCGACTCTAGGGGGTGGTGCTCATCTCCGTTAGAAGCCAAAGAGCCAGCGCTGTGCGAAGGGTCTCCGTGGTCATATGGCCGGCATGACTAAACGTCAAAGGCGCACAGAGCGCTGTTACCTTCCCACTAAAAGTGGTTCTTATTTTTCTACTTGCATTTTTACATGCTTTCAAACTGCTAGGTTGGTTGGCAGAAGCTGGGACAAGTAACGGGAGCTCACTGAGTTACGTGGCGCTAGGGATTCGAACCACCAACCTTTCTGATTGACAAGCTCAGCATCTTAGCCACTTAGTTCCTCTATAAGAGGACAGGAAGGCAAAACAGCCTTTCAAGATTGTTACTACAACCTATCTACAGCCTAGTCCAGGGGAGTGCCAGTCGTTCTCGGAAGCCTGTTTCCTTAGCTAACCTGTCTCAAAGGGCTGACAATCAGCTACTGTCCAATGGAGAATTTCAGTGTGTGAAAGGGATCCCAAACTAGGAGCCAGAACATGCCTTTATGATAAACTATAACATTGGCAAATTTTGTAAAATGAGTATATGAAATACCTGTTATTTTCTTAGCACGAGCATAAATATTTATCCACTCAGAATGTTTCAACATCTTGCATTTTAAAAGAACTCAAAATTGCTCGAAGGTTCTGATGGAAGATATATTCCGGAAATTTCAAGTATTCCACCAATAAGAATATTAAGAACTAAAAACAAGCCCCTTGTATCCACATTTTCATCTTAAGGTTCAAAGTAGATATGCTGTTAGTATAGCAGCCATCCTAATGAAAAAATTCACCAAGAAAATGAATTTAAAAAATGAAACTGTTTTAAATATTTACATAGTAAAAGAGGCAACATATTTTAAGGCCTGATTATCTTTCACAGACTACCAAAAAAAATAACACAGCAAGAGATACTGGATATCAGCAAAACCTTCAAAACAAATATAGAACACAAACTTATGATATAAGACAAACTTATGATATAACACAAACTTATCACCCACACCAAAACATTTTTAAATGTAACAAAACAAGCCCAAAACATTTTATTATATAAAAATATTTAAATGTTCATAATTTTAAGCAAGATTCATTGAAATTGAGATGCATTCTAATTCTAAACATTCTTTTAGAAATACAATAACACCCGTAGGACCTTATTTGCCAGATTTATTAAACATCTACATATTCTACAAATCCTAAAACGCCATCCTGTGGAACAGCACTACCACCATCAATCAAATTATTCTGAAGGTAATTGTTTTTTTTTAAATTCCTTGAATTTTTCTGTAACATTATGCAGAATTTCCTGAATGGATGAATGTTGTCCCTTGATGTTAATTGTTGTGCCATTGGTTGATGATCTTCCAACTTCACCACCAGTCATTCATTTGCATATTCCATTTAATGTCCTTTTAAAAACCAGAACAGGCAAGATACGTTTTTACTTCTCCTCCACATTTGCTACCATAGCCTCTATGGCATTCCAGTCCAGCTTGCTAAGGATGCTGCTGGTACTTTCACTCATACTGTCAATATTATTAAGACTGGCAATGGAGCAAGCATCTTCTGGAAGTGATTCCTGGAGAGAAAAAGAGAAGCATGATGGAGATAAGAAACAGACCAGTCAAGAGACCTTTTCAAGCCCCAAAAAGTCTTTTCCCGCTTGGGTTAAAATTAGACCACCTAATACGAAAGTATATACTGTATTTTTTGGAGTATAAGATGCATCAGGTTTTGAAGAGGCAAATTAAAAAAAAACCATTTTTGCACTCTGCAGATCTCCTAAAAACGGTCTGTTGTTCGTGAAAACGGGCCCATTTCCCCCCCCCCCGCCAAAAGGGCATGAATAGCCTTTAGGAGGCTTGCAGAGTGCTCCTGGGGGGTGGGACACACACACACACACTTTTTAAAAAAAACTCTGAGACTACAGTCCTATATTTTTTGGAGTAGAAGAGTCACAAGAATTTATCAATTCCAAAAGTAGATTTGGGATCAATATGAAAAAGCACTGTAAACAATGAGACTCTGATCCTTCTCCCAGGAGAGATATAAATACCAAATAAAATGAAGAAGCAAACAAGGAACTATTTCAGAGCTATTGCCTGATTTGTTCTATTTTTGCCATCCTCACCTTCTTGAAATGTACATTCGATGTGCCGTACAGTATTTGTTGGATCTCTTCGGGGACACTCCAGCCACTCACAGTATTGTCATCAGTCTCTTCCGTAGCCTGAGATGTCATAGTAGAAGTGAAGAACCTTTTCTCATTCATTGACTCTCTTGTCTGATCAAAAGCTGGAGGGGAACAAATGATTGAAAGATTTTGTATTTTGGTTTATTTAAATTTCTTACTATTTAAGCATTCAGTAATTTGGACCTAAATTTTGAACCCAATTTGATAAAAGTAAGTTTTAGTGCTGCTTTTTTAGATCTCTTAAACTATCTAAAAGGGACCTTCTAGTTAAGCATTTCTATTTGACTTCAGGTTATTCTCCCATGGTTGACCTTGGTATCTATCCTGCATCTGTTAATCAATGACAGAAACAGAGGACCACTGAAGATCTCACAGGCTTTTCCTCCCAGCTTCAACATCCCAACAATTATGGAGCCATAAAAGGACTGCAAGAGTCCTTGAGCATGAATGGGGGTGGGGGGAGGCTCACTGTCAAGGATATTAGTAACTCTGTCAATCTACATTTTCCTGTTCCTTAATATATGTGTGACTGAATTGGCATCCTTCTCATTCAGGTGTGGGGCATCAAGAGGCAATCCCATATGTTCCTGTAGTTCCTTCATGTCCATTAAAAGAAGACTATGAGCTTCAAAACAGCGTCAATGCTGCCAAGTTATGTTAAAAAGTTATTATAAAGTATGAGTCTATACTGCTCATAATATTGGGATAGAGTATATTTTCCCACAAGCGTTCACAAGCTCAGAAGAAAAACATATATATAGGCTTTGCATAGAATTTACTGTCAGGCCTGCAGCCATCTTTTCTTTTGGATCTTTGGCCTGCCACACTTTCTATTATTCTACTATGCATTTTCTATTGTGGGAAAATGGGAGGGGGGATTGTATGGAGTTAGATGATATGTAGCCATAACAACATTCTTTCTAGAAAGCCAAGGTCATCCTTTGTTTTTGTACCTCTGCACCTGACTGGAATTGGATGGGTGGAACTGCCAGCATTGTAGTGGGAGATTGGACCATGTGATGGACTTGTGGGTGTGGGGGCAAGATCTTGAACTTTCAGCTGGGTGGGGAAAGCCAGGAAGCTTTCAGATTCGGATTTTCCCAGATGTGCCAACATGGCTCTCTTAATAAATTAGAACTTTGAGGAATGCTTTGCCGCATACTCTATTTTGGATGGTATTTGGAATCCTGACGTTTATGTCTATAGCTATCAATTTTTGGACTACAATTATTGCTTGCAGAACTTATTTTTAAATCTCTTTATAATAGTGGTGACTCTCTTTAATGAGGCTTCCAAACAATGTAGGGAAACAGCCCACCCACGCTCCCAAGTTCTGGAAAGCATTCCAACTAAGAAGAGAGGAAGAAATTTATACTGTAAATTCTGCCAATGATCCATTTTGATAAATTTTGACTTCTTCAGCTCATGAGATAAGGTCTTCTGTGAGCTACCTCAGTTCACCTAATGATTGGATTTGTACTAAATGATCACTAAAGTACTCAAAGCCAGTGAACAAGAAAAATTAAAATCTGGAAAAGTTCCATCACTATGAATTCATCCAAACTGAAAAAGCCTAGCAACAGGAGAAGATCTTTTTTCTAAAAAACAGAAGGCATCTAAAGGGACCTTGTAGAGATGAGGGCCAATGAATAGCATTGAGTTTTGTGCCATTACAAACCATGGCTTCTCAGGTCCAGCCTGTTACTCGGCCATTGCCTCTGGTTTCTACGGTTTCTCCCATATGCTTCACCTTGATGGGCTTCTAGTGACATTCTTCTGTAAGGACTTTGGCAGAGTCGACCTTAAGCAAAAAAAAGGCAACAAAACTGTTCCTTTCACATCATGGATTAGGAACTTCAAACAAAGTTACCAGATTACAATTCAGTGGGATCTAGCAATCTTTACTATCTTCACACCATGGCAGAAGTCTAGAGTTTCTTTGCTATATATTTCTGTTTGCATCACCCTAAAATTTCAAGGTTCTATTGAAATGGAATTAAAATAGAATAGAATAACAGAGTTGGAAGAGACCTTGGAGGTCTTCTAGTCCAACCCCCTGCTTAGGCAGAATACCTTATATAATTTCAGACCAATTGTTATCCAACATATTCTTAAAAACTTCCAGTGTTTTGGAGCATTCACAACTTCTGGAGGCAAGTTGTTCCACTGATTAATTGTTCGAACTGTCAGGAAATTTTGTTCTAAGTTGTTTCTCTCCTTGATTCGTTTCCACCCATTGCTTCTTGTCCTACCCTCAGATGCTTTGGAGAATAGCTTGACTCCCTCTTCTTTGTGGCAGCCCCTGAGATATTGAAACACTGTTATCATGTCTCCCCTGGTCCTTCTTTTCATTAAACTAATGTTCCATTTCTCCATAAAGCTTGTTTGCTTATTTCTTTAAACATTATGATGCAAGATATATGTGTAAGTATTACAGTCTATAAAATGCACCATGCACTTTGTACTTACAATTTTGATAACTGGCATGATAAAAAGCAGATCTTTGTTTCTTACCCTTTTTCCGATCTGTGTCACAAGACAGACTTGAGAGGGATCTTGCTGGACCCAAACCAACTTTGGCAAATGGTTTGCTCCTCCCATGGAAACTTCAATAAAAAAATATATTTTTATAATTGCAACGATTATTCTAGAACTTTTTGAAAATACATAAACTGGAATACGTAGGCTGGTTGCAAGGCAAAGGGTGAGGCACAAAAATGAGAAAAATGCCCCGTTTTTCACAAAAACAGGCCCGTTTTTCATTAAAAAAGGGGCGGGGCATGGATAGCCTTTAGGAAGCTTATAGAGTGCTCCTGGGGACTGGGAGGGGGTGAAATTGAACAAATAACAGCTGTTTTTCGCTCATTTCTGCCTTCCCCAGCCCCCAAGAGCTCTCTAAAAGCTTCCTAGAGGCTCTGCACAGCCATTTTGGTGAAAGGGGCGGGGTTTTGGGAGGCCAAATATGCTGTATTCCGTGAATAAGACGCACCCAGATTTTCAGCCTCTTTTTTGAGGGAAAAAGGTGCATCTTATACTCCGAAAAATACGGTAGTTTTTGTCTTTTGCTCCTCTTTTTTTTCTTTTTTTTTAATAAATGTTTTTTAATTTTAGTTTAAAACAGGTACACATCTTTCTTTACATCTGTAAAAAATATATCAATCAATTACAGATAAGTTTTGGTACATCTCCTCCACAGTCAACCAACATAACTCATATTAACTAAGGCATTATTATATATCCATTTTCATTTAACTGTAATTATTATTTAGCAATATTAATGAAAGTAATAATCTTGAACAATCCCTGCCCACACCGGTGGGAGAGGAAAAAAAAAAAAAGAAAAAAAAAAGGACAGATAGAAAATAAAAATTAAAAATAAAAATAAAAAATAAAAATAATACAAAAAGAGACAAAAACGACAAGAGACAAGGCAGGAAAACGAAACAAAGCACAGGTGTCTATCATGAGAAAAAAAAAGAAGTATATCAACTGGTTACAACATGCTTTGGTGCTTCTCTTCCATTAACTCATATTAATTCAAATATCTTAACTCGAATATTTACCATATCAACATCATTATACCTCCAGTTTTAATTACCTATGGTTATTTAAACATCCTTCATCCTTAGCTATGCATTACATAATTAATCCATAACACATGCTGACAATTCATTTACTTATTTATAAAATCCTCTATTATCATCAAATCCTCATATCCTATTTTAGCTGGACATCCATAATATTTAATTATATCATATATCATAACATTTTCCCAGTATTGATTAACATTTGATTGTATGTATTTTATTTAGTTTTTAATAGTGATAATTATTGTAGTTAATACTCTTTATGTATAATCTTCCAATTGTTAGTT
The DNA here is from genome assembly GCF_009769535.1 of Thamnophis elegans. NCBI lineage: Eukaryota > Metazoa > Chordata > Lepidosauria > Squamata > Natricidae > Thamnophis > Thamnophis elegans. The sequence continues at coordinate 129,075,471 of NC_045543.1, read as the reverse complement.
ATCATATCAACTCCACATTATATACATTACTATCAATATCAATTATTATTCAACTATATTTGTTACAAGAAAAAGCAATTAGGTTTAACTAGTTTTCAATTGTGTTCTTCAATCTATCAGCCAGTTCCAAATTATATATATTACTATCCATATCAGTCATTATACAGCTATATCTATTGCACATTAAGGTAATCAGATTTAGCTAAATTTTAAAATACGTTCTTCCATCTATCAGCCAGTGTCTCTCCAATAGCAAGATCCTCTCCAGCCAATTGCCACACGTTGGATAAATTTACCAAATATTTTCATAATCAAATCCAGACAAAGATATTTTGGCACCTTTGGACTCTGAATATCAGTGATGAAATAATAATAATGTTGTCCTGGGCTTGTAAGATTTTCCAAATTAACTTTAATTCTCAAGGCTGGATTTTCCATTCCTCCTGCACTCTGTCTTTTTAAATGGGTCTTCTTTATAGCTTCCCCCCTCCTTTCTTCCTCTGAGATAGACCAGACACCATTTCTCACATTTTCCGTTTGTGTTTCAGGAGCATTTAAACATTCAACAATCTCAGTTTTTGCTTCATATTTTAAAATCAGATGATCCAATTTTCTTTCCAGTCTTTGATAAGAATCAAAGAGTCCTCTACATGCGGAAAAAAGTCTCTGAAATGAAATCTTAGAGGTATTTTGGGACGCCATGATGTGTGTCGCAGTTAAAAATTGCAAACTCCCTTTTTTTTTTCCACAGACTTCTTAGTCTCTCACAGGCTGTGATTGTAAACAAAGCCGAGTAGTAAAGTAATAAAAGTGTCGAATCGTGACGGGCTAATTAGTAGAAAATAAATTTTACGATCCACTTAAGGAGATTCAGAGGGGGGAGGGTGTCGAGGAGTTTCTTGAAGCATTTAAGAAGTAAAGTAACCACCAGCCATAAATCCATTAGAAAAAGCCAATTCGCCGCTAAATTTCCCTGTTCTTTGGTTTCAGTTATCTTAAGTTTTTAACGCGAACAGTCTCTCTTGGATAATAAAATCAGCTTACCAGATGACATCACTTCTAGCATTCTTAGGGGCAACCTGCAGTTTCAGTTAGCACGCAGCTAATCCAGAAAGGAATTGGCACGAGGAGTTAATACCCCCCCCCCCAAGAGATTTGCGGGTATCTCTGAGGTCCTGGGTCTCTCCTCACCTTCACTGTCTTCTCCGGGACAGCTAGGGTTCAAAGAACCCGTCCAAAAATCCTTCGGTATAGAGGAATTTCAGGAGTAGCCTGAAACTCCATCTTCTCACTGCTAAGCCCCGCCTTCTTTCCTTTTTGCTCCTCTTTCTTGTTTGTCGCCCTTTGACTACCTGACTACCTAATTTGCTTTCTCTGACTCTTGAAATGTATTGGGACTATTTTACTACTCCTTGGACTGTACCGGCATTTTTCAGGCAACCATTCTCTGCTAGGCATTTGAATTACCGTGTTTTCCCGAAAATAAAACCAAGTCTTATATTATTTTTTGCTCCAAAAGATGCATTAGGGCTTATTTTCCAGTTAGGTCTTATTTTGGGGGAAATACACTACTAATTGCGTCCGTCTGGCTGATGATCTTAAGTGGGGCTTATTTTTGGGGTACGGCTTATATTATGAGCATCCTGAAAAATCATGCTAGGGTTTAATTTCCGGTTGGGTCTTATTATTGGGGAAACGGAGTACTTTCCTGTTCACTGCTCACTTCTTAAAACTGTGGTAAATATTTCAACTTTGAAATACTGTGTCTACACCTGCGTGCCAGCAATTTTGAAACAGAACACCCAAAATAAGTGTGTCAACAATCTATCAGTACATTGCCATTGCTATGATACTGGACTACTGTGAAGTTAAAAGTTAAAATTAGTGCTCTAATTTGGCAATACTTTTTTTCCAGGAGTAAGAGCAACTGTGTTCAGAAGCCTTGCATAGGATTGTCACATTGGTAAATCTGAGAATGAAGCAAGAAAATTAATATCAGTACTACTTTGCAATAAGTTACCCTCCAGCAGAAGCGATGCGCGGCTGCTTAAAATCGTAAGTTGATTTTCTTCCAGATGATGGCTTATATTGACTGGAAGGGAGCTGCGCAGTGTCAGACAGCAAGTCATGCATCAGACTGAGAGCTTCGTTGACTCTTAAGTTATGATGTTCAGCTAGCAAGACCCTTCAGAGAAAGCAAATGACCCAGTTTAAGTACTAGCTACTCAACAATTGCAGATATATACATTTTAAACAAACATCCCTTCTAGGTTATTTAAAAGCAATCTAAGTTTGTCACTACTGGGGAGAAAAAGAGACACATAAAAATATTTTGTATACAAGAAAAACATACTAGTAGAAGTACAGGTAGTCCTTGATTTACAACAGCTAATTCAGTGACCGTTCAACTTGACAACATCACTGAAAAAAGTGACTGATGACCATTTTTCATAGTTATGACTGTTGCAGCTTCCCATGGTCATGTGATTAATTAGATGCTTGGCAATTGGTTCATATTTATGATGGTTGCAGTGCAAAACCAAGTCAATGGGGAAGTCGGGTTCACTTAAAAACTGTTACTAATTAACACAACTGTGGCAAGAAAGGTCATAAAATGGGACAAAATTCATTTAACAACTGTCTTACTTAGCAACAGAAATTTTAGTTCAACAATAGTCATAAGTCAAGGACTACCTGTAATCTGTAGGAAAGAGACATTATTTTGATTTTGTCTGTTCTACTTTCATATAATGAAGAAGTTCAGAGACAAGAGGACCAAAAATGTCAAATACTTTAGTAACAACGAAAGTTGCTGAGGAAAATCTGTAGAAAAGTTTTGGTCCATCTTCATCAGGTTTGCATCAGTGATGTATGTTCTCTTAAAATGTAGAAACATGCCAAACAATATGGAATTTGGAATTCCCAAAAGATTCAAGTCTATAGAAGAGTAAATTTACCCACAGAATGAATACAACATAATTGTTTTATAGTGTTCCCAACACAAAGTTTCTCTTTCAACTGGGTTTTAATAGTTCTACTCAAAATGTTCCCAAAATTTTCTTTCATCTTATCCCTGGGGCACATAATTCAAATGCCTTATCCTAGAATTATTTCATTCATAAAATTTGATAGACCAGTGAAAGATATAGGGTGAGATGTAGACAATTTACACTTAATAGCTCAATTGCCACATACAGTGGATTAAAAGTCTAGAAAGTTCCCGAAAAATAACATACTTATCTTTCTCCTTTTTCTTTTTCTGTTGTAATTTAATCTCTCGTGTTGACAGTCCAAGGGGCTATACAAAAAATGCAAACAGATATGTATATCAGTTATCTGGTCTGTAACATTAACTATTCTAATTGAGAACTGAGAGAGTTTAATATTATTTAATATTTACTGATGAAATGCTTACTGTTTATTACGTACATTGCTAGATTTTACTCTGTAACAATTAACATTTGAAACAAGTAAGAGTACTGGGTCTAAGTAATTTTACAGGGAAATAATTCTTTAAATTTCTCTATTTTTTAAATCCCTTTTTTCAGCTTCTGAGTCCCTTTTCCTTTGGTGCATACCCTTAACATTAATATTAAGATGTGTTTACAGAGAGATTTGAATGTTTTAGAATTATAATACTGGGTTAGTAATCCTAGCTTTTAGTCATTGTATATCTCTTATAAGAGAAGGTGTTATTATTAAACGGATGTAATTTTTCTTGATTGTATTTTATGTTAGACGATGACTGAAATAAATATTTGACTCCTAAAGAAAAGCTCACTTTTCAAGCTCATATCAAGATTATTTTTTTAAAGTTTCCCTTGTCCTTAGAGATGACAATTTCTAGCTGTTTGATGTTATTGTTTCATGCAGAAGAATTTTCCATCATGGTCTTGCAGATTTTAAAACTTCATAAAGATTTTAGCAGTCTAAAGTCTCCTGGCAGAACCTGTTCTTCCTGGATAATGGCCATTCCCTCTGAATCATGCTGTCAAAGATTGAGACCTAGAGAAATGTTGAATTACTCTCACTTAGGCTTCTAAGGACAAGGTTCCAGGGACGCGTGGCTCAGTGGCTAAGACATTGAGCTTGTTGAATCCCTAGTGCCACTTAACGGAATGAGCTCCCGTTACTTGTCCCAGCTTCTGCCAACCTAGCAGTTTGAAAGCTTGTAAAAATGTAATTTTTTAAAGGAACTTACAGTGGGTAAATTCATGTTCTAGAATTGTTACTATTATTCATCTTCATGCTTTTTTTTCACATTTGATTTGATAATCGATATGTCATCTTTTTGAAGAGGTAGCCATCCAGATTTAAAAATACAATTTTAGAACAGAGAGATTCATATTGATAAAATTTCTCCTTTTAATCTACTTTTAACAATTCAACACAAATAGCCTTACCATCTTTCTCAAATGGAATGGATTGTGCTCTTTTGCCCGTTTCTCAGACAGAGTTTGCATATATTCAGCAAGCCTCTCTTTTCGTTTTCTTTTCATCCAAGCATGTAACTCTTTTTTATCCTTCTCAGCTTTATAAGTCTGTTTATGTGGTTTATTTGAAAGACTGAAATAACAAAGTCAGAGTCGATGACATTATTGTCTTACATCATGATTCTTAACTAAGATAGGAATAGAGCATCTTTTGCTACCAAATATTTAATGACTCCAGAATCATATAGTGAAAATAAACTATTTGTGAATTTGTAATAACAGCCAGAAGTTGCAAAGGCCATTGTTATTTAAAGTAGGGGGGGGGGAACCAAGTCAAAGTAAAAATATTACAAACTGCTGAAATTTACAGGAAAAAAAGTATGGCTGCTAATCATACATAAAGTGTTGTTTTCCCCTTTTTCTGTTGTTATTTAGAGCAGGGGTGTCAAACTGACGACAGTGTCATGTGACTTTCTTCCCCTTCGCTAAACTGGCTGTGGGTGCGGCCAGGGCGTGATGCATCTGGCCCACAGTCCATGAGTTTGACAGCCCTGATTTGGAGATAACCGCTAGTCCCAATTATTTAATTGACTGGTGGAAATCCTAGGTATGGAAACTAGCAATTCCATCTTCCTATGGATATTGATTCATTCATAGTCTGTCATTGGAGGCACATGAGGTGAGCATCCCTGATCAGAATCACCAGCCACTAGTAGTGGCCACTACACAATTAAAGTTGAACAGTGACTCTCTATGCATCAAGATCGGTGCATCTACAACGAAGTTGGTTTCTTCATGTGTATATAACAAGAATGACTACAGATAGTAAATGCATCAACTTCCTGTTTTTTGCCCTATCCAAAAGCAACTACTGTTTATCATGTCTAAACACCTGGGTGCATCATACAACCTAACATAGGTAGATCAAAGTTATTAAAAGTATCAATGTAACACTACCTGGCTATTTTTTTAGCTTGGATTTCTGAAAGGCCCAGCTCTAAAGGAGAAACCCCATTCTCCACTATAAGATCATTAATGATGTCCAAAACATCACTGAAGCCAGTGATTTGAAGGCGATCGTCTGAACATCTATAGGAAAAAAAAAAAACCTAATTAAATTGCTGCAAGCAGGAAAGCTACTTTTAAAAATATACACAGAGATCAAATAATATCACAATGACACTTCTAAACCTTTACACAAAACAATAACTGGAATATAAGGATGCCATGAATATACAAGCAAAAGATGGATTTTAATCATTTTCTCACACTGCAGGTCATTCTTGCTTAGTGTCTGTTCATTCAGCAATTTCTTGAACTTACAAGGCACTGAACAAATGGATGTTACAGTTGTTACAGCGCCCCATCAGTCACATGATCAGAATTTTCTTGGCAACCAGCCTGCATGTACAACCAGAGCGTGGACTCCAGCTCCCCCACATGTCTCTTTCTTCTGTCTTTTCAGCCACCGTGCATGTTATTGTGGGCTACTCGACACCCCCCCTCCCTGACATTGCCATCTTCTTCCTCCCACTGCTGACCTGGGATTGGGGACTAGGCAAAGGCACAACCCTGGGATGGACACGGTGAGCTTGACAAGGCAGCAGAACCCGATCTGCCAAAGGGAGCTCGCTAGGCCTCGCTAGGGAAGTGGCAGTGGGACAGAGTCAGCAGGCCATACAGGCCAGAAGAAGCATAAGGGCTGCTGCAGGCAGGCGTCCAATGGTGGAAAAAATGGTGGGAGCGATTTCTGATTTCCTACCAGCTTGTCCATTGCTTTTGATTGTGGAAAGTTGGAAAAAAACGTTAGAAATTATGACATGACCATGGCTTGCTGCAACACCAAAATCAGGACTTGTGCACTGAACATCCAGATCGTGATCTGATGACCCCAGGAAAGCAGTGATGACTGGAATCTCTGAACTGATTATAAGTCCCCCTCGTTCAGTTTTATCGTTATCTATGAATGGTTGCTGAATGAGTGATTGTTTGGCTCTTCAACAAAAACTTTAGTAAATGCTCTATAATCACTATAAAAGAACTTCTTCCTATATTTTTGAAATCTGCCATTAAATAGAAGACAGAATCTATTTTATACTGATAACAAAGTGGTAGGAACATCTCCCAATATGACTCCAGTAAATGCTTCTGAAATATTTTCTCATACATACCTCTCATATTGTTCTTCCATTTTAAAACTAATATCTATAAAAACAAAAACAAAAATCATCACTAACTTTTAAGGTTAATAAAAATAAACCAACTTTTAGCCTGGTTTATTAATAAAATTAATTAAAATATTAATCACTTAAAATAGTATTTTCCTTTCATAAGAATGTTATGAGTCAGTGACAGAGACTTCCTTATGCGATAAAAGCTCAAAGGTCCCTTACAGCTCTATTCTGATTGAATTTAATGTAAAAATATGGATATGCTACTAGCAAATAACATATTCTAAGGTAAAGGTTTCCCTCGCACATATGTGCTAGTCGTTCCCAACTCTAGGGGGCGGTGCTCATCTCAGTTTCAAAGCCAAAGAGCCAGTGCTGTCCAAAGACGTCTGCATGGTCATGTGGCTGGCATGACTAAACACCAAAGACACATGGAACGCTGTTACCTTCCCATCAAAGTGGTCCCTATTTTTCTACTTGCATTTTTTACGTGCTTTCAAACTGCTAGGTTGGCAGAAGCTGGAACAAGTAACGGGACCTCACTCTGTTATGTGGCACTAGAGATTCGAACCACTGAACTGCTGACCTTTCTGATCGACAAGCTCAGCATCTTAACTTCAGAGTCCTACGGGATTGGGCGGCATACAAATCTATTAAATTTCAATTTCAATTTCAACCACTGAACCACAGCGTCCCAACATATTCTATAAACAACTAAAAAGATGGTTTACAAAATTACCCAATAAAATGCAAAAAATAAGAAAGAGTAATACCAGCAAACAACTCATTAACCCTGGGATGATTAGCAGCTGATCCTGAAGGTGAAACAGAAGGTGTTTTTAAGGCAATGAAATCCTTTGGGGAAGATTCTGCTTCTAAGAAGTCTTTTTCGTCTGTAAAATTCTCCACTCTTACACGGGTTGAATAACGTTCTAGTTGAACAGAAGAACAGAGTGAAACCAAAGTTAAAAGGAAGATCATATAAAAAGTTATGCGATGTTCAGGATAAAAGCTATGTTCCTCTCTTACAGCAAATACAACAAAGAATTGAGTGCAGATTTATTATGGCATTTGGGTTGATGGGCAGTAAAGGGGTGATAATCCTTTAAAACTCAGGACATGCTTATTGATACCATAGCATCACTTAAAAAAACCAAGAGATTTCAGTAGCATAACAACTCTTATCAACTGCAGCCGTAATGTGAATCAGTCACTCAAGATGAAACTGCAGTCGTTATGTCAATCAGTCACTTATCTTCCATTGGTAGCTTCCCAAATATTTGTGATCTACAACAGAGTTATAAGACTGCTGGTTGGAGTTGGAAGACTAAGTAACATTATAACCAGAATTAATCAGTTTCCATAGCAAATTTCCAAGTTCAGTTCCAGTCTGGCTTTGATCTTTAAAATCTGTCCTGGGATTATGACCATTTGTTCAGTTACTGTTCAAAGGCATGATGGTGCTGAACAAATAGTTCTTATGACTGCTCCTGAGAGTTCCATCTGCTGCAACATCCCTACTGTCACTTGATCACAATCAGGTGACTGATTGTAAAAAGGCAGTCACATGATCATGATTTCTGACATTCCCTGCTTATTTCCACAAGCAAAATCCATGGGGAATCCTGCAGAAAATCATAAATTGCAATCATGTGAACTTAAGGACCCACCTCATCCTTGGGTTATGTTAGGAACCGGTACTGCTTATTAAACTGCCTTTAATAAGCAATGCAGTCAAATGACATTGTGATTAATGACTGCACTGTTTAGTGACGGAAATCCTGATCCCCATTGTAACCTAAGTCCAGACTTCTCTTCTTCCCTATATAGCTACCAAATCTCCTCTATGTGTTCCTATTATGTAAAGGGAGATATATTCTGAATCACCTATTCCCTTCCATATCAAACTGCCATATAGTCATAATATCTTCAACCCAACCCTCGGTTAGTAAACTCACCTGCTTTGCAAAGCTGAACACCTGGTGCAAAGAACAATATGTCATCTTCTTCTTGCTCAGGTATCACTCTGACATCTTTTGAGGTTTCCCCAAACTGTAAAAAAGAGACACTTGTGACATGCAGCATTTCTCACCTACATCTGCATATAATAAATATTACAATTTATATGTCTTTTTCTGAGCATCTCTTTTCCATTTCAATTAATACACAAGTCTAAGGTTAACTCAAATATACTGAAAAAAATACAATTGTTAACATTTTAAAAAAATCTCTCCTTTGCTGATTTTTGTTCACACCTGCAGAAGTTTCTTTTATAAATTGGAAAGTACATCTACGTTTTTAACACTGAGTTTATTGCAGTTTATTATTTTTGTCAATATCTATCCTCACAATGAAAGTAGTAATAAAATTCTACACTTTACATATTGGTTTGCATTTAATTTTCCCCCCCATTAAAATAAATTAAAATTAATTAAAATTAAATTGATTACTGATCAATGAACTATTTTCTTCAATCACAGTAAATTCATTTACATCCCTAACTTTCACACAGTTTTCTAAGCAACTCACTACCAGCCAGAAATCTTGTATCATATCAAAGACATGTGCTTTCTCCTCCAGTTGAAAGTACATACAATTACAATCTATTTAAACAAATACCCTATTCAGGGGTGGGATTCAGCCACCCTTATGCTTCTTCTGTCCTGTATGGGCGAACTGGATGCTAATTTTACATCTGGTTCACTGAACCAGTAGTTGGAAGGATTGACTGGCCCCACCCCACCCCTCCCAGGAGTCTCCATGCAGCCCATTCATCATGCCAGGTAAGTCCAGGACCCACGAAGAGGCTCTGGGAGGCAGAAACAGGCCTCCTGAGAGTTCCAGAAGTCAGGAAATGGGTCTGTTTCCAGCCTCCGGAGCCCGTTTTCACCGTCCCGGAAGCTTGAGGAAAGCCTCCGGAGCCTTGGAAGGACTAACACACACACACTATCATGGTGCAGCAGGCTGAGTAGGCCATGCGCCCCATTGCCATGCCCACCCAGCAACTGGGCAGAGAATTGGTTAAATTTTTTCATCCACCCTTGAACCTGTTACCAAGGAGAGAAGGATTTAAAATAAAAACATTAAGTAAAATATACCAATTTAGTAGTGCTATATTCTTTCTCCATTCTTTCTGTCAAATTTTGTAAGTACGATAGTTGTCTATCCATTTCTTGTAGTTTTCCAGAAAAATGCTCTCTGCTGATCTTTTGCCCCGCGTAAATACTGGAAAAATCTTCATGAAGGAGACTTGACGTAAGAGGATCGCCAGCATTTTCCTCCTCTGTTACACTTGGTGGTAATAGAGATAATTCCATTTCGGGACTCTTGTCTTTCAATCAAAGACAAAAAAAGCGCAAAATATTTCCAAATGCAGATGACTACAGGTAGTTTTCAACATACAACAGTTCAGTTAGTGACCATTCAAAGTTACAAAAGCACTGAAAAAGTGACATCTGACCTTTTTCAGTTACAACTTTTGCAGCATCCCCATGATCATGTGATCAAAATTCAGAGGATTGGCATCTGATTCATCTTTGTGACTGTTGCTCTGTGACCTTCTGACAAGCAAAGTCAATGGGGAAGCCATATTTACTTAACAACCAGGTTACTAATTAATCAACTCCAGTGATTCACTTAACAACTGTGGCAAGAAAGGTTGTAAAAGGGGGCAAAACTCACTTAACAACAGAAATTTTGAGCTCAATTGTGGTCATAAGTTGAGGACTACCTGCAAAGGGTTTAATTGAAAGTCACAATAAAGTTTTATTTATCTACAAAATTTCAAAGCGTACTCACAAAGTGCCACCAAGCTCTCAGTCTAGAGAGATACAGATAAGTACATTTTAAAAGCAAATTATTACGAAACAAAAATTGTAGATGTTTACCTTGTCTCTCAAATTCATCCAGTGGTAATACACTGGCAAAAGAGACTGCTGGATAATACAGCTTTGTAGAAGCTGGCAATTCAGACTTCACAGGTTGCGTGACAATAGGCTGTGCAGTGGGCGCAGATTTAACTGGCAAATTCTTGAGAAGATCACCAGACTCTATATCGGTCACACTGATATATCTCTGTTCAGCCTATACCATATATTAAAACAAACCAACAAACCAAACTGTAAGTAGCAAACATGTTCAACTATGAAATATTTATAAAACTTCGTTGAAGAACTGAACCTCTCCCCTCCTGTAACTGACAAATTTATTGAACAGTTTAGACCAGGGGTGTCAAACTCGATTTCATTGAGGGCCGCATAAGGGTCGGGTTTGACCTCATTGGACCAGGGTTGGGCATTGGCTAGGGTGGGCATGGCCAGCTCGATATCACTTGTGTTGAGGGTGCCTATGGTGACCCAAGCGTTCTGCCAGGGAAAACAGGCTCCCAATCTACTTTTTCGGTTGGGACGGCCTCCTGCAAACCTCTGCCACAAAAACGGAGTTTGGGGGCCCTTTTTTGGTGACAGAGGCACTGTGGGCCAGTCCTTTTCTCTTTCCAGGGAGGCCCTGCAGGCCAGATCTAAGCACCCCGCAGGCTGGATCCGGGCCCCAGGCCTTGAGTTTGACACCCCTGGTTTAGACAGATGGCTGCATTTTCAGGAGACGTTTCTCATTGACTGACCAAATCAGATGAAGATGGCAAAGGTGTCCCTGTCGTTGCACTGGCTGACTTAAAGTTGAAATACAACTCCGGCGGCAAAGTCTGAGGAACGCAAGAAGGCAACAGTTCTAAAGAAGAAGAAAATATGGTTAAAAGTCACCCAAGGTTCAGATGCAACTCGGAGAGCTGAAAAAGACTACTTGGAAAGATGAACAGCATGGCCATGACTCCTGAAATGCTAAAAATGTAATTGCAGAGCAAGGGGCTTTTTTTTTTGACAGCCAAATAAAGTGTAAGCAAGCTTACTTCTAAAGTCATGTGTTTTGTTAAGGCCTTTGAAACATCTTATTTTCGTTTAAAGTTGATGGCTTGGTTTAATTACCATTTAGAAGTTGGAAATACAGGTACATACAAGGAAAAAACCCCACTGTGATGGGAGCCTTAAGCTAAATTTACTTAAAAACAAATGAGCCTCACTTGAAAAAAAAAACTAGAAAATCTTGCGTTTGGGTAGCTGCTTCCTTGTTTCATCCATGGTGACCTTCACCCTCCTTACAAAAAAGATTTGGGTATGATTACAACTATCAAAATGGATGTAGTGGCTCAGTGGCTAAGACGTTGAGCTTGTCGATCAGAAAGGTCGGCAGTTCAAATCCCTAGCGCAGCATAACCGTGTGAGCTCCTGTTATTTGTCCCAGTTTCTGCCAACCTAGCAGTTCAAAAGCATGTAAAAAAGCAAGTAGAAAAAAATAGAGACCACTTTTGGTGGGAAGCAGTGGGAATTCCTACCGGTTCGGATTGGTTTGGCCGAACCGGTAGTGGTTTGGTGGCCTGAGTCACTGGAACTGGCAGCGACCCAGGCCTGCCACATCCCTAAACTGGTTCCCCGGTCAGTGCCATTGGCACCACCATCTTGTTTTTCAGTTCTGCACATGCGCAGAACGATTTTAATTGCACTGTGCATGCACATGCAGTGTGGATCAAGCATGTGTGCATGCAAAGCGTGCACACGAGTGAACCGGCAATAGTCCTGGCTGGAACCCAGTGTTCCATAGTGTTCTGTGCACCTTCACCGTTTAGTCATGGCGGCCACATGACCACGGAGACGTCTTTGGACAGCGCTAGCTCTTTGGCTTTGAAATGGAGATGAGTTGGGAATGACTAGCACATATGTGCGAGGGGAACATTTACCTTTCAACTATTAAAAAGTTTATCATTCTGATCTTAACCTTTAATAAAGATAACAACTGTCGGTATTCTGTTTATGTCTACAAGTGGAAGAAAACTTTGAACATATATTTTAAGTTTTAAACTGCAGGAATAAAACAAACAATACTAAGCATGCTTTGGATACACTAAATTTGTATGCACACCTGTCATTAAAAATTTAATATTAATTTTGAAGAACTCTATATTTTGTACAACAATCACAACTTATGCAGCTAAGAGAACAGTAACATCTAAATTAATGACAGCATTATATAATAGTAATAAAAACAGTAGCCCCACATTCATTAGATAAAATAAAATATTCCTTTACATAATATTATAAAAACTAGTATATAATGTCTATCTTTTAAAATTTAAAGACAGTGAAATTTGGTGATGTATTTTTCAGAGTAGATAAGCAGAATGCACACCTGGTTCAGAAGCAGAAGCAGAAGCGGAAGCAGAAATGATTGGCTGGTTTTTATTAGTTTCACCAATTATTTGTTCTGAGTCTGTTATAACATCCTGATGTGATTTTTCAACTTGATTAATAAGAAAAAACATATATAGTCAGAAACTTTAGCAGAGAAACGTTCTATTTTTCATACACCAGAGATACTTCTGGGAATAATTAGATTTTATAAGAATTTTGAGTATCTTCTGGATAAATTTAAAGTCACAAAAAAAAAATCAATTTAGACCCGCTTGTTTCTTGAATGGATGATCTATCTGCCTTTGATGACTATTTAGAAATATTTCCTGCTCCCAGACAGGAAGGTTGTTTTAATCAGTTCCCCATATAACAGCAGTTGGGAATTTCTCAGGCAGTAGACTTCACAAAATAAACATTTTAAAAGAAAAATCTCAACACCAAGGTCTCGTGATATTGTGAAGTTTTGGCATTTTAATCTAAATTGCTAAATGTTTGTCAATTGCAAAATTTCTGAATTCTCACAATATCTCGTCATTTTTCGCCTTACTTAATTTTATGGCTCCATGTTTTTTATAATTCCTATACAGTTTTCTTCAGTTCCTCTTTAATTCACCCCGGGGATAGCTTTGCAAAGAATAGTAACGAGAGAATAAAACTCAATAAAAAATATTTTTGTCCTTTAAAGTCAACAAAATGTTCATAACTCAGGTCTTGAAACTCTGGAGACCACCAAAATATTTGTTTATTTCTGAAACACAGATTTTTGTGCTTTTTCAAAAATAATTTGAAAGAAAACACACCTGTTACAGACACAGAAGCAGAAGTGACTGATTGATTCCCAACAGATTCATCAATTGATTCTTCTGATACAGTTTGTATATTCTGAGATGATTTCAGAACTTTATTGCCATGAGAAAAAAATAAGATCAAGATAAATCAAGAGGAGAATGTATCCTGCTAAATTATTATAAAGGCGCTTATTCAGGAGTGAAAGGTTAGATAGTTTTTCAGGACAGAACAAATTTGAAATGCAGAAATGAAAGTGTTTGAATGGGCATTAATCTTACACAATTGTTACTTTGCAATCTACCATTCTACACAACCCTACCAGTCAATGTTATTTGAGAAAATGGACATACATTGGTTCTCTTAGAGAACGCAAATTATGTTCGCGGGAAACCATTTCATTATCAAAGCTTTAAGAAAACAGTCACAATAATTTCTTGCAAGAGTTTTACCAGTCTCTGTATTTGTGCTGGCGTCCTGAAGCTCTGCAGTCTTTTTTCCTACAGAAGCCAGGTAATGTAGCGCCGCTGATGAAATATACGTATCTGATTCTAAAATAATAGAAAGATAGGATTATTATTCAATTCAAAAAAACAAAAATACTATTTCATAAGCTATTGCTAATTGCATCACTTTAGCCATTTGCATGAAAGCAGACAAAATCTAGTTATCTGCTTGGACGAGGAGGGGGGCAGAGGTGGGATTCTACAGGTTTGGCTGGGTTAGGTTATGTATCGGTAGCTCCGAAGATCAGCTGAGCACAAACTAGTTTGCTCCGATCTTCAGGGGGGCCTGCCCGCCCGCCCCTGGGCTATATTCACCTATATTTCCTTGTTTTTTACCCCAGCTGCTTTCCTGTGAACTGCGCATGTGCGCTCAGCGAACCGGTTGCTAAACCGGTAGGATCGCACCTCGGGGGGGGGGGGGGGGTTATGAAGAATATGAGCAGAACAGTACCAATGCTTAATTTCTTTCCTCTTCAGGTCTGCCTACCAATTGTGTTTGTCACCTGCATTTTTTCCCTTAATTTTCTAATTCTGAAAACAAGTAGATGGGATCCAAGAGCAAACCTTCTGATGCTTCTCAGAACACTTGTCTTGACGTACCATTGTTCCGAAGTTCGTTGAGGTCAGTAAAGCTCAATTTGGCAGGGTGAGAGACTGAGAGAGGAGAAGGAGATGGATTAAAAAGAGAGACGAGGTAATCAAGCTTTACTGTCCAATGCTAATTCCTCCCAAACCTGGCTGTATTTATGTCCTATGAAATCACTCAAAACGCTTCCCATCCACTGCCTGTGAAGGGAGTTTAATTACTTGAGCTACAGCAATAAATCTGGGAATTACAGCCAGTTTTAAGATGACATTTTATGCATCCTCATTACAAGAGTAAATAAATCTTCATTTCTCTGTTCCGTCCAAGCAACTAGCTGATCAGTTGAGGGTGAGAATTGCTTTTCCTTGTTGAAGAAGCACAGGAAGTATTTTTCCTTCCCATCAACAAAGGGAGTTAGTTGGCCCTCACTCCTCATGTTCAGGAAGATGACAAGCTTTCTAATTATTAACTAATAATGATGATTTTTAATTTAACCTATGCTTTAAATTACAATGTACCATATTTATTTTTATTTTTTATAGTCTGTATTAGGGTGATGCATGGACAAAAGAAATGGGATATGAATTCAATACATGCATAAACAATAAACACTTACTCTGTTCCCTCCTACAGTGGCCCCAATGCTGTTCTAATAAGCATACTTTAAGGGGAAATTAGTAAAACTTATAAGCACAATTGAAACACTAGAACTCTAAGCCAGAACCTGTTTAAAAACCCATCTTACCAGCAATTACACTATCAGTAAAAATAACTTAAATATAGATAGATTTCTGAAAGTTTTCCATGAATCATTTGAGCAAAGGTTAAGGGCTGCTAGTAAGAAATTCCATACCCAGCCTATATAGGTAACCATCACTATTCAACATAAACCTATGATATCCTGGAAAAAACATTCAATCTTTCAAGAGAATTTTGCTGAAAAAACTTACTCGGTAATGAATTGGTATCACACGGGTCAGCACTTAAGTTAGTTTGGGATTCCTGAGGGAAGAACAAGTATGATTAAACGTATACAAGTGATTTAATGTTAGTCATATACTAATATGACTAACTAATAGCATTTTCCAGTATTTATTGCTAGGGAATAAGAAGATTAAGCAAAATTTAATTACAGTCCCAGACCAATAAAACAAATTCAGAATTTAAAATACAGAAACACCAGTAAAACACAACATTCAAAATACAAACAGACACACACACACCATCAAATCTGAAACAATTAATAAGAAGAGGTGCTGAACAAGGGATGCTCGGGAAAGGTATATGAGTTGGAAAGACGTATCCAAGCAACTTCCAACCTTCCCAGCTGCTTTCCCCATTGACTTTATTGTGGGAAGTTGCCATAGAGGGCCACAAATTGTGGTAACTTGATTGTAAGTTGCTGCAATCATAAATGCGAACCAAGCACTCAAATCACAATCATGTGACCATGGAGATGCTGGAATGGCTGAATTTCAAGAATCGGTTATAACCTGCACTCATTCAGCGCTTCAAACAATTGCTGAATGAGTGACTGTTAACGGAGGACAACTTTTTTTTTTTCACTTAACAAAGTTACCATTTTCTATAGCAAATCATTCCACCGCATTTAATCTGCTTCGGTGAGTCCCATCATCAGTCAAAAACAATGCAAAAGGAATATATGAAGCTGCCAAGTTCAAATGTATATACTGCATGCTGAATAGTTTTCTTCATTTGGAAAGTCTACATTCTAACAAGATATATTTGATGCATCTTTCTTAAATAAGGATGATAGAATGTTTTGCTATAGAACTATTATGTATTGACCATATTAAATTTGTATTTACAGACAAATTAGGTTTTTTTTTTCCGGAACATTAGCAAGCACAAATCAAGTCCAGAGTGAAAATGAATGAATGAGAAAAAATGTGGACTAGTGCATCACTTAGTCCACTTCCATACAATATTTTACTATATTGTTATTTTTTTACTACCTTGTTATTTTTCTATATTTTACTTTAAAACCAAACAATATGAGAGAGATAATTATCAATTACCATTTCCTTAGGGCTTGCCTTTGTTGGCTTTACAGTATCAGGAAGAACAGAAGAATCATCTTGTTGATTAGTCACAATGGCTTTTATTTTTTCTTCCTTCTCCTTGATCCGATTTTCAATACGTCTCTTTTGTCTAGTGTGATGATGATAGAGAAATAGGTTGTTTGAAAAATTCCCAGAATGCTCCAGACTGAGTCCTATTTATCTGCCATAGGGCTTCCAAAGCAGTATGATAATTTTGCTTAGACTGGAAGATTGGAAGATGGTGCTAGACATATAATAAGCTGGTGAGACAATACGAGAATAAGTTCCCCTGCATATGTATGCTAGTCGTTTCTGGCTCTGGGGGGCAGTGCTCATCTCAGTTTCAAAGCTGAAGAGCCAGCGCTGTCCAAAGACGTCTGCATGGTCATGTGGCATGACTCAACGCCAAAGGCGCATGAATTGCTGTTACCTTCCCACCAAAGTGGTCCCTATTTTTCTACATGCATTTTGTACATGCTTTCAAACTGCTAGGCTGGCAGAAGCTGGGACAAGTAACGGGAGCTCACCCCATTACGCGGAGCTAGGGATTCGAACTGCTGAACCTTCTGATCGACAAGCTCAGCATCTTACCTATTGAGCCACCGCTTGCTACAATACGAGAATAGAACTAGCTATATCAACTATCAGGTCACACAGAAATGTAATCAATATTTTCTCAACTACACCAGGGGTGGGTTGCAGATGGTAAGCCCCGGGTACACGTGTACCGGAGCCAGCCCAGAGCACCGCATACTGTTCTGGTGCTCTGGAGGGCCCACCCGCCTGCCTGAACGCCTTACTGGAGTTTAAAGGCTTTTGCGCTTCTGCGCAGGCGCATGGCACATACAGCACCTGCGTGACACTCTGCGGAGCAGCTGGAGCATTGCAGAGGCACTTGAACGCATGCGCGCATCCATGAGGACGCTGCTGGCCCCGTTCCAACCGCATCAGTTGGAATGGGATTTGCAACCCAACACTGAACTACACCTACTCTAATTTGCAGCATTTGTTACTTTACAAGAAAAGTTCTCTCTTTAGTGCAAGAATTGCGATAAGATTTTGGTACATAGGATTAAACATTTGGTCTTTACCTTTTCTTATTACTCCTCACTTGTCTTGTTTCATTTACTTTAATGTTAGCTTTCAATAACTGGATCTGCTTGGGGTGATCTTTATACTGTGGGTACTGAACAGAATGCTGGCTTTGTTCAAAGGCAATCAGATCTTGAAGAGGAATGAGTTTCGGTATATGAAACTGTTCATAAAAAGGAAGAGATCATAAATAAATCCCAGTTTCCCTTTCAATATTTGGGGAGCAAATCAAATTGAGAAACACTTCATTTATGAACTTGAATGAAAGGGCTGTTAGGACATCCACACTAAAATAATACACGTATTTTATAAAACCATTACCTTGGTTAGTGGAGGCAAATTAGAGTGTAGCAATGGTAATCCTGTCTGTCCAAGGGATGCTCTGCAATCTGTGTTTTTTGTTGTAAATGTACTTAATGAACATTTGGATTGTGGGCTAGTCTTCAGATATAACAAAGGGATTTCAGTAAAAGGCCCATAGGCTTGATGTGAACTGATTGCATGGTCAACCAATGGTTTTTCTGCCCTCAGACGTTCATGGCAGGGTTGCAACGGTGCTGAATCTTCCTTTGTGCCATATTCATCTACAGGAAACTGTTTGGAAATCCCTGTCTTGACCTGTTCTGCCCAACGCTTTGTCTGCTCTGGTGCCTGGTTTATAACATTTTGATCATAACGGTTCAGGTTTAGATGTGCTCCTGTCTCATTTGTGGGTTCTGACATCTGTAAACCGGGAGGATTTTGTGCCAGAGAAGATGGGAGGCCCCAGGCTTCTCTTGGTCCTGATGATGGTCCAGAAGATCTGCGGGGGGTTACCGGGCAGAAATTGAGTGCCTGAAATTGATAACTTGTTTTTAGCTTAAGCAAAGGAAATCCCTCTGCATTATTTAAGGGTTTTGCCAATGGAATAAGCTTTGGTTTCTTCTCAGCATTAAGGGAAACAGTCAACAGAGGGAATGGCCTGGCTGGATTCTGATGAGGTGAGCTTTGAAGTGGCAGCATCAGTCTTGCACCAACAGACTGACTCTCTCGTAATGCTGAAGGATCATTAATGTGCACAGATCTCTAATAAGGCAAAAGATAACAATGTAAGTTTTTTTAAAAAAAAATATTATTATAGTACTACTTGATGATCAATTATGGCATCTTTCAGAAACCTGACACACATTCAACAAAAACCTGAAATATGAGTTTTAAAGCTTTAAAAATCTCAGCAACTCACCTGGTTCTGATCAGGTAAGTTCTTTTCTTCCTGAGAGCTGTTCTTTTTCTGACCAACATTCCAGCTGTTTTCCAGAGTTGGTATCTGATGGTCAGTAGGTATTTGAACACCACCTGCTGGCTGCACAGGGGGAGATCGATGGATATTATTCCCTTCCGTGCTTGAAGCCCAGTTTCTTCTTAATGGGAAGGGTTGAGGTTGCTGTATCTGCTGTGACGTATTTGGCAAATTGGCAAATCCAACTATCTGCATGAGGCTCAGATAGTTAATCTGCTGTAGCTAGAATATAAGAAATCAATACATTTACTAAAAATGTGTCTTAGCTAAAATCTATTACCAAAAATATTTACAACTATGCAGTTAACATATTAAAACAGGTAAAAGCCAAAATATTATCCTTCTTCAATAATCACATTGTTATGACCCTTGCATCAAGTTTCAGGAAATGTGACCAGTAATTTAAGAATAGGAGATAATTTAAAGGGCAGTAAAGTTAGGAGACAGATAAATACCAAATATTTTATTCCAAAGCCATGTTAGGCATAGTTTTAGCTTATATTTGAAGTATGGGTAGCATGTTTGTGGAATTTTCATTGTGTTTCACTCATCTGTAAAAACATTTCCACTATTCAGAAGTCAATTACTTGTGTCAAACTTCCAGTTGTACATCTAATGAACAGAAGGGTAAATAGGATTGTTCCAAATAGGCTTACTTGCAACTATACCTCTAATCTCTATGAAGTCAGCAGATTATTTGAAGAATAAAGAAACTCTGGCTTCAAACTCAACTAACAGAAATGTGCTATTCTTGGAAGCATTACTGAATCCGTCTGTCATTATCTTCTGGGATGTTTCATCAACCATTGTCTTCCCAGTTTTGCCATCAGCTAAAATACCCAAACACGTACCAACCAAGCTTGATCCTGCCTAGTTTTTAAAGTGGGCCATGGTTGGCTGATGCTGCAAATTTCTGAGACATAATACAGGAGTAGAGCTGTATTGGGCAAAATATTTAATACAATACAATACAATAGCAGAGTTGGAAGGGACCTTGTAGGTCTTCTAGTCCAACCCCCTGCCTAGGCAGGAAACCCTACACCGTTTCACACAAATGGCTATCCAACATAAAGACTTCCAGTGTTGGGGCATTCACAACTTCTGGAGGCAATTGGTTATTTCAAACTTACTGGAAGCATTCTGAATTCAAAGTAGACTTTTCTGGACTTGAAAAATTTCTAATAAGGTGGGAATGACCCTGGAACACTTTTGGTGAGAGTTTAAAAGTCCAGTTCAAGCTCAAAATATTTCAAACTCAAAATATTTACTTCTTCTGCAAAGAAATGTCTTTTTCTATGTTCTGAATTTTACAGAAACATTAGTTCTGGAATCCTTTGGTCTCCTAGGTTCGCCATCCGGCCTTATACAGTGCATCTAATTGTCTTATTTTAAGGAGGAAAAAAATGATAATTTTGTTTTTATTTATGAGGATTTAATTTTTAAAAAAATACACCATCTTAAGAATTTTCAGTTCTTCAAATTCAAATTGAAACGTTTTCTTTGACCAAAGCAAATTACTGATCAAACCATATCTTTAGCAACATCAATGAAGCCACATCAGCTATTCATTAAAAAAAAACTGTGAAATTGTGTGTTTGTAGAGAGAATGATACATACAAACAGATTGACTCCCAAAACAGGTTTTACGCCAAACACATAGAAGCAGAGATTCAAATTGAGAGGCAAAGTCAAGAGACAGTCTCAATTGCTTTTCTATGTATTCGATTTTTTACTGCTTCAGCATCTGCCATATATTGCAAATTGCCTCTGATTTCTATGTATGTCTTGCGAGTATCTCCATATAAGTAATCCATAAATAGATATGAATGAATTATTTATACTACAGAATTTAAATTATACTACAGACATATAAACATCCTTAGACCATTCAATGAATTTAATACATTCTAAGGCAGGGGTCCCCAAACTGTGGCCCACTAGTGGCCCATGGCCTATTGGCCCTTGGGCCATGCGAATAGCTGGCCAGTGCATGAAGGCTCCACTTGTGCAGGCACTTGTGGCCTCACTCATGCAAGCATTGCTGCAAGCATCAAGGGCATTTGCGGCACCACTCACGCAAGCAATGGGTGTTTGGGCACACTCGCATGCGTGCGCCTACCCCTCCCACAAAACCATCCAATTTCCCCTTCCCCCCACTCCGGGCCACCAACCAGGAAAGGTTGGGGAACTCTGTTCGAAGGCATATGCCTATATTTTTCATAATGTTATATTTTCACCTGAATCAGCTTAAACATTTCGTCTTGTAGCATTTGCCCAACAACCTCTGAAGTGTTTGGTGGTTGTGCTGTCGTTTCTCTATTGATCATCTCTGTTTTTACACCAGCATCATTTGAAGGAATGTCTGAAACCTCTGTGAAAGAAAGCTGATCATCTGAAACAGTGATGTCTACACTGCAGATATAAAAAGGGAAATTAGCTGTGATAAACAGAGAAATCAGGAGTCTTAATTTTTTTCTTAGATATGTAATTTATACATAGTTCTGTAGAGCTATACACAAAGTCTGAAATAGCAGGGACAAGCTACTCTAAGGAAAATTGCACATTTAGGATGTACTGTAATTTGCTAATGGTTGAAGACTATGAAACAAATAGTTCCTGCTTAGGAAGTGACTACTCAGAGGGGATCATAGGAGTAGCTGACTCTCTGAAACAGCTATCATAAACAATCCTTAAATAATAAAAGGTATGAAAGTCTGTTTGCTTTGAAAGTCAAGCTGTGGAAGCTGCACACTGGTAAACCCAGATATAAAATTACAAGAGGAACATGAGACAATAAAGTTCCATTACATCTGATATCTCCTTATTATGTCCTTATTTAGGTTCCCCCCTCCCGCTCTGCAAAGTGATAGTGACATTCTTTTGAGTAGTTACAGACATATCTCCAGTTACTCTTTCATAAATCAACATTACAGACAATAATCTCTGCTCTTCAGACACAATTCCAGGAAGCTTATAATAATTAGAAATTTATCAATTTAAAATTTCTCCGTCTGGAATTATTCTTCTTCAAACATTCCATTTTAGGAGAGGAATTAAGTACTGGCACCGCTGCCATGTACTTAAATAACTCCCAGTCTTCCTGGGGCTGCCCAGTCCTTCAAAGGCAGTTCAGAAATAAATCTATGGATAAGCAACCATGAACTCATGACAATGGATTAAATTTCGGAAATAGTGATTTTCAAACTAATAGTAAAATGCTAGAAATTAACAGAATGGGTAAAGGACAGAATTTCATAAATTTTAGAAAATAATTTAGTGACACTTACCTAGTTGTTTCCGCCCTCTTTTCAGAACAAAATGAAAGGGGAAAATCACTGGGAATTACTTCAACTGTAGTGCTGGAGATACAAAAAATATTTATCTTTAACGTATGATAAATCTTGATTTGAATGCATGCAAATGAATTTTAACTAAGCAATTTTAATTAAAAGTTTTTGAAATGTATTACTTACTATTTATTCTTTATCATAGCAGTAAGCTCTTTTGTAAATTCTGTTTTTAAACAAACATTGTTACCCTGTGAACAACTTTGGACTGTTTACATCTGGTCTCTGTAACCAGTAGTAACTAAGTCAACAAAACATCTTGTCAACATCTAAGTGACAAGAATGCTAGGTTGAAATAATAAAAGGTAACTGCTCAAAAAAGAAAAGGAAACCAGTACTATTAAAAGATCAAAAGTTAAATTCTAAAGGGAGTTCCTATATACTTTTTTTCAAGGACAAATTATTCATTTAAATCATTTACAAAAACATCATTAGTTATGGAAAAACAATTTAAAGAGGCTAAAATTAACAAAGAGCATTTTTATGAACCATTTTTGAAATATGTCTTATTACATTGTATATTAATATTGTTAATGATATGTTAATATGTAAATATACTGTATATTAATAGTATATTAAAATTCACAGCTCTCACCAATAAATGTTACATTGTAGGTACAAAAGGACAGAATCCAAAGATGGAAGAGTAATTGTTCTAACCTCTTTATTTCCTAAGCAGCTGAAAGCACTTTGAAGTAAAAAAGCAAGATTTCAGTCATCTTTACTTCCTGGTCTACTTCTAGATTCATGTGGGCTCCAGAACTTTCAAGAAAATAAAGATGTCAATCTGGAAGCACTTCACTGTGGAGCACTCATGGATATTAAAATGATGTACTGTTATTTATTAAGAAAGAAACCCTCAGATATATCAGCAGATAATATGTCGGAATAGATCAGGGCTTCCTACTGCTGATGTAGAACAAAGCTGTGAAACTATTAACCTGCTGGTTAAATTCTGATACATACTTGTAATAATCAGCAAATAAAAATAAAGCGAAGAATGAAACATGCAGACAAGTTATACAGAGTATTAATTTCTCTCACCCATCCAGTTTTGAACATTTTCCCTCAGACGTTTCCATTAAAGGTTCATCCTGTTGACATTCTACTTTTAATTCAGAGAGATGCTGTGATTTAAGGAGTATTTAAGCATATATTAACATGTTATCATTCCACCACTTTAAAATGATAAAATTTACTACTTATTTATTCCAGTAATACTCTAATTGTCAGCCAATTGTTAGAATTTCTTAAATGGTCAATCATGTGATGTGGACATATAGCCAAGGTTATTTGTGCTCATATAATATACAATATTGTTATGAGTATCTTGTAAAACATACAGCTTGCAGTGTCATTTTGCACATTCAATATCTAACAAGACTGAAAAAAAATGAGTTTGAGTAACCTTTTTTGGATGGGGGAGGAAAACCACTTTCAGTCTGTTATACAAGGAATACATTTTTTAAAAAGTTAGAAAAAAATGGAGCAGGGACAAGAAATAAAATATCTGCAAATATTAGTTTCTAATCCATTACTATATTTTATTCAATAGAAAAGTACAGGTCTACCACTTGACCCCCTCAGAGAACAATAATTAAATGCAAAGAAAGTAATCATATTATCAACTTAATTAATTGTAATTTACTGAATATGTATATGTTTTTGATAATTCGAGTCCTAGAAACCAACTACTCAAAAACTGATTATGTTTGGAATTCAAAAATTATTAGAAACAACAGGGAGAATTGAGAAGAGATGGGAAAATATTGAAAATATAAATTTTAATGTAGTAAAACCTGATGGAAAAACAGAAAAAGTGGAGGCTAGAGTCCTAAAACCCCAAGGGAAAAATGAACAAAGAGGCAAGATAACCGTAGATATTGATAGTGAACTGAGTGTGTTTGGAGATGGAAAGAATGGAACAAGGAAAGGGAAGATAGATGGAAAGGTGCTTTACTTCAGATTTCAAGGTATAGAAGAAGAAAAAAGAGAAGAATTGATGGACTTAAGGAGAGAAACTTTGACAAAAACACTACTGATAACCAAAGGTAAGCTGATTAAAGAAGCTGATGAAGGGTTTCAAGATTTTACAAGATATGTAACAAGCAGCAAGTTGCGAAGAGAAGTGCAAATAAATTTGATTAAGGAAATAACCAGAAGACTAATTCCACAAATGGCAAAAAAAATAGAACTACACTATTACTGGAAAGACATAGGTTGAGATATGAAAATCAATAATAAAACACTAGTTAAAGTTAGTTAAAATTAGAGCATTATGTTAAAAATGTAGTTATAATGGATAAAGTTAGGTGAATAATTGATAATGATAACAATGTATACATATGTATTGGTTTGATAAGAGGAAATTTGGTATAAATTTTAAATGGTGAAAAAAGGGGAAAAAGTTCAACTTAGTCAAACTAGTGTTAAATAAATACTGATAATGATAATAATGTAATAATTTGTATTTACATGATAAAAGGGAAATTGGATATAAATCGTAAACAATGATTAAGAAAAGAGGTCTAAAGATTTTGTTAAAATTAGAGCATTATATTAAAAATGTAGTGATAAAATTAAAGTTACATAAATAATTGATAATGATAACAGTGTATATATATATGTATTGGTTTGATAAGAGGAAATTTGGTAAAAATGTTAAATGGTGAAAAAAGGGAAAAAAGTAAGTTAAACTTAGTCAAACTATTGTTGAATAAATGACTGATAATAATAATAATAATAATGTAATAATTTGTATTGACATGATAAAATGGCAATTGGATATAAATTGTAAACAATGATTAAGAAAAGAGGGCTAAAAATTTTGTTATTAAACATAATTAATTTTTATTTTGAATGTGTTATAAAAGTATAATGTGGCTGGATGATATTGAAAATAGATAAGGGAATGCCACTATGTGGTTTTGTTTTGAATTTTGGAATGTTTGCTATAAAGGGACATTAAAACAACTATAGTCATATGAGGGATGAGGTATGATGATAGCAATATATATAAATATATGTGATGTAAAATATATAACTTGAAATGAATCTTAGGTGATGACTGTGGAAGGGATGCACGAAAGTTCTTTGTAACCAATTGACACACTTTCTACAATATGTAATGGAAGATGATTTTAAGGTGTTTGTGTTTATTCAAAAAATAAAAAAATTATAAAAAAACCCCCTGTTTCCTCAGTTTAAAACAGCTTGTGAGTCCTAGCTAAAAATTAAAATTCAAGGACAACCAGTAGCACTTTTCAGAGTAATTTCTGAAGAGCCTCAGAATATAAACTCATGAAATCAAAGAAACTCTGAGAGGCAAAATTGAAGCAGAAAACTGTACCAATTTTAAATTTCGATAAAGAATGAGGAACACTGTTGTGATGAAAAAGTTATTGGACATGGAATATTTGAAACAAAAAACTATAGTTCTTTTTCCCAACTCAAAGAAATGTCCATGATACTTCATTAACAATCTATACACTATCACTCATCATTAATCTGAATTTCTTTTTATTCAGAGTTTATGTTTTTTATGCTATCAGAGAAAGCATAAGTATAGGATATATGTTTCTCCTGATTATTATATATGAAATCTAGACCAAGAATTGTATGAATGAATTTGATTTTGCAGTAACAAGACATGATTCTATAAAAGCCAAGTTAAACAATGCTGAAGGCCTCTGGAATGCGGACGTATTCTAGCATAGTGGTTCTCAACCTCTTCTTCACCATACACCTCCTTTAAATACCTTTTGTGGCCACAGAATATGGCCATGACCCCCAAAACTTCAGTCAATATTTAAATAGTAGCGTTTATTGAAGCTTTTGTGGACCCCGGTGACAACATTATGCCCACCTCTGGGGTCCACAGACCACAGGTTGAGAACCACTGTTGTAGCATATCTACTGATAATGTTATATGTGATGTATAAAGCACAGGTTTTATAAACTGAATGGAGGAAAATACACTTATTTTGAGAACCACTTACCTCTTTTTTCTTTTCTACTGATTTAATACTGACAGAGATGGTAGGATTTATTGAAACTGGATCTTCATTATAGACTTCAAAACAAGCACAGCATTAAAAAGAACAATTAAATAAAGAGAACAATGTATTTCTTTTCCATATCTTCCCCTTTCTTTTCACTAACAATCCTTTTCATTAATTCTCTTGTGTTTATATAAGAGACGATAAACATTTTAACAGTATTTGTTTCTGAATGGCTCTTAAACTCTGATTCATTGAGCCTCTTTAAAAAGGTTGAATTTATTTTCCTCACCTAAAGCACCTATAGCTTTGTAATATTGTTCAAGTTTCCAGAATGAGAAATTTCCAGAATAGAAACACAACTTTCTGATAAAGTTCTCTTCAGCATATACCCATTCACACCTTTATTTTAGGATGTTTATTTACTGTAGTATATTATAATGGTATCAGGTAATAATAATTCACCATTAGGATCCAAAATGCCCAACAATACTGTAGCTGCCAGCAGGTACTAACCATGCTTTTCCTAGATATATACAGGTGCCATGAAGACTAAAAAAAACTGGTGTTTGAGGTAACTCAAGGGCCTACATTGCAACTATGGTTGCCCGGGAGAATCTGTGACTTTTTAAAGAAGATCCTTACCTGCTTCAGATCCAAACATTTATGTCATAAGGTGTCAGAAGAGTGTCTGCCTCAAGCTTACCTATTTATGGCTATCCAGCAGAAAACCCAAAAGAAAAACCATCCTACATAATTCCACACCCTCACAATATTCTAAGTTTCAGAGACCTCAAACAGTTCAATCATTTTATTTGCTTGAGCTGACAAACTGCCAACACCTCAAACTGCCCCCTATTTTGAGTTGATTGATATATTCTCACAAGCTCCATTTAACTCAGCCTTTGTTCTTGCTTCTGTTTTTGTTTTTTAATCCCCTAATCAACTTTACATTTATGACCTTACATTTTCTTCTGTTAATAAGCATCCTGCTCTGGGAAGCTTTCTAACCCCAAACCAATCCTCAAATTTTAAGCTTTTTTACTATCTGGATTTCTTAACCTATTAAAACCTTTCTGTATTCAGCTGTCATTAACACACTATTAGACTTGCTGACCATTTTCTGGTCAGCAAGGGCGTCCCAACATTTATTTTTTCTTTCCTTTACAAATACATATTTTAATTCCTTTGGGAATTCTTCAAGCATAAAGTGACCATTACTGTTTAGTGATGCATCTGTTTTGCCTCTAAATTAGAATCTGTCAATAAGAAAAATATTTATCAGGGAAATACTTAAGAGCTGATCAGCTGCTATGATGCTGTAATGCTGATACAATGGTAGTAATGAGTCAGCAGGGCTATTTAACTGTTATCACTTTAAGAGGCTGTATATATAAGAGAGGCCCTGTGAGGGCGCCCCTCCCTCCCTCCCCTCCCCCCTCTCATATAGTTGATGACTGTTTGCCTGACTTTGCCTAGCATGTGTATGTATATATTCCTTGTAGATAAACCATTACTTGTTTACTGTATTTTGCTCCTGGGTAGTCTAAAAACAGTCACACTATGTGCACTCTGACAATATTAAACACCATTCTGAGGGATCTTTGTTGCTGTCTGAGTTTGGCTGTTCACTTCCACATGACTGTTGCCTAGTTTGGGTAATGAAATGTCTGCAAGAAAACAACCAAGCTCAGAGAGAACCAAGGACACCTGAGCTACAGATATTCTTCTTTATCCAAAACATTATATTTTATGAATAATATGGGCCTCAAAGTGAAGTAAAAGATCTTTTCTTAAAGTGGTCTGTGAGGGCAGAGAGAAATTCCTGTTATAATTTCTCTCTATTCGTGAAAGGGTATCTCTACTTCATCCTACCTCTTCCTTGATTTTATGGATCTAGGGTGTGGCTCTGATCCCTTTGCTTCACTTTAGCTATATATAAATTACATCTGTAACTTTTATTTAGTATCCTATTATAGTTATGCTGATTGCTTATTTAGTACACTATGATTATCACTGTTCTTTCTTATGATTTATGATGATTGTATTTTATGATCATGATCATGACTTCTTGTTTACATGTAAACTGAGAACTTATGTACTGGAGGCAAATTCCTTGTGTCAATCACGTTTGCCAATAAAGGATTCTAATTAAATATGAGAGAACAAATTCTGAAAAAACAAACAAACCATAAGGTTTCAAAGTGATACTAGAGGAAGTAAATACTACATATTCCATGCAAAAATCTCTTTTATTTTACATCAATGGCTTCATATGGATGAAGAAAACATTTTTTTTAACTAACCTTCGGTTTCAGATGGTACAACTATTTCATTTCGTAGAAACTTTGCCACTTTTTCTGCCAGACTGATATCGATAGCTGTACTCCAAGTTTCTATATCAGGTATTATAGAATGATCCCTTTGACTTTCTTTCTTCTTATTTTGTTTTTCAGGTAATGTTCCGCACCTTTAAGAGTGATATTTAAATATATATATAAGATTTTGGCTCTACAACATAATTTTTTTATCCCTTTGGTAATCTATGCCCTTACATCCAACTGAATGATGAATTCTTACCTTGGAATATTTTTAAATGGTTCACTGTATGCCTGTCCATTTTGGATATCAGCTGGAGCTCCCTCCGATGAAGAACTATTTGTACACTCAGCACCATCTTTCTCCAGTTTGGGTATGATAGTGGAAGTTTTTCCCCGCGGTTTCTGTGATTTCTAAAACAACAAACCCCACGTATAATTTTTAAGTTTAAAAAATGATTGGTATTCATGGCTTTGCATTAAAATCCTGTTGTGCACCCTTTCAATAGCTGCTATTGCATCCTAGGAAACCTGTCTGCCTAAGAAAATCCTCAACTGCAGAGGCTATATATTTTTGGATTTGGATTAGAATGTTAAATCTTGTGGGAAAATATGCCATCCTATAAAATAGCCTTTAGTACAAATTACAATTTGATAATATAATTGTTTTGAAAAATTCTATATCAAATTTTAAATTTTCCCTTCACAAAAATTGTCCTCTACCGTATTTCCCCGAAAATTTTCTTTTGCCCCCCGAAATAAGCACTTGGTCTTATTTTCAGGGAGGTCTTATTATTTTTGAGGAGCAGGGGGCAGCGAGTGTAGTCACCTCATGGCTGCTGCTGTGTTGCAATATTTTCGGGGAGGGCTTATTTCAGCACACGCGCTCAAAAGCCCAATTGGGCTTATTATCCAGGGAGGTCTTATTTTCAGGGAAACAGGGTATTAGTTATCCAAAGTCTCCATTTGGTTTTAATTATGTTTCTCCTAATAAATTATAGGCCAAGGTTTCATGAGATAGGTACCATTCCTTAGTATTTTTCAGTAGGTTTCTGCTACCTTCTAAATGTACTACATTACAAAGAATGTCCATGGCTATGGAATGTTTAATGCTGCTTAGCGACTGCTCTTCAAGGAGGTTCATTACTTAACATTCTAAAATCTTGACCTCCACCCCTAACAGTGTGCTAATTAATCAGTAAGAAAACACAGAATGATTGCTACAAATATTTTGAATTAGTACTTATATCTGGTAAAGCAAAACTTTCATACACTGTTTCATACTAATTTTAATTTTTCATATAATTGCATGATCGTAAAATAAAAATGCTATAGAAATTTCATACTTTTCAAGCCCAATTAATGCACATTTACTTTGTAAAATATAAAGTGAAGGAAACAGACAGTTCTTGTTCTAGGAGCATAGCAGATCTTTGGATTCATTTTCCTTACGCCTCATTATCCTGAATAAAAAGCAAACACCTCCAAGACATATTTAATATGAACCTTCACCTCTTATACAATCACAATGCACCAATAATTTAATCTGATGCAGGTAAGATGTGGACATAAAGTGCATAACTTTGTCATTAACCATTGCCTTCTCTGGATGCTAAAAGCTTACAGTTCATATTTTGATATCCCTATGTAAAGTTAAGCAACACAGTGGCACAGTGGCTCAGTGGCTAAGACACTGAACTTGTTGATCAGAAAGGTCTGCAGTTCGAATCCCTAGTGCCACGTAACGGAGTGAGCTCCTGTTACTTGTCCCCGCTTCTGCAAACCTAGCAGTTTGAAAGCACGTAAAAATGTAAGTGGAAAAATAGGGACTTTGGTGGGAAAGTAACAGTGTTCCGGCGTTGAGTCATGCTGGCCACATGATCAGAGACATCTTCAGACAGAGCTGGCTCTTCGGCTTTGAAATGAAGATGAGCACTACCCCCTAGAGGACCTATGTAAAGTTAATATATTTTTCTTTTTCAAAAGTAACTATTTCAAAGCTCACTATTTGCACTGTTACTTAGTGGGGAAAGCTGAGGATGAAATATGTTTGTTCTATCTATGCCAATTTTCAGAGATGATACTGAGAAAAAAATAATTTATTTCCTTTGCTGAGTTGGGAAAACAGCCAAATATGTTCAAATGTATGCAGTTATCAAGTTACAGCAGTTGCATCTCTATATGCCGAAGAAAAGAGAAGGGTATAATTCACTAAAACAGCTTTCTCCAACCTTTCTAGGTTGGTGGCCCGGTGTGGAGGGGCAGGGGTAGGGAAAGGGGGGTAGGTTTTGTGAGAGAGGAAGACGTATGCATGCAGTTTCATTAGTATTGGTGGTGGGCAATTGCAACTGCACGTACTTGCCCACCACTCATGCTGCCCAGTTGCGAATAGGCCCCGGCCTGGTGCGTGGCAGCCCACAGGTTGGGGACCACTGCCTAAAGTACAATAGCATTTAGATTTCTGTTGTGACTCAGCAGATTTCTTATACCTCTCCATAGTGCTTTATAGCACTTTCTGAGTGATTTACAAATGTCAGCAAATTGCTCCCTAGAATATGGGTCCTCATTTTACTGACCTCGGAAGGATGGAAGGCTGAGTCAGTTTTGAGCTTGTCAGAATTGAACTGCAGGCTGTAGGCAGAGTTAGCCTGCAATACTGCATTCTAACCACTGCGCCATCACAAACCACACCACAATAACAACAGACAAGATACTATGAGTGTACAAAATCCTAATAGATAGTAACAACCTTATTCTACAAACAATTTCTCAAAAATAAATACAAATGATTTTAAGTGTTTGTTTATAAGCAAACATTCATATTCATATGCGTACATACTGTATTATACGTAAGAATAAAGTCTCCACTATTTTACATATATTAACACACTATTTGCTTTCCTAGAACTCCCAGAAGAATGGAAGAGTGATTGATTCACTTTATGTATATTTATTATACATATATTCACTATGACTCTGAGCATTTTTATTGCTCTGTCAGGCATTTATCTGAGCTGGGAGATATCCAATTTAGAGCTATTTTCTTTCTATAGGCAGATTTTTGTTTGTAGGCATTTTGAGACACTTTGGCCAAGCTCAAAGATTAGCTTTAGACATGCTCAAAATGATTTCAGTTGCTTACCAAACCGCAATTTTGGTCTTGAAATGTGTTGCCGTAACGTCGCTCTAAAATCCACAACGATGAAAGAATGGCAGATGATGATATTTTCACATGCATCATTGGTTGGCAGTCCTGAAGTGTTCCTGTTGTGATGGGATCCTGAATCATTCTTTTACCGGACCATCTGATCATCCATTCAAGTAAGCGAGAGATATTGTTAAATTTAAGATGTATTTCTGGGACTGGTTCATCTTGTTGGGTGACGTCATTCACTGGTCCAGTTTTGCAGATGTATTTTTGAAAGAGAGCTGTTTTAGGGGTAGACCAACATTGAGCAAATGCTGGTGTGAATGTTAAGGTCTTATTGGAATCATGTGAGTCACTGGCTGATTGCTGGCTTTGCCCAAATAAACCTCTTCTTTCAGTAAGTCCCATGACTGAATCACAATCTGAAAGCTCTAAGGGTTGCTCATCAGCTAAAGTTTCTTTTTCACCATCTTTTTTCTTTTTACCCCATACAGGAGCTAGTTTGCAATCACTAAATCCATAACCAAGGGTGTAGCAAGAACCAGCTCTAAAAGCATTTTGGACTTCAGTTCTGAACTGTCGACGTATCAGGGTTGTGTGAACATCAAAAAGAAGAGAATGGAGCTCATGTTCTCTAAGGAGGGCTGAAAAGCATGTCAGAAAAGGAACAGCCGATTCGCTGTGGTTGAGTGGATCTCTTTCAAGCACGTAAGTTAGGAAGAGGTCTATAAACTTAATATATTCATCATCATCCCGTTCAAATTCCCATTCGCCGACTAGAGGCATATGGAGTTCATTGGGAAGGTCTTTATGGGTCCTTTTTTTAACATCTCCTCCCCCACCGTGGTCCTTTAACTTTTCAGTCCGCTCTTTACGGTTGGAAACATCTATACACGAAGGTAGATCCCTACAAAAAAGTGTAAAAAAAAAACCATATAAAAAGCAAATTCTTTTCCTTCTACAAGCATACCTTCTGTATATCCATAAAGGCAAGAAAGGGGCTTTCAATCCAGGAAAGAAAATTAGTGTTACAAAGTAGCTAAGAATAAAATAAGCCTACATGGCACAATGTCAATCATATGCTAAGTCTTATGAAAAATATTAACATACTGAAAAAATGCATTAAATATGATTTTTATCACAATTTCATGCTTATTGTATTCTTCCACTTTAAGGATTTTCTTATGTGAATTGTGTCAGTCCACTACTGCTTTGCTCAAAAATTTTAGCAAAGGGTTCTCTGCCTGGTTACTGGGTGGGCATGGCCATGGTGGGCATGGCCTAGTCAGCCTCCTGCACCACGGTGGGGGTGGCGCATTTTTGTCTCCCTGGAGGCTCTCCTCGAGTCTCCGGGAGGGCGAAAACAGCCTCCCCAGGCTCCGGAGGCTGGAAACTGGTCCATTCCCAGCCTTCCCAAACTTCTGGTAGGCCTGTTTTTCGCCTTCCCTGAGCCTCCATGCACGCCATGCACTTATCTGCATCCAAAACGGGCTGGGTGGGGACTCCTGGGGGGGCAAGGCCAACCAGGAGTGGGATTTGGGGGTTCTCCAAACTGCACAGAATCTTAGCTAGTTTCGGGAGACCCCCCAGCAGCCCACCACTACTTCGCTCTCACTTTGCTATGGGATTGCCCAGCATAAGAGAAGCAGAACAAGGACATGAGGCTTTTAGGTTGTGATCCAATGCACACTTAAATCCAAGTGAGCCAGATGGAGCTTGATGCAAAATAAATGTGCATAATTTCACAGAATTTAAACAAGATGTTACACAAAATAATATTTTCTCCGATTCAAGACAAAATGTTACAAACACCAATGGTGGGTTTCTGCCGGTTCGCACCGGATCGGGAGAACCAGATGGTGAAATGGACCCGGAAGTAACTTCCGGAACGCCAGCCCCGGCCCTGTCACGCTCCACGCTCACCCCCGCCTGCTGGAGAGGTCCAGCGGCACAATCCACCAGACAGCAGAGGCAAGCTCAGGAGTTTTCTCCTGGATTCCCCTCCGTCTTGCCTCCTCCAATCTCCCAAAGTTCTTTCCCCAGCGTGTGATAGTTTTCTACTGGATTCCCCTCTGTCATGTCTCCACCGATCTCCCAAAGTTCTTTCCCCAGCGTGTGATAGCTTTCTACTGGATTCCCCTCTGTTTTGCCTCCTCCGATCTCCCTAATTTCGGCCCTTAATCCTCCAGTTGTCTATTTTTGGGAGGTTTTCCCCTCTCTTCCTTCCCCACTTTCATAGGATTTCCAAAAAAATTTGCCACATGGCTGGGAGCGGTCATGTGACTGAGTGTGCATGAGTGATGTCAAGTTGGCCATACCTGCCCGGTCACATGAGTGCCAAGCCACACCCACAGAATAGGTTCTAAAAAAATTTGAAACCCACCACTGACAAACACTTACTTGGGATCTTCTTGCCTCAGTTTTCTGGCTTCTTCTGTCACCCCAAACTCAGAAAATGAGTCTGTTGCTTCAGCATTGTTACACCCCTGAAAGTTTCTGAAATCTGAAATTGTGCTTCTGCTTAGAGTAGTCCCCAAAGACAACCGGTCATAGCAGGAACCTCCGGAGTCTTGGATGTCTTCTTCCGGTGGCTCCCAGATATTGGTTTGAATGGGCCCTATGTTTCTTATCACACGTTTCATAGTTTTCACATTCTCTTTGTAAGTAGCCTGTAGTACAACCGACATAATTTCTTCACAATTGGGGCCTAACCATAAAGACAGAAAATGTGTTATTGTTTCTAAAGTGGATCACATTAACTAGTCATTTTAACTGAGATTTCAGATAATTCACATTGTATGATAAATTTTATAGGCAGAGGGTGGGTAATACTATTTTGGGCGTATACAGTATATAAAATTTCCCTTAACCAATAATCTAGAGTAATTTATATTAGTTTTCCATTGATAAGAATACTGGATATTATTGTTCACATTTCTTAAAGGAAGGGTGTCAAACTCAGGGCCTGATGGCCAGATCCAGCCCGTGGGGTGCTTAGATCTGATCCATGGGGCCATCCTGGAAACAGCAAAGGACTAACCCACGATGCCTGTGCCAACGAAAATGGAGCTTGCAAGGGCCGTACACAGTCCTCTCAGGAGGCTGTCCCACCTGAAAACGGTGCTCAGGAGCCTATTTTCGCTGGCAGAGCATTTGTGCCACCACAGATGTCTCCTCCCCGACATGAGTGATGTCATGCTGGCCATGCCCACTCTGACGCAACCCTGATATGGCCCTCAATGAAATCGGGTTTGACACCCCTGACTTAAAGACTAGCATTCACACCATGAATTTATATTTTCATTTTTCAAGGTACTTTCTTTTAAAGAAAAAAAATACTGCTTTGCTTTTATTATTTTGATCTTTGTCATACACTGTACCTTTAACTGTGCAATGCCTAAGTCGTTGGTATAGATCATTATATTTATCCCTTAGTGAGATCCTCACATCTTCAGAGCTAGGGAATGCTTTTACCAAAATTTCTGCCACCTGTACAAAATAAACCAGCATGAAAATAGTTACAATTGCTTCCAGATATTTGGTAAAGTTTCCAAAAATCAGTTGCACGCTTGTAAAAACAAACATCCAAAGGTATATAGATCGTTCACAACTTACAAGCACACTGGGACACGGATCGCTGTTGTTGTTGAAGCAGTTGTTAAGCAACATATCTAGAATTGGGTTCGACCGAGTAGGTAGTAACTCGGCCTGCCACGCCCCCGAACCGATTCCCTCGGAGGCGCCATAGGCGCCATCTTATTTTTTGCTTCTGTGCATGCGCAGAAGCAATTTTTTTTAGTACTGTGCCAGAGGTGGGTTCCTACCAGTTCGTACCTATTTGGTAGAACCGGTTCGTCAAATCTACCGAACCGGTTAGAAGAGGTTCCACCAGTGGACCCGGAAAGCAGGCCAGACCTACAGAAGAGGTTCCAAAAATTTTTGAAAGCCACCACTGGTCCTTGGATATGATTATTCTACACTATCATACTCATATTTATAAAACTCAGTGCTCTGTGAAAGGTAAGGATGACTACTGCGTTTGTGGTGCCATCAGAACATTGCGTGTGTTGAAGTTGTTTTAACGCAAACCAAAGATGCCTTTTAAAAAACAAGTTTACATACATGCCAGTGCTGTGTGTGAGGTAATTTAAGGTGGTTCTGACAAGTGTTGTCGGCATATTCATATCCGGTCACATGGGTGGCAAGCCACTCCCATCCGGTCACATGAGCAGCAAGCCACTCCCACAAAGGAGGCCACACCTACAGAGTAGGTTCGAACAATTTTTGAAACCCACCACTGTACTGTGCATGCACACGTAGTGTGTCCCTGAGCAAACTGGCAGTAGCAGCAGCTGGAACCCGCTCCTGAACATTTCCACGTGACTACTTCACTCAATAACCATAATCTTGGCTGCAACCTCCAGTGTTGCTAAGCAAAAGAGCTGCCTACTGAAGGAATTCAGCTCCATATGGAGCTTGAAACCCTCCTGGCAAGCAGCCTTGTTGTTCTCAAACATTTCTGTGAAGGTTTCCATGCATGGAGGGTAAAC
Organism: Thamnophis elegans; assembly: GCF_009769535.1. Lineage (NCBI taxonomy): Eukaryota > Metazoa > Chordata > Lepidosauria > Squamata > Natricidae > Thamnophis > Thamnophis elegans. The sequence continues at coordinate 129,038,952 of NC_045543.1, read as the reverse complement.
TTTTCGACGAACTGCCAAAAGAGATGAAATCCTGACAATTTCAGCACTTTTCCTGCAATTCCACAAAGGATTGCAGCTCCCCTCTATCCCGCCCCCCCACTTGCAACCTTTCTTGATGGCTTCCCCATTGACTTACTGGGGAAGTTGGCAGAGAAAATTGCAAATGATGATGACATAATTGCAAGTCACTGGGCAATTGATTGTAAATGTGAGCCAAGCACCCGAAATATAGCCACATGACCAAGGGAGGGGTTGGTGAAAAGTTTTACAATGGTTGGAAGTGCTTTATGGACCATAAAGAACACTTTCCAAGATTGTTTTAACTTTCAATGGTTGTTAAACAGATTAGGAATACCTGTATAAAAAATGCTAAACTCCTCAATCCTGCATACCTTTTTAATTGGTGGTAATTCCCCAATAAGGCTCAGAATGATATCCTGCACAAGTTCTTCAATGTTCATGAACCGAGCAAAAGGAAGAATTCGGCAAGCCCACTCCAAAGCATCGACAGAGTACTCAACTATGCAAGCATCAAATTCGATCCTGTTGGATTCCTAAAGAAAGAACATCTTGTAATTGGCCTAAAAAGTTAGGTACATGAGATCTAAAGCAGAGGTGGGTTGCTCCCAGTTCTGCCCAGATAGGGTGAACCAGTAGTGGCAGCGGACGCTTCTGCGCATGCGCCGGGAATTGCAACCCACCTCTGATCTAAAGCCATTTTTTAAAACCCTAGTCTCCCACAAAAATATGTGAAATATTAAGAGATTTGAATAAAGCTAATATCAATATTTAATATATGAATAAAAGTAAAGATTGATACAGTTCATCCTCCTGTACTTCCTTTTATGAGTAATTCAGGTAAGTTGGATTTAAATCTACAGATCTGCCATTGTGGTGTATTGTATAAACTTTGACTATTATTATTAAAAATATTTCTGGACAACTTTTAATATAAAACCACTCTCAGGGCTCCTTACAAAAATGGAATATAGTATTAATAAATCCGATATGAAAATAAACATGATTATGATCATTTGTAGGTGAAATCCCAAGTAAAGTAGTCAGATATTTTAAGAGATAAACTTAAAAAGGTAAAGTCTGTGGAATTTGAGGTCAGATGGTACTTCAAATAATTGGGGGATTATTACAAAAATGGACCTCTTTCTCATTTAAACTGACTTAGCTTAAAATTTGTAATTAGAAAGAAGAAAAAAGGTGAAAAGATCATCTCCTATACATGCCACTTAGTCATTTGTGGAGGTGGGCAGCTGTAGAAATCAAGTGATAGATGGATAGATGATAGATAGATAGATAGATAGATAGATAGATAGATAGATAGATAGATAGATAGATATGGGGAAAACGAGAGCAAGATGAAGACAGAGAGAGAAATATGACTTAAAAGGTTCATATTATTTTAATTACATTCCAGTTTTCCAAATTCTCCCTTGCCCTTTGATACCGTCTGCAACTATCAGACAATCTTTCACGAACATGAAGCATCCAGCACAATACACATAATTCTCGAAAGCATCCTGCAAGAGAGACATGGAAAAAATTCAAAGTGGAACAGGCAGTACATCAGAAAATAATTCACATTTCTATATTTTCTCTTAAAATTGTTTCTTTATAAGTAACAGCATCTGCAGGCAATCAGTGTATTTTTTTAATGGCTATATCGTTTACTATCATCAGCTTCTTCACTTTCCTTCTATCAATTAAACTTAACTTGGGGCGGGAGTGCTTTAAAGTAAAATGAAAGGAGCATTATGTATGACACCATGACTTCCTAGAAGATGGTATAGAAATTTATCATATGAAAATAAATTTTAAAATGCGTCCCCAATAGATAAAACCTTATTGTATGAGGTAATCAGTATGAAAACTAGGACTGAGAAAATATTTTCATTTTATAGCAACAGAACCAATACATGCTAATTTACAGATATTTACCCTGTCAACTTGATAATAAGCATAATAATAAGCACTTTGTCTCGAGGCTCGTAAATTAATTAGGGCATCTTTTGTAGACCTGACATACCCAACATATTAGTGACAAGTCACATGAACATTTAAATGTTGCCCTTTCACAAGTGTCTTGTGTCAGGAGATCAATAAGATATACTGAAAAGGAATGGAATATCACAAAAATCAGCAACTAGATTGCTTTCATCTTACAACCCAATTTAGTTCTTAGCTTATTAAAATGGAAACCTTCCTTCTTTTAACACACAGACTCTCTACTTGAATGGGCCAGGAAACTTATTCTTCGCCTGATAGCAGAGGAATATGCAAGGAGCCAGATGGGAATCTCCCACAGGCTCTAAATATACTACAGTGATTCCTCGAAAATAAGACAGGGTCTTACTTTCTTTTGACCCTCAGAATAAGTGCTTGGCTTTATTTTCAAGGAGGTCTTATTATTTTTGAGATGCAGGAAGCGGTGAGCATGGTCACCTCATGGCTGTTGCTGTGTTGCAATATTTTTGGGGAGGGCTTATTTTCAGGGGAGGACTTATTTTAGTACATGCACTCAAAAACCCGATTGGGCTTATTATCCAGGGAGGTCCCTTTTCAGGAAAACAGGGTATTAAACATAGATAACACTGTCCTCATATAACACCTAAACATTTTTTAAGTGCTGTTACAGAGAGACAGGCATTTTTTGCTTTGCATTTTATTCTTTTTTAAACATGTATTGGAACTTTTGCAGACACACACCTATAGTTTTACATGACACAGCATCAAAGGTATGGTCTCCAAAAGAAGAAGGCCTTAAGAACACAGTGTGATATTTGGAATACTTAAGCAAATTTTCTGGAAGATCATTTAAAGGAGGAAGAGCACCCTTTTTGTGAATCTGAAATGAGAAAGAGGGACAAAAACAACAGAGGAAAAAGGAAGACACAATATAAATTACAACATGGCATTGGACTGTTTTAGGTAAAACCAACCTTATTATTATTTATTCCTTCCTATTAGGTCAGCAAGCTAAGCAAGGCATCTTTATGGTCAGTAACTATGAACAATCTGGTTTACTGGGACACAAGGTCCTGGCTCAATCTGATCTTCACCACTCAGGGTCAATTCAGCTTGCTGCATATATTTTCTTACAAGGGCAGTTTGTAAACAGTTTGCATGTGTAAGGGGGAAGCAGGAAGGCATCTCATAGGCTTGACAGTGAGTGCAGCTTACGTGTGTGTGTACCTATTACTACTACACTAGAGATTACATTATGGCAATAAAAGTGGCAAAGCATACTTGTTTCTTCTTCTTCATCTTCTGAATCTGCTAATAGCTAACCAGTGGCTTTTTTGCTGGTGACCCGTTCTTTATTGGGGACGGACAGCACTCATGACCATTTAGTGGGACACTGAGAATGTTCTAGGCCAAGGGTTGGCAGTCTTAAACACTCAAAGAGCCATTTGAACCTGTTTCCCACAGAAAAGAAAACACCGGGAGCCACAAAACCCTTCCCATGCCTGACTATTTCCTGAGCGGCCACAAAACTAGTATATGTACTTGAAGTAAGCATTCTGTTTTCTTCTGAAACTTTTCTTTTCTTGAATTTCACCATGTTTGGCCTACCAAGGGTTGAAAAGCTCAAGAAATCACGTTCCAGCGGGTGTCGCACATTGGCGGGTGTAACGCATATTTTGAGCAACAAGGAGCTGCAGCAGAGGGATAAAAGAGCCACATGTGGCTCCAGAGCCGCAGATTGCTGACCCTTATTCTAGGCAATATCACTGTATAAATCTCTTAGATCCTGTAACTTCTAATGAATTAGACAGGTTTCTCAGGATTACTATCTGGCCAGCTTTTGTCAAGCCTAGTTTGTGAAGATCATTTGGAAAGGGAATATGGTTGGGCATTGGCCTTTCTCAGAGAGGAAGCTGGAAGGAGGAGCCAATGGCGCGACGATATGGATGTGCGGTCTCGATGCTCCAAGATGGATTAAGCTTTCTTCTTCTATTTTTTCTTTTATTGTTTTCTGTAACCTATGGACTAAAGTTTTCCTCTTTCATTGTTGTTGGTGTTTTTCTAACTCATTTAAAGATTGGACTCTTTTTTCTAACTTGAAATACAAAAAAGATATTTTTAGAAATACAGAAATTATCAAATACATATGAGAGGATAGAAAAGAAGTTGGAAGACTTAGAGCACATAATAGCAAAATATGATGAAGAAGTTGAAGATGTTTATCAAATGCAAAATGTGGTGGTTGAAACTCAAAAAATCGAAGTGGAAAATGACTATAAAGAGATTAAATTTGCTGATATTTATGGTGATTGGCTGGTTTCTGAAAATAGAAAGAGTGGAATACTCAAAGAGGAATTAAAGAGGAATTAAAGGGAGGGGAAATTTATCCCAGAGGGCAAGATACAGAAGAAGAAGAAAACAAAGAATCTATGGATTTAAAGAGAGAAATCTCATTAGCAATAGCATGGATAACACTACTGACAATCAAAGATAAGCTGATTAAGGAAACAGAAGAAGGGCATCAAGATTACATGAGAGATCTTATAAGCAAGGAGTTGCTAAGAGGAGTCCATACAAAGTTGATCAAGGAGATGATTAGAGGACTGGCACCACAAATGGCAGAAGATATGAGACTGTTTTGCTATTGGAAAGATACAGGTTGATAGATGGAAGAATATAATTTAAAACTAGTTAAACTTAGTGAAATTTATTGACAATAGATATAGTTTAAATAAATAATTGATAATGTTACTAATATATACAATGTGTAGTGTAAGGCTGAGTATAATTAGATATGAATATGGAATGGTACTCATGTAAGAAAGATTAGAAATCCCTTTGGATTATACATAAAGGTTAATAAAAAAGCGGAACCAATTTAGATACAGTTAAAGTTTTGATTATTAGGGGGAAAATGTTATGATAGCAATAGTAATAGCAATAGCAATAGCAGTTCGACTTATATACCACTTCATAGGGCTTTCAGCCCTCTCTAAGCGGTTTACAGAGTCAGCATATTGCCCCCAACAACAATCCGGGTCCTCATTTCACCCACCTCGGAAGGATGGAAGGCTGAGTCAACCTTGAGCCGGTGAGATTAGAACCGCTGAACTGCAGATAACAGTCAGCTGAAGTGGCCTGCAGTACTGCACCCTAACCACTGCGCCACCTCGGCTCATATGATACAGGATATAGTCAAATAAAGGAGGGATAAGAATAACAACATATTTATAGAAATGGGTATAATACAGAAACTGGATGTAAATTTTAAACAGTGATTCGGAAAGGAGGATTAGAAAACTTGGTTATTAAACTGCTAGCCTTGAAGGAGGGAGTTTTTCTTAAGAGAGCATCGTCAAAACCAATCATCCACAGCAATCTAATCTACAACTCTCCTTTTTGGGAATGGTGTAAAGAAGGTGATCAGGCTACAGCTACATTTCTGCATTAAGAGAGGTGAACAGCTTGGAATTTACTTCTTAAGAAATATAGATGACCAAAAAAGCTTTTGCTAAATTCCAATTATTTCCCACTGTTGGAACAGTCAAGCTATTTCAAGTTTTGCTTCACTGGAACATGGTCAACTTGGAAATATGCCAGTGATTATATGTGCAAACAAATTAGGACATACAATTTGAAGATCTAAATAATAAAAAGCAAATAAACTTCACATGAATCATGGCATATGCCTTCCAGACATTATCATTGAAAATATCACATCTAAAAGAAACATACAAGTTAGCAAAATTCTAGATTTAAGGTAGAGAACAAAAAATAAAACCTAGAGCTGTCATAGAAGCCTATGAAATATATCAAGTCCAAAAAGGTTGTCTTCCATATATTATCATCACTTTGCATACTATTAAAAATAATATGTACCTTTTGCATGACTCTTCGTGCATGTTTCAGCCGCGCAATATACCACTGAGCAGCAGCAAAAGAACAATGAGAAGCCCGGAAAAGAAGAAGAATCCGTTGAATAATTCCAGATATTTTCTGTCTGCAGTCTCTCTCTATTCTTAATGGTACATCACCATATTCTTCCTAGATTATTATAAAATTGAAAAGTTTTACAATATGAACATTCCCAAGGAAAGGGTAAGCCCAAAACAAATTACCCATCCTATTTCCCTAATTCCTTTGATTTACTAAAGTGTGAAAAGAAAAGCACTACAGTTTCCTAGTATTTAAAAATGTGTTTTATGATCATATAAATATAGATAAATATATATACTCAGATCTATATGGTCTATAGCCCTGATGGTGAACCTATGGCACGTGTGCCAGAGCTGGCACGCAGCGCCCTCTCGGTGGGCATGTGAGCTGTCACCCTAGTTCAGCTCCACCACGCATATGCGCATGCCTCCTGCCGGCCAGTTGGTCTATGGGTCTCTGCTGCGCAGGCGCAGGGTGGGTGCGGGGGGTGTGTGTGTGCATGCGTGGGGGGGCAATAGAAAAAATTAGCAAGACAAAAAAAAATTAAGAAAATATTCATGCAACACTGAGATGCATACTTCACTCACAAATGTTGGCTGAGGACAATATAAAGGTGGTGCTGGGAGATATAAGCCATTAGGAACCAAGCTGCAGAATTTTCTACTATGATCCTTGGCAAAATCCATCAAAACCTGAAAGGTTTCTGACAGAATGTCTGCTTCTGCCATAACAGCTGCTTTTAATATTTGTTCTACTGAACTAAAAAGGGCATTTGCATCTTCTTCTTCAATAGGATCTAAGACAAGCAAAAAAGCAATAATAATAAATAATGATAATAAAGACAATAATAAATATAAGATTAAATGTAGAAATATATTTTAGTTCAAAACAATAGCGACTCTGAGTTACTAATATAATTTCCAGAGAGTTTTTCATTTGCATTTTGCAACTGTATACATTTCATTTCATTCAGGCTGCATTCTGTATTCTGAATGTCATGGTACATGTGACAGTTTTTACTTTCAAAGAGCTACCTCACTTATATTAACATGGCTAAGGATCTTTGCTAATGCCAGGAAAATTTTATTCAGAATTTTGATGAGTCTATCAGTTGCTGCATTTGATCCAGAACAAAAAATTGTGGAGCCTTTGTGTTGCCTCTTGCTTAAAATTTTTAACAATAACAATATCACTAGAATAAAAAGATTTTAATATCTCTTTTATAACAATGGCTTATTATGTTAGTTGTAATATTCAGTATATTTCCAGACAAACACTTATAGTGGTGTAACACAAGTATAAGCACAATATTAGTGAATCTAAATATAGAAAAAAAATCTCCAAAAATCATTCATATAGACCAATAAAGTACAGAAAAGGCTTCAGTGAAAAAATGACCAGCAAATTTGATATGTTATTTGATGACACCTTATTAGTAAAAATGAATGATCATAAAATGAGAGCTATTAAACTAATATGTGTATGTTTCTAAAAATCTTTAGAAAATTATCAAAACTTTATTAAAGACATGGCACAGGTATATGAAATACTTGAAGAAATATTTTACCTCTATAAATCTAGTTCAGGAATATATACATTGATAAAAAAATTGTATAAGAATATTTCATCATTTGGAAGAATTGATAGCATGTTGCTCTTGTGAATGTGTATTAAATAAATATGTATAATAAGAAAGGCATAAAAATATTTAAGGATAATTCCAACTTCTTTTAATCTGGAAATCACACATTTGTATAAAGGTATTAGAAATATAATACAATAACAAATTCATATAAAAAACCTGTGCACCTGTCAGTTGTTTGTATCTGAGGTTTCCTTGATTTGTTGTTTCATTGTTGACAGGCTGACCCAAAAAAGATTGTAGCTTTTCTTGAAAAATGTTTGTTGGAGTCAAGTGTAATGGTAGGAATAATTCCACGTTTCCTGACCTGAAATTGTATCAAAAGTACCAGAGTAGCTTACTTCAAACTATTATCTAAATGGTCTCTGCTTAATCATAAAGGGAGTTTACTCAAGGGAATATTTTGCAAAAGAAAAATATTGATTGACGCAAACAATATTTGTCTCATTCAGTATAATATGAAACTCTAAAAGAGGTAATATTGCACAACAACATCAGCAAAAGAAACCTATTTGGAGGGGGGGGAGGGTTCCTTTGAAATCTTAGATAGAGATGTTTCTTACTGACTTGTAAGATTATTGCAACTATCACTTCATCCATTGTAACTGTAAGGACAGAATGCCCAATTGCCATAGATTATTAACACAATATCTGCTGGGTGGCAAAAATAGAAATTATATCCGTAACTCAACAAGGATTGTAATCTCTTAATAATCTGTGTTTAAAACATCAAAATTATTATTCTTTATCTAGGGATCATCTTTGAAGTTTCAAGATATACGATGAATCTCAGACAAGCCAGCTACTTACACAGATTACTACTAAGAGGCCAGTATTTATGGCTGAATCACTACACTGCCCAAAACTATAGTTGCTTACCTATTAGTTACCTATGGTAAGCAACCATAATTGGTTGGTTTGAAATATGCTATGGCAAAACCAAGTAATGTTTATGAGCTACATCACACAATGTGCTAGCAACCTTGTATCATAACATGTCACTAAAATGGAACCAACAGTGATGGGAAAATAGTACAAAAAGAAAACTGCTGTTTTTCTTTCATTTCTATCTGAAGTGGTCCAACAAAAAACTAAGTAGAAAAGTTCATGCTCTATATTTTTAAAAAAAATCTGCTAGATTTGGTAAATATTACTGATTTTAGAGTTACTAACACACACATACAGAGAAAAATACAAAGCTTCTACATCCATCCATCCATCCATCCATCCATCCATCCATCCATCCATCCATCCATCCATCGTATCCATCCAGTCAGCCAGCCATAGTAGTTAAAGTGCTAGTTCATGAGCAGGAAAACCAGGTCTTTGTCCTCCCTTAGGCACAGAAACTAAATTGATGATTTTGGTCATTTTATTTCTTTCGGGATTACACTGATAAATCAAAAAATATCTACCTATCAACCTGCCCTTGACCATTATGGTAGCTTATGTTTCTTAACTTTCAAGTGGAGGCCTTTATCCTGCAATAGATAGATTCAGGATGATAATGATGATGGTATTTATTTATGATAAATATCTATTCATGGTAAATACTATAATACCAATTCATGATAAATAATTATACATTACTGCTTATATATATATATGACTAACCTTGCTAAGTTTTTATTACTTTGACAATATAGTTGATAAGCCACTCCGATTGAAACAGCCATTTTCCAGTCTCCAAGTTTCTGGGCTAGCCACACAGCTTCTGGAATTAGTCCACCGATGAGCAACAAATCAAGAGTATATTCTACAGTCCAAGTACAAGACAGGCCATTATCCCTAACTGCTTCGGTGACTCTGGAATGTTGCAGAGGAATAATACGATGGCACCCATCTATAATAAAAAAATGTACTTGTTGTGAGTTTATTTTATTAAATTGCTCAATGGCCAATCCTTTGCAAGCTTACTTAAAAGTAAGACCAAGTGAGTTCTGAGCCTGTTTTCAGATAAGCTGAACACAACCATTAGAACTGTAGATCATTTGCATCAGATATCCAATCCACCAAACATCCTACTTTTATCACAGAAATTTAGACAGGCAGCTACAATTTTCAGTTCTGCAAGAACAGGATCTGTCACATTGGATGCATTTTTCATTTAGAGAAATGTCAGAGATAAGTATTATGCCATTAGTTTACTTAAAAGAGAAAAGGAGCAGCTAAATAGACTAGATAAATTATAGGTTAGGAAATAACTACAAAATACTATCCAATATCCAATAAAATCCAATCCAGGTTTTGTGCATTTCTATAGGGCAGGAGGAAGGAGATTACCTCTTAATACAGCTGTGTCATTATAGCAGTAAGCAAGCATATGAGACAATATCAAAAGGTACCTGACTTGATATGAAGTGGCGGTAAGATACCAACACTGTGTGGAGGATGTATATAAATTGGCTCATTAGTGAAATAGGCTGCCATGAATCGGGCCAAAGACTGAATCACTGCCAGAGCAGCTTCAGTGTGAATATCTTTTATCCATTCAGCATCTAAAATGAACATTCAAAACAATCTGAGATAACTGAATGAAGTAAAAAGCTCAAAATAAAGTGATTACTGTTCAGCATGTAAGAATCCTTTGGTCTTTCAGAAACAAAAGTCAAAGACTGCAATCTTATACTAATATAAGTCTTACTGATCTTAATGGAACTTACTTCAAATAGAAATAATAACAAAAGTTAACAATAAATGATTTGTGTTGCCCAACACCAGAATAATCCTGAGCAGCTCACAACAGGAAAATAGAGTACACAATGAGTAAGAAGAGAAACCAAGTAAGAACAAGCAAAAATAAAGTTCAAAAATGTCACCCAATATCATAAATATATACATCCTACAAAGGGCTCCAATCAGGTTAGATAGGACTATACTGAACCCCCAAATAGCGACATGCAAAATATTTTGAAGTGAACCATTCTAAATTTCAAATTTCGCCTTGTTTTAATGCATGACAATCAGTGTGCTTTAGGAAAAAAAGAGTTGTAGCAGGTATGCTGGTAGTTATCACAAGATAATAGCCATTTAAGTTTTGAAGACACTGTACAAGTAGTCCTAGGCTTGTTCAAAGTTACAACAGCATTGAAAAAAGTGACTTATGACCATTTTTCACACTTATGCCCGTTGCAGCATCCCCACGGTCATGTGATTTACATTTGGATGCTGGACAACTGGTTCATATTTATGACAGTTGCAGTATCCTGGTCATATCATCTTTTGCGACCTTCTGACAAGCAAAAACCAAGGGGAAGGCAGATTCGCTTAACAACTGTATTATTAATTTAACAGTTTTAGTGATTCACTTAACAAATGTGACCAGAAAAGTCATAAAACAGAGCAAAACTCACTTTACTTTACTTACTTTACTTTAATTTTAATTTACTTTACTTAACAAATTTCTCACTTAACAACATAAACCTTGGGCTCAATTGTGCCCGTAAATTGAGGACTACCTGGTTTCTAAAACCAGATTTGGAGGGAATTTTTGGGAGATTTGGGAGGGAATTTTTGGGAGATTTGGGAGGGAATTATTGGGAGATTTGGGAGGGAAAAGAAGAGTTTAAAAGCAAGCAAATAAAAATGCATAATATAATTCAAAGCAATATTCTATTATCTGTACAGAAATGATGAATAACATATATTTATAACACTAACAAAAATAACAAATTATATGTAACATATAATATGTAATTAAATATTATATATAACTTGAGTGATGAAAGAAGAATTCTACATTTACATACCTGTCATAGCATCTTGGTTTCTTACAGAAATTTGATTTCGTCTTAGGAGTTCATATACCAGGTGATCACACAGACCCTGAGCCTCACTTATATTATAATGATACAGATGGCAATATAAAATAGCAAGATAATATCGAGTTTGAAGAAAGGGTATTCTCTTTCCTCCTATATTTAGAAAGAAAAATAATTGTACAAAAGCTAAAAAGATAAATCTTAATGGTATAAAAATAAACCCCTTGCATATATGAGTGCAAATCTAGTTCTCGGATCCATATTCATAAATGAAAATAGAAATACATGATGCAAATACAATTATTATATTAGAATACATTTCATTTGAATCATTTGATAAACAGTAATTTAAACAAGATTAACTGAATGATTTTTCCACTTGAAAACTCATTAACAGCATTATTGCAAAGAGAAATTAGGATAAACAAACTGTTTTGAATCCCAGTGTTCTAGTTTATAATTATTAAGCTTAACTTTTTAATAATTTTAATTATCTTATTTTTACTTCTGGCTTTTTCTTAGCTGCACCAAATGCTGTATTACTAGATTCTCTGTGTCTGCATACACCTAATAACAAAAGTGAGGGGTAGTTTTAGAAACCTCCCATTCAGGTATGTACACGTATTATCTTTATTTCTATTTCATGCAATCTTTCTCTCTCCCTAGGTTTCCTCAGGTGATCGCAAACCCATTTAGGATAGGAATGTTGTGGTGGAGCTCTACCTTTCTCTCCCTGCAATATAATTACTACTTTAAGAGGCTACATAGGCCGAGTATGAAAGACAGATTAAAGAGAAAATAATATGGTAGGTTGACAAGCACAAAACTATTCTGTGGAAGAGTACACAAAACAATTGCTACGGTGATGATAGGAGAGTGAAAAGGAATTCTAAGGGGTGATAGTATAAGAAGCATCACACATAAGGTACTTAAGGTCTACATGCTGTAAGATTATTAGCTGCAACTACATCATAGTGACAATTTGTACACTTTTATCTTGCCTCGCTATGCTGGATGCAGGCCAATTGTGGAACAGGAGCACGATGAAAAGGCCAGATTGAGACTTGAAATAGAAAGAAATACCAAATTATTAGCTAAGGAATACCGTTCAATACACAATAGCAGATGAATTGCATTGAACGGTATTGAAGGAATTTGCTGAATTCGCTTAACAATGTCAATTGAAATTGGCAACTGTTTCCTTATTCTTTTTGTGCAATAGCACCTTTTTAGATTATCATGTTTCCCTGAAAATAAGACAGGGTCTTATTTTCTTTTGACTCCCTAAATAAACGCTTGGCCTTATTTTTGGGGAGGTCTTATTATTTTTGAGGTGCAGGAGGCCCTTTAACCTTGGCCCATGGTCTGCAGATCAGCTGATCCAGAGAAGGCCAGAAGTTCTGTCTCTGTTTCTGGCACACTCTTGCCAGCCCTAGCATCGCTGGGCCAGCCGTTCTTTTTGCGGCTAGAACTTTGCGGCACGGTAGCTAGTGCGCAGTAGGAGCGGCCTCCGTGAGGTTGTTCCACATGGATGGCAGGTGCAAGTGGGGAGCGTGGTGCATGTTTCCCCCTTTCCTCCCAGAAAATGGCAGGGACCAGCTGTGCATGTGTTTAAATATTTTAGGGGAGGGCTTATTTTCAGTGGAGGGCTTATTTTAGTGCATGCACTCAAAAGCCCGATTGGGCTTAGTATCCGGGAGGTCTTATTTTCAGGGAAACAGGGTTACAGCATAGGATAGAAACAATCATCATAGAAAATAGGGAATATAAAGTCCAAGAAAGGGTATCAGAGTTAGAAAGATCTTGTCACCTACTTTTGGCTTTGGCTGCATTCACTGCTTGCTCTACCTACCATGTCGCTTCAAAGAGACTACAGACAATGTCAGAAAAAAAAGATCACCCATATCTCTTCAAACAAGTAATTTTTGCAGGAAGGACTAACCTTAAAAATGGAACCACTATCTTACCTTTTGCTTTTGTTTCCTGAAAAGCTCTTTCCCAAGCCTCCACAGATTTTCTATATGATCCTATCAGAAACTCTTCCTCACCTTAAAAACAAATTGAAATGTAGCATTTAAACTAATCTTAAACTTCAGGCCAGTTTGCTTGAGATCAGCAACCATGAATTAAGCTTTTAACACATAGATGACATTGACTATTTAGGGGAAAAAATTATCTGTATGAATAAGTTCACTGTGGGTATTGTCAGGAATCAGTTTTGTTTCTCAAAATAGAGTTAATGGGAACTTTAACCCTTTATTGAATATCTCATCCCACTGAATAGGGAATTTAAAGTCAAATCAGTCCCTTAAATTGTACCAATCATTAGCCTTGCAGGTAGTGGAGGATCAATTGCAAATTTACATGTATATATTTATGCAAGGTATATGAAGTGATGGTGGTTTCTTCAAGACACTAACCATTCACCGACTTGAGATTCAGAAGCTGCTCCAAGTTTTCTCCCGAAGACTGTAAGATTGCCTGTATGTGACTTGCAAGTGCTTTGGTCACTGGAATTTCCTGAGCAATTTGGATTTCAGTCATTGATTTGTTTGAGTTATTCATTTTTCTGCTTAATTGTGCCCAATACCAAATCACATGTTTATACAAGTATCGCCAGATTATAGTTAACCTATATTTAAAAAGAATTAAAGTCACAAATTAAAGGATTAATTGACTAATCCTTACATATTCTATGCAGTAGAAGAAATCTTACACTAGTATTTCAAAAGGAAATCACCAGGAAATTCAGGGCTGCAAACCAAGCCCATAAATAATAATTATATTATATTATAATTATTATTATTATTATCAAGATTCAAAGTGTGGATTGTGTGAAGGAACAGTAGATCAGATATTTAGCTCATGCAAGATCACACAAGCTGATTATGAACAATGAGATAACAGTCACCAAAATTATTTAATTAAACATCTGTAAAAAATATCATGGGACACTAATGAAAAATTGGCGGGAACACAGAGTTGAAAAAGTAGTTGAAAATGAGCAAGTTAAATATTGTGGGCTTTCCGAATACAAACTGGTAATGTCTTGGCTCATAACACACAGATATAACTGTGGTTGAAAAAAAGAAAGTGTGATTAATTGATGAGCAATACCAGGAGATAGAATATTGTAGAAGGCAAAGAACTGGAGAAGATCATAAAGTATTAAGATCTGAAAATTGATGTTGAAAGATTATGGCATAAATTGACTATGGTGGTTCCAGTGGTTATCAGCATACTGAGTGTCATACTAAAATCTATTATAGGTGTTAAAAAACCAGAAGGGGTACACAAACTCAAATGCTGCGTTTTACTTGTCCCAGAATTCTTATTTACGATATTTTATTCATGACTCAAGTTACACTATGCATCAAAATAGTAAAATATTTAAAGTAATAATTTTTATACTAGAAGTACCTTTTTTCCTGATTCTCAGTTCGGTTTACCATTGGAAGAGAACACGTTAGCACAGAACGTAATGCACAGTGCTTCTGGTGACTATTCCAATCTGTGTGCCTTTGAAACAGAGGCATATCAATAGAATCTAGTTCCACTTTATTACTACCATTCAGATCTGCTAGAAGAACTTCATACTGTGGTATTGTTTTGGCATTTAAATAATGAATAACCATCTTCAGCAATGAGAAACCTCCCAAAAGATTAGTGGCGAAAAGGTGATCTTGTTGTTCTGTAAGTATCAGTTTCAAGGTCTGCATTGTTAATTTCATTAAATGCCCCAATATTTGTCTGTGTTGATTTTCCCAACTGAGGACAGTCAAAAATTGGTGGAAACAGTTTAAGACACATTGTATCCATGACTGATTCTTGATAGGATGATCTAATTCTTTCAGTTTCACATGCTGGAGAATGTTAAAAAAGTGCACAATACAACGAATGTTAAAATTTAATAATATGTCTTTTTCTTTTATACTTCTTGAAGTGGCCACTCTCCAAGCAGCGATGAGATTCTTTTGAATATGGTTCAGTTCAAACAATGGGCCATCTTTTTTTCTGTCTATCTGTTTTCCGTCATCTATTGCATGAATTGTGTCAAACATTGATGCGAATTCCAGCTGGCCTTCATCACTTAAAGCGAAATCTGCTTTTTGGCTTCCCAAAATGTATGAATTATTTTGAAAAATATTGTCGTCACTGGATTCTTCATTGCATTCCTATATTAAAAATGTTATACATTTGAACTATGATTATTTTGTGACACATGTATCAGTAATAATTATAGATCCACGTATACTAAAATTATATATGTACACACACATAAACACACACACACATACACACATGAAAAAATGGGAAACACAATATTTCTCTAAATGCTGGTGTACAAACTGTTGCAAGTAAGAGATCTAAATAGTTTATCGCTCTATGGCCAGTTTGGCATATGAATGGTTCAATATCTATTCAGCAAAATGTAAATGAATACTGAACCAAGGTAAAATGTTTGATATTTTGTACAGTTTTCTCTAGGTTAAGATTAGGGATCCTGTGTCACATAAATAGCCTTCTGAGTATCAGGAGATAGTAAAGAGTTTTTTAAAAGTAAGATTTATCCTTAACAACGAAAAATCTCAAACATAACTATCTACATTACTATCCTCCAAACAAACAAAATGGCCTTTCTACATGACAATTATTCTAATTCACATTACATTATTAAATATTTTACTATGTATTCATCATGATTTAAAATTATGAACATTAATCATTGAATATTGTAAAGCTATCAGAATACCTGGAATAGTGACACTTCTTCAATTAGTTCAGTGGCTCCCTCTTCTTCTTGTAAAAACTTTGGAGTGCCAGAGAAAGTAGAAAGCTGATTTTCATATTGTAAGAGGTTAGCTCTTAAAGAAGACAATGACTGCAGTGGCTGCTTTTTCCCCTCAGACTATGGAAGAGAACAATAGAACTCTTTTACTGTTAGTATCATCTTTTTTTTTAACCTCAATTTCTGAATGCATTAGTTGAAGCAGATTCTGAAATAATGGTGGATTACAAAATGTATGATTTATATGATTGATCTTTCTGGATATCAGAAACACAAAACACATATAGCATTAACCCTTGCAGAAATGGCAATATGTCCAGAAGAATGAATAATCACAGCACTGCAAATGAAATTGAAAAAGTACGGTATTTTAAAATATTATTTTAAATATTTTAAATTATTATTTTAAATATTTTAAATTATTATTTTAAAATATCTACTAAATAAAACAATTTCCCTATTGCTCTTAAAACAATAAAGGTAGGTCCAAATGTACCCCTCCAGGAGCATATTCTGTAATGACTGTGCTGCTACCAAAAATGGCACACTGGATAGTTACCATGGAAATATTAATTCTGGTGAAGCCGACAAAACCTGTAGTAAATTATCCATTCACTGGTGTAAGAAAAATGGAATAGGTGGTAATAATTCCTGCAGAATAAAAATAGATTCTGTACTCTTGTGATATTTATTTTAAAAATATCAAAGATATCACAGTCAATCCTTCACTTGCAAGAGACGCTGTACTTTTTAGAAATTCTTATGGGATAAAAACGCAGATTCATAATTTTTATCCTGTTATAGTTCTCTTTCTATCTGAAAGATCATGCCAGTTGGTATCTGGAAAATGCCATCTAATTTTTAGACAATTAGACATTAGACAATTCCAATTCTTGGGAAAAGAGAGAGTTAACTCAAAATTGGATGCCTCCTTAAAGAAACAAAAAAAATATTGTACATAGCAACTGTTTTGCGGCCCTTTCCAGAAAGGATTCTATGGACCTTAATTACAAACCAATATTATTTGGTGGTAAAAAATTAAGCAAGCCGTCGTACCTTGTATGTAATCAAATTGTGATGCAACTTTTCTAGTCGTTGGGCTGAATCAAGCAGCAAAGACTTTGTATATGTAGAAGGCGAAAACTCACTGGAAAATTTAAGAACGGTAACCATGTATCCATCAGAGGCAATGAGATAAGGCAAACTTGAGTGACATGTGACAGAAAATCTCTGCCTCATGAAGTCTGCTTCAGAAATGGATGAATCATGAGAATTCAAGAAAGAGTTCTGTGATCTAGCAGACAGAAGAATAAACCAACAAAACAAAAGATTAATGTACAATATCATAATGCAAAAATGTTTATCTTACTTAAAGTATATTAGGCAAAATCCCCACCCTGAATACTAAGCTGTTCTGACCCCCACTTCTCCGTCCAGGAATGAAAGCCAAAAGCCACGTAACTCAAAAGGTTCCTTTTAATCAGTCCAAGCTCTTGCTGGCTGCAAGCCCAAATGAACAAAGATAATAGCTCTGGCAAAAATCCTATAACTCATAACAAAATGCAAACCCGGCTTCTCTATCTCAAAACCACTTATCCAAGTTGGCTTCTCTCGGTTTGTGAACGCAAACAAGAACAATCACTAGAACAGGAATGGAACGTTGACTTCTGCCACCAGGGCGTGGCACCAGCAGTCTCTTTATACTCAAGCGAGTATCCCAATGAGCAACAGCTGCTCGCAATCATCTCCTGTAGTTCCTCCTTTGTCCTTTACGCTGAGTAGACCTAAGCCTGCATGCATCCTGATACAACTCCCAAATGCTTTCAGGAACATTCCCTTTGATCCAATGCTCTGCTGCCACCTGGTGGTCAACCAGTCTCTCCTCGCCCTGCTCGGCGTCGACACCGTGTCCAGGGTCCTCCAAGGCCCACTCATCAGCCCCCTTGCTGTCGGAGTCTGGCGACAGCTCTAACGGCTCCTGCCGGGCCACAACACTAAGCTACATTCATAGAAAATGTGGTCCTTTAAGATGGAGTTAATCTTTCTTGCCGGTAACATTTTTGTTGATTGAGAATACAAGAATAAGTGAAAAAAACACATTTAAAATATGAATATGCCATTGACAAAGAAGAGCAAGACCCCTTGCATATTCCCTCTGGACTATCATGCATACCAACTTTTAATTTTATCTTTTATTTTATTTTATTGAATTTATTGTAATTTCTTTTATTGTTGTGAGCCAGCCAGAGTCAGTGAGGGTTGAGTGGCATACAATAATTAAAAAAATATGGTTACAATTAGAAAATATGTGGAAGAAAAAGATAAAGTTCAGATATTTTTTAAACTGTTTTATTATCTCACCTGTGTGTTATTAATGGATGCAGAGGAATAAATTCTGCTGGTCCAAATTCTACAGAGCAGCCATAAGTAACTAAAGTCATCAATTCACCTAAGCATGTCATTATGATCAGAGATCCACGTTTTAACATGCAAACCAAAAACAGAGTATCGGGAGTCCAGCTCATGTCTGAAATCCAGTAAGACCTTCAACAATACAACAAATAACACCTTCAGGAACATGTAACTAAAATATTCACACTGGATTTCAAAATAACCCCTGGAGGGGGAAATGTGATGTCATACGGACCTTATTAATTTGGATGGAATTTTGGGATACTTGTTACCACAGCCTTTAAGACTCCCTGAAGTAGTAATAAAATTCTTAGTGCTCATAAACAGAATTTGAGATGCCTGAGCATTAGGGGAAAAAAAGGAAAATATGTTTAATATGGACAAATACAAGGATAAAATTTAACAATGTATTAATGTCTCCTCATGTATCTTTATCTTTTTTTAAATTGATTTTCCTTTTATGAGTTATTTGTTGAACATAAATGCTGATTTATGGATAAGATACAAAATTACTCTGTTCCTTGATTACATCGCAAGTCTCTTTGCTGCATATACTGGTTATTTTAAACTTTAAGACGTAAAGAGTCTTAAATTAATATAATTAAATAATTAAATTAAAGACTGCGCTGCCAAAAGGAAGTGGGTGGGGGGTGGGGAGTTTTCTTAAAAATGGGCAGATGAAAGGGTGACTTACCAGTTCAGAGAGATTTCCTTTTTTATTCTATAGCCATGCATGCCAGATAGGTTCTGTGATCATATATAAATGTAAGAAAATGAAGGTTGCCAAGAATTGAAAGGAGAAGGAAATTAAATTCTAGGCATCTTCTTCTACCGGGTTGATACTGGATTATTCAAACCAGGGGTGAAATTCAGCAAGTTCCAAAAGGCTCTGGAGAACTGGTAGCAGAAATTTTGAGTAGTTTGGAGAACCAGCAAATGCCACCTCTGGCTGGCCCCAGAGTGGAGTGGGAATGGAGATTTTGCAATATCCTTCCTAACCCTAACCCTAACCCACCAAGCCACGGCCACAGAACCGGTAGTAAAAAAAATGAATTTCACTACTGATTCAAACTAATTTACAAAGCCAAATTTAATAAAGAGCACAATATTAATAAAGTCACTTTCTCAGTATGCTTTTCACATTGGTACCTGTAGATCCTTTTGATTAAGAGCAACTGCTAGCACAAGTCCATCATGAGAGAATGCAGTAAGCAAAGCACCTCTTGACTTCACTGATTCACAAGAGGGAGACAAATTACGCAAAGAGCATGTTTCTTGTGCCCAATGGATTTGACATGGAACAGAGCTACATTGGATGAAGAAAAAAGTGGAAAAAGGGGAAATAATTTTATTGCTATATATAGTCAAGTTTTCCTTCTTGCTAAGCATGCAGAGGATGTTGTTTTTCAACGCGAACTTCAAAGAATTAAACCAGACTACTTCACCCCCCTCCCATTTTTATTAGCAGTGTATGGAAAATTAAACCTAGATTCTTTGAATTTAAAAGTTACGTTAGTGAGCTGTGCAATTGAAAAATAGTGAAAGAGATGCCATGTTAGGCCAAGGCTTCACTTAAGTTCCTTCTATCTCATCTTCTAAATGTTATGGTTTAATGTAATATCCATCCTAGTTTTGTGGCAGTTGTTACCAACTTTTGGGGAAGGAAACCCAGATTGTACATATTCCTAAAATATACATTCATATGCCAAGGGGAAAATATAATATTTTGTGTCTATCTATTTTTTCATTCAAAATTATGTATTTATCACTCAGTCCCTGCTGTACATGCACACATATAAACAGCAACATTTTCATTCATAAACCAATATGCATTTTACTAAATATCTGATATAAACATCTCCATTTAAAAATCAGAATATTTACCTTGCATTGTTTAAACTGTTCTCCTGCCATTTGATCTTCAAAAATATCAGGACCAGTTGGTCCCCAGAATAAAATGCAAAAGAACCCAAGCAACAATCTCCCAATATCTGTCAATGAAGCAACATTTTTGAAGTATGTATTATCAATTATTTAAATTTATATATAATTATTCATATTTTACCAAGTGGTCAACAATTAACATTGCTTCTATAACAGCAATGTTACAGAAGATTTAATCATTCCCATATTAATCCTTAGAAATTTAAACTGCAGTTATAATGAATTATTTTGCACCATGACCTGTCAAAAGGGCGAATGACAAAACCGCACCTGACTAAACCGCGTCGCTGACATCATCAACGCGGCGACAACAGCCAGCGCGGAGAAAGAAGGGCACTTTAAATAGCGCGTTGAAAGAAAGCCGATTCAACTTAAGGTAAGGGTTAGGTTTAGGTTAAGGGTTAGGTTAAGGGTTAGGTTTAGGTTAAGGGTTAGGGTTAGGTTTAGGGTTAAGTTAAGGGTTAGGTTTAGGATTAGTTTTAGGGTTAGGTTTAGGGTTAGGTTTAGGATTAGGGGTTAAGTTTAGGTTTAGGGTTTACAGCGTGCTTCTGTCTCCGCGCTATTGTCGCCCTGTTGATGATGTCAGCGACGCGGTTTAGTCGGGCGCAGTTTTGTCGTTCGCCCTTTTGTCAGTGAACCACTTTGCACATGCAATATTATGATTAGGATCCTAAGCTCTATTGTGAAAAAAACATGCACAAAACATAGCAGGAAATGCAATAAATTGCCATTGTATACAAGCATGCCAGTACAAATAGGAAACACCAAGATGTTGGGCATTAAATATGTGCCAAGCAGGATCTCTAAAAACTGTTGCCAAGATGGAAGACTTTCTAATCATGTCAGAACAAATTCTTACCATACATACAGGTAGTCTTCAATTTATTACTGTAATTTAGCCTAAAATTATAGTTGTAAGTAGTGCCAAGCTTAGCATTACATTATCAACCTGATTTTACAACACTTTTTTTTGCAGTGATGGTTAAGTGTACGTGTGAGGCAGGTATTAAGTAAACAAAGTGGTTGTTAAGTGAACCTACTGTTTGCAACGGGATTTTTTTGCTTAAAAAAAAAGGAAGTAAAAGCTGTTTTCTGGCAAAAAAAAGTAAATCAAGGTCACATGTCCATGGAATGCTACAAACAGCTCTGAATGTGAGCTGCTTGTTAAGCACCCAAAATATGATCATGTGGCAATGGGGACTATCACTGGAATTTTCAATCCAGGTTGTAAGCATTTTTGTAACTTCAAACAGTTACTAAGCTAGTCATTAACCAAAGACTATTTGTACTTTGTACAAGCCCTCATTTTTTAAAATTGACATGCCATGAAAAATGTGCCACTTGTGGATAAGCCAACCCATCTTTTTCATAGTATTTTGATTAAAAATTCAATGTTTAGCTTATCTGTGGATAGGCTTATATATGTGGAACAGACAGATATTTTAACAAGTATTACCGTATATATTTGCTGATAAGTTCATTGCTGAAATAAGCAAAACCTGGGTTTTTGGGGGTGTATTTTGGCATCTAAAATTCTCGGTTTATCCGAGGTGAGCCTGTCTGGCTGCATAAGCATTATAATTCACAGTCCGAATATGAGAAATACAGGCAACAGACACAGATTCAATGTTAAAACAAATATTTACTTAAGATAAACATATTGATAGTCTTCAACAATAACCAAAATTACATGGCTGTTATAAGAAGTCACCATATATATTTAAAATACTTGACTGTCAAAGAATAAGATGAGATCATATTTATATTTATATTTACCTCATTTTCAATAAAATCAGCACTAACTACAGTTTCCTTCTCTTCTTTGGCTGGTAACATAATTGAAGCTTCAGGAATAATTTGGGACCATTGCCCCTTTGCAGAAATTTGGGAAGGTGTTGCGTTTGATTCTATGCTTTCCCACAATAAGACACAGACTTCTGGAGTAGCAAGAAGTATTTTATTTCCTTTGCCGGAAACACGGAGGCATAACCTCAAGGAATGTTCTAGAAAATAATGCTGTGTTAGAATTATCCTGTTCTTCTAAATCTACTCAAAATATTTAGTTAATTTACAACAACAAAACATATGCTATCACAAACAAGTAGTTTCTTATATGAAATCAGGTAATAGAATAAAAAATTAAAACCAGTATATGTGTTTTATCATGGATGCTTTTACTGCATTAATAAGTAATACACTTTGTGATAATAGCCTCAGTAAGTATACTTTATAGATATTAATGTGTCATTGGCATATAACAAACAATTAGGTAGTTGTCTTGATATTTATGAAAAATACTGTAATAAAAATGACAATTTAAACTACAGTTCTTAATATATATTTTTAAAGTGTTTTTTTTTAAAAAAATAGAAAATAAAAAAAGAAATATTGAACAATCATACCTTGCACTGCCATAGCCACTTTTGTAGATTCCTCAATGGCTGGAACAGTTTTTATAATGTCTCGGTCCTTGTTCCAAAGAAAGAGCTCTCCTGTTTTAAGCATTCCTGCCAACCAAGCTCCTATGTGAAAAAGATTGTGCCATTTCAGAGTGTGATGCACATATACTTATATACAATATAAGCTTCACTCTTTTCAATGAGTTCCCTCTTTCCTTCCCAGTTAAATGTATATTCAACTAATATTTCAAATACATAAGTAATTTTATATCATGAGTGTATTTATGATCAGAAAAAGGAGACCAATTTACATCAGAAACAACTGAAGTAGTGCTAATTTTTGCTATTAGAAACTTCTTTACATTCTATAAAAACAGAAGTTCATACAATCTGGCAGAAAGAATTAACTGTGCAAGACTTACCATTTCTTGAGGTTGATAATACAATAACATTCTTCAGAAAAGTCTGTAATTGGGGAATCTTCTTTTTTGTTTTTCCAGAAAGCAGGTTAATTTCCTGCATGTTTCTGTCATCCAGTAGGAAAACAGCCTCTTTTTCCTATTAAAAGAATGCCAGTCTTTTATTTACATAGTATTATTTTTCTTGCTAATGAATGTCTGGATTAATTCAAGAATTCTGATAGCATTATAAGAAATAAAAGTAAAACATTAAATTGCATAATTGATTCAGAAACTCTTTTTTTGATCTTTACACAAAGATAGAGGTTCGCTGAAAACAAGACTTTTCTGCTGTTCAAGTAGATAATGTTTTTTCTGAGCAAAAAGATGTGATATGGAATTTTAATAACAACAATAACAGTAATAATTTAGATTTATAAGGTATCCAAAATCAGAGATTCAATATAGTTTACAATTAAAAACTCAATAAAAACCAAATAAAAACAAATTGGGTAGTATATAAAAAACAATTTCAACCATCCCACATTAATTATCACTGATTCAGTTATAAGACACCATAATACAAAGCCAGGTTTGAACATATTTTTTTTGCTTTAAAAAAAAGTAGTCAGCGTAGTACAACTCTGAGATTGAAATGAAAAATTCAAGAACTTCATCTTTAATTAATAAAACAAAAGTTTAGATGGGAATGCTTTGTGTTAAGAAAAATCCAAATTTTTGGATTTTCAGCTCTTTTCTAAAGCAAAGTAGATATTTTATACTTCAATGATACATTTTTTCAACTGCTCAGAGAGCTTTTATTGTAATTCCTAATGATGTATAGATTGATTGTTGCTATTGCTATATTACTTAATTTTCACAATGACCTGAAGTTATGCCAGTAATCTTAAATTTTGGAAGAACGTACCTTTAATGTACAATATATTAAAAATTATAATTACCTCTCCCAGCCAGGTGATTCGAGGCCATGGCTTCTTCTGTTTGATACATGTAGAGGCTAGTACCTCTAATTTGATTTTCATGATTAAAACATACGAGAATCCATAAAATTTATCAAAGTTTAAATAGCTTTTAAATGGTTCCTTAATAAAAATTCAACAGCATCTCTGCAAAACAATGTAAAGTCCTTAACTATTGAAATAATCAAACCAGAGATATAATTTCAGTGTGTTCATATAATTATTTCAAAATAACATTCAATATCAGATACCAGCGGGCATGTCAAATAGGCTTTAAGATAGCATCTCAATCCAAAACACCAGCAATCAGGTTCAATGCACTGCCTCAACTTGCATAATTGAATCCCTCTACTACGAGTCTTCCTGCATCTTTTGCTTCACTGGAAAGTGATGGGAACCTGAGCATGCACAGAAGAGTTTTGCCATCTGGATCAAAGCACAGTAGCTGCTCAGACCTGCTGCTTTAAAGGGTACTTGCTCAAAGATTTCTCAAAGCCAAGAAGACTTTTGAATAACTGCATAACCTAGGATCACTGATTCATGAGGATGTTAGGATGAATCGATGATAGCCTTCTTGTGCAAAAATCTGGCAGGTCCAAGATCATATATTATATCAATGACACTATACACAAGATAAAGATATACAAGTCTCCCTTCAACTTCACTGGATGATCCCAAATTCTAGTGTTAGCGATAAGAAAAAAACCTCACTATCTACATTAAGCATACATCTATGAACCTGTACTCCTTTTGCCTTACTTTCCATTTTCCCCTCAATCATTCTTATTGCCAAACTCTGCATTTGTTCAGCTTTTCCAATATAAGATAATCCAAGTATGATCACCATGAAGGCTTATACATAAATATGATATTGGTAGCATCTCTTTTGGTTCTTCTTCAGTCGCCTCCAACATAAAATTTACACTGTTGCTGTACCCCGTTCTTCATCAAACTGCCCATTGCAATTCTAAGATCTTTCTCATTACTCAGTATCTATTTACAGACTTGTATATTTATCAATATATGTGAACACAAACTTGTGAAATTCAGTGCCAAAAGATGTGTCAGTTATCATGGATTTAGAAAGTTTTAAAGGGAAATGTGTCAAGTTCAATGAGGTTTCTAGAGCAGTGTGACTTCCAAGTTACTTCACAATACATATTAATAGAGATCCATTCTTTAGAATGTTAAATCATCAGCATCTCTGTATGACTCCCTTAAAAGCTCTTCTCAGGTGACTTTGCAGGCATGTACATGCAGGCCCATTTTGCTTGTGATGCTATGCAAACAATTTGGATAGTTTATGAAGCAACTGAGAAGTACTTCAGTTGAGCTAACATATAGCAACAGCACTTAGACATATATTGCTTTACAGTGCTTTATAAGCAGTTTACAGAGTCAGCATATTGCCTCCAACAATTTTCACATACTTTTAAAGTCTAGATCCATAAACATATTGGTAAAACTGTACCGTCTGAATGAAGCAACCATGCCTTTGTTTCCTGCCCATAAGGTTCCAAAAAGCATTTTGGCTGGTAAGAATCAGGATGCTTTGCTAGATGAAGCTGTCTTTCTGATCAGGCTGGATGATTCTTCATTTCCAGAACCATTGCTAGTCTGTTGCATATACAAAAATAACTTCTTTATTTACTCTCATTTGTATAGCCGCCCATTCTACATAATGTGACCTTGGGAGATGTACATGGTAATAATCAAGTATATATAAAAACTATTAAAACCACTAGTTTAAATTAAGATGAAAACAAGATAAAAACAAACCAGAAGGAAAACATACAGAAAGGGCATTCCATTAACTGTCATACAACTATCTAACAGATTCCACTCTACCCACAGCTTCCCCAAGCTAGTTGATTTTGTTATTATTTATTTATTTTGATTTATTTGATATTTGTATATCACCTCATCAAGCACATTAACTAATTTAACAGTTGCAAAAAAAAACCTATATCACAATATGAGGTCATCACCATCACTAACAAAATTAAAACCAAACACTAATATCAGCCCAATTGTTTAAGCTAACTTGTCCTAAACTTTATGTTCTCAAGGGAAAGGCACTGATGTAAATGACTAAGAAATTTAATGAAGTTAACTCAGAAATGTACTTCAGACTAACATACATGGCTATTCTCTGTCCCCTGCACAGAATGACAATTTCCACCCAGGAAACTGAACTTACACCTGAGTATCCCAAAGGTGCTTTTTTCAAGAGGCAACTGGACTTCTCTGTTTCTCTTTGAAGATGTTTAGCTTCTCAGCCAAGAAGCTTCTTCAGCTTTGACTGGATGGTGGGGCATGCAAATGACCAGCTGTCTGCAAGGAATATAAATCCTTCCATCTCTCAACATCCAGTCAGAGCTGAAGAAGCTTCTTGGATGAGAAAGGAAACTTCTTCAAAGAAAAACAAAAAAAGTCCAGTTGTCTCTTGAAAAAAACACCTTTGGGATAACCATGATCTGGATGATTGAGAATCTCCATTTACATTTACACTCGAGTGGCAGCATCTAGTTGACTGTGGGTGATCTTAAAAAGCTATACAGTATTAGTCCCTGGTTGACTGGATGGGAGACCATCAGGAAATCAAGGGCAACAGACTAAACTAGGTAATAAAGTATCCTAGAAGGTAATGACATGCTACTTCAATACGGGTAGTCCTCGACTTACAACCACAATTGAGCCCCAAAGTTATGTTGTTAAGTGAGACATTTGTTAAGAGAGTTTTGCTCCATTTTATGATCTTCCTTGCCACAATTGTTAAGAGAATCACTTCAGTTGATAAGTTAATAACCCGGTTGTTAAGTGAATCTGGCTTCTCCATTGACTTTGCTTGCCAGAAGGTTGCAACGGGTGATCACATGACCTTGGGGCACAGCAACAATCATAAGCATGAGTCACTGGCCCAGCATCCGAATTTTGATCGTGTGACCATAGGGATGCTACAAAGGTCATAAGTGTGAAAAATGGTCATAAGTCCATTCAATGCCATTGTAACTTTGAACAGTCACTAAATGAACTGTTGCAAGTTGAGGACTACCTGTAATACTGCTTTAAGAAAAGAACCCACATCACCATGGAATCCCAAGGAATTTCCCTGAATTCATGAAAGAATACTACAGTGTTATTGTGGATGCTCCAACACTGGATCTTTTTAAGAAGTTGTTGTCTGAAGGTGGTGTAGGGTTTCCTGGCTGGGCAGGGAGTTGGACTAGAAGACCTTCCAACTCTGTTATTCTATTCTAACACTTCAGCCTTGGTCCAATCTCAATGAGGCTTCCAAGCACAATCCTGCCCACCTCCTCTCCCGTTTCCTTGTGTGCAATCTGACTTCCAGATCCGTGAAAAATATATATCTATTTAATAGCTTTCTCCCACCCACCCCCCACCCCACCCCACCCACCCACCCACATCTCTTGCTCCTGGAATGACTCGCGCATAGATCCCCAAGCTGGCAAATCCAAATGGAGAAACTGCGGTGCAGTAGATCTAGAGGGCTCCAGGATAGATGGATCCTGTGAGAACCAACATCCTCCTCCAGACACCTTCTCCGCGCGCCCCCCACCCCCCGCCGCTTTCTCGTTATTATGCCTAATTGCCCATCAAGGGCTGCTTTGCAACGGGGCGCGTCCCTCACGCTTCGTGCAGGAGCCTCGCGGCTGCCGGGCTGCCGCCTTTCCTTGGCTCTCCAGTCGCTCGCGGTCGCGAGTTCCCGCGTAAGAGAGAACGGAAGAGAGAGAGAGAGAGAGAGAGAGAGAGAGAGAGAGAGAGAGAGAGAGAGAGAGAGAGACGGGCGCCCCGTTACTCACCGGTTCAGCCCAACGGTTTCCCTTTCAGGACTCAGGAGGCTCCCAAGTTGCCAACCGAGGTGGGTGGAGGAGCGCGAGTACCACGCATGCGCCCCATTCCAACGGTAAACAGGGAAGCTCCGCCCCTCTAACGCGGAGGACGCCTCTTTTTTCGGGTCTGGGCGGTTTTGAGGCGTCTCGTTGCCGGAGCGAAGAGTGGGATTCCGGTTATGTTCGGGTTCCGAACATCTGCTCAAAATATCGGGCGTTTTAACACGACTTAATCCAGCCAAGTACCCCGCAGCCGTCGGTTGAACTCAAGAAGCTAAGCAGGAGACCCAGAGGAAGCCTCAGGATTTAAGATTAGATGGAGAAGTTGGGGCGGGTGTGTGTAAAAGTCCCCTGAAAATGGGAACCGCTACCTGATGATGACTGCCAAGAGAACTAATGGATTTGTTCCTTCAAAGCCATCACTTGACTCGGGGGAAGTCTTAATCTTAAAACAGTTCATCACCGTCAGCAGCCACAGCAAAGAGTACTGGCTGACTAGGATGTGGTTAGTTCTTGGATGGGAGACCACCAGGAAAGCCTAGCTAGCAGTATAAGCTACAACGATAGAATAAAATAAAAAAATCCTGGAAGGAGATGGCAAATTCCCTCAATATTTTTGTATGGAAGGAAAGAAGGAATGAAAAGAAAGAGAACAAAGAATGAAAAGAAAAAGAAAGTTGCAGAGATGTGCACATAAATTTATTGGTAGCGGAGCACAACTAAAAAGACTTGATTTGCTAGCTGGTTTCCTCACTGTGATGGACATCTTGTTCTACATTAGTATGGATGGGAGACCACCAGGAAAGCCTAGCTAGCAGTATAAGCTACAACGATAAAATAAAATAAAAAAATCCTGGAAGGAGATGGCAAATTCCCTCAATATTTTTGTATGGAAGGAAGGAAGGAATGAAAAGAAAGAGAACAAAGAATGAAAAGAAAAAGAAAGTTGCAGAGATGTGCACATAAATTTATTGGTAGCGGAGCACAACTAAAAAGACTTGATTTGCTAGCTGGTTTCCTCACTGTGATGGACATCTTGTTCTACATTAGTATCCTTCAACTGATACATGGGCTTTGATTACAGCTCCACAGGTAAGGAAGAAGGCATAAAGATTTAAGCAGAAACCAATCTGGTGCTCCTAGAGTGGTTGTGCCATCAGCCCCAGCATCTCTAGGCAATTCCTCTGGAAGGCATTTAAACTGGGGAAAAGAGCATAAGCTCTGTGGGTGATGATCTCACCCATAAAAGTAGGTTAGTAAATAAACATGGAGATGGGAGAAGTAGGTTAGTAAATAAACATGGAGATGGGAGAAAATATCTATCTGCTTAAAAGTCCCTGTTGCAGTATAATATATTTGAGGAATGTCATTTTATTTTGGGCTAATAAGTGAAATGGTCTCTCCTTCCTGCTGCACAGAACTGTCAGGACTTCCAGCTAAATGAGATAGGAAACATAACTAGATGAACTAATTTTACTTTATTGTAAAGCTAGGTTGACAGAATCTTGAAAATTGGAAGGAATAAATCTCCCGACACCACTTTTAGCCATCTGATCAATTAGGGTGGGTCATTCTTAGGTTTCTTTCTCTGACCATGAAATCACCATCCCCCATCCTCTCATCTGATCATTTCCTATGCAGCATCCCATTGACACCTAACTATTACATATCTATAGAGGACTGGTTATGAACACGGAGAATTCTAAACCCCAATGAGAATGACCATTGGCTTATCTGAAGGCTCCTTTTCTGTACACTGCGAGAAGAGTCCAAGCATGGGTTAAATTCTGTCTGACTGCCCTGGACTGAATTGAAAGATCTTTAGTCACGCCTCCTCTTCCGGCACCTCAGATTTTTCGGTGAAGGTGTGGACCTGTAACTCTGTTCACAGGTAGTTCCAATGAGTTGTCATAGTTCAAGTCAAGTTTAGATTGCATAAGTCCAATTCAGTAAAGAAGTCACAACCAAGTCAAGTAAGTCTAGATCAAGTTAGAATGGAAGCTGTGAGAGAGACCCTAGGGCGGGCTTGGACTCTCCTCACAGCGTACAGAAAAGGACCCTTCGGGTAAGCCAATTGTCATTTTCCCATACGCTGTTTGGAGAGTCCAAGCATGGGACATACCCAAGCTAAATGTCACTAGGGCGGAAAGAACCTGAGACAATGGTCTCTCCAGCGGCATGAATACCCTGAAGGACCCGTCTCCCAAATGCTGCTTCCATTGATGCAAACTTGTCTAATTTGTAAGTTCGTACAAATTGGGGTGGTGAGGCCCATGTAGCCGTTCTGCAGATCTCTTCTATGGGCGCTTGGGTTGCCCAGGCTCCTGTAGATGCAGCGCTTCTTGTAGAGTGGCCCATGATGCAGTATGGCACCTATTTAGACTGGAGCTGGTAGGCAAGGGCGATACAGGCCCGCAACCATCGGCCGATGGTGGCAGAGATGACTTTACACCCCATGGTAGCAGGTTGAAAGGAAATAAAAAGCGATTCTGAATGCCGCAGTGCGGTTGATACATTTGCGGATGACTCTACGCACATCCAGTTTGTGCCATCTGTTCAGAAGGATGTCTAGGGTGAGGACAAAAGTCCGGGAGAATGACTTCCTGGCTCCGATGAAACCAAGTGTTGACCTTCGGAAGAAAAGAAGGATCCAAGCGTAGAATGACCCTGTCAGGATGCATGACACACAAGTCCTCCCTGACTGACAGGGCTGCCACTTCCGAGATCCTACGTGCAGAGGTGATAGTGGCTAGGAATACTCTCTTGAAGGTTAGATGTTTCAAATCATAAGATCGAAGAGGCTCGAACGGAGGCCCGACTAGAGCCCTAAGTACGATGTTCAACTAAAATGGCCACCAGAAGTTTTCCCTTACTTAAAATGCCCACCGCAATAACTAACTGCTGGAAAAAACGGCGCCAAAATCAAAGCAACAAAGGCGATGGCGCAAATGGCTGGGTCCTCGCATCACTGACCATCGCACCAAAATGCTAAAATATAATGCAAGCGGCTGGGTCCCCTCGCCGCTGACCACTGCGTGAAGAGAAAAGGCGATCACGTTGGCTCTTAAGCCGGCTCACGTCGCCCAGCAAGTCATAAACCGCACACGCCTGGAGAAGCCCAGAACAAGCGCCGGCAACAAACAGCAGCAATAGAATCAATGAGAAGATTTAAAGCAGACCTTTTTTCCTTGCAGAATTAAAATTATTTGGTTGGAAAGTCCAAAATTAAGAGTAAATTTCTGTTGATAGTCTGGAACCACTTAAAACATGTCCATTGGGCTTGACTGAATTGAAAAATCTGAGGTGCCGGAAGAGGAGGCGTGGCTAAAGATCTTTCAATTCAGTCCAGGGCAGTCAGAGAGAATTTAACCCATGCTTGGACTCTCCAAGCAGCATACAGGAAAACTCATTACTTTACTTAGAAATTAAAGGCACCTTATATCAAGCTGGGCTTCTGGACAGATCCATATTGTTTTCTGGATAGTAACATAGTATGGAAATGGTTTGCTACTGTCCTTTTTCTAGGATACTCAATGTTCCCTACTGAATACTAACAAGTGTAAGTAACCCATCTTAGCTTCTTGAGTTGGCTCAGGTTGGCTAATGGCCATTGAACTGAAGACAGTGTAAGTACCATAGTGGATAACTCATGGATTTAACTTGCCTTTTTGGCGTCCCCGAGCAATGGTGATGTCAGTGGTTAATCATAATCATCCTGGAAGCACCTTAAATAGTATCTCCAACAGAAACAGGACAGGAACTTGCATTTTTAAGAATCAATATAGGAATGCAGATTTAGGACTCAGTTATTTTTATAATTGCATGTAGACAGCCTTCACTAATAACTTACTGGCTAGTATAGAAACTGTACTTCAACCCCTTGGATAATCAACAAAGTGCCTACACTAAGATCATAGTAAAATACCAACATTATTTTGATGCTAAACTTAAGTAAAAACCTCTTTGAAAAATTAATTAGTAATGTTACTTATTGCCCAATAGCCTTTCTAAAAAGTTCAGGCCTGCTTCTAAAAAATCCTGATTTTTGAATGTCAGAATATAGTTGGTTTGTTTCTGGGTCCAATTCAAGGTATTGGCTATCCCTTTATATGCCTTTTATGACATGGGACCAGGTTATCTGAGGAACTATCTTGCCCCAATGGGATTGTTCCTCCCCATTTGTTTTGGCAGAAAAAGGTATACTGTAGACCCCTTTGGCAAAGGAATTTTGTCTGGAGGGGTCTAGGAGCAATCCAATTAAGCAGTGGAACAGCTTGCCTTCAGAAGTTGTGGGTGCTCTCATCATGCATGGTTTTTAAAGAAAAGACTGGAGAACCACCTACGGTACTTGAAATGGTATTGGGTCTCCTGCTTGAGCAGGGGGTTGGACTAGAAAACCGCCAATGTCCCTTCCAGCTCTATTCTGTTTGAACCTTCTCTGTTGTCATCTCTGGGCTTTGGAACACCTCACTGCTGGAGATGAGATCTGACCCACCCTTCTGGCCTTCCTTAAACCTGGCTCTGCTGGTGGGCTTGAGACCCTGATGAGGGTGCTCCATAGTAGAGGTGGCTGGAGGAGTAATAGAGAAGATTCCACCTCCATACCGTTATGGTCTTGGTTTGTAGTTTTTTATTTGATTCTTGTTAATTTTAATGTCTTTATTGATTTTACTCTACTGTTAGTTGTCCAGAAACACAGTGAGATGGGTGCATATAAACAATAAAGTATAATGATGAAGAATGTTGATTGAGTAAAAATTATGAATGGCTTGTTTGTTCCCCGGTATTAATTCCTGCTGACATGACCACTGCCAAAATTTCTCATAGTACAGGCAAATAATAATTTGTTTTAAAAGTAAGAGCAGTAGTACACACTGTAGAAACAGAATTTCTGTCTGGAGCATGATGAATTTTAAAATGAAGCACGGTTAATCAATTCCCATTACCTAAACTACCAGCTGGGACTCTACAGAATAATATGGTCAAGCACATTGTACAGATTTACAAAAAAACCAACCCATTTTACAAATAAGTTTAATCGCCAGAACACAATTATACAATGCATCTTAATCCAAAGCATATAAAACAGTTTCACTGTTAGAAAAATTTGGCAGTAGTAAAAAAAAGAACACAATAAAACAATGTTATTTATACATTCTGCTCCGTGTGACATTCATTAAGAAGAGACACTAGAAAACTGATCAGTAGGAAGTTGATTTCCTTTAGTCTTATCAGAATTTTTGCCTTTTCAAGTTCCAGTACATTAACAGCCAATTCACCTGGACAAGTAGACATGCATCACTGTACTTAGTGAAGCCGCTCTAATTTCGCTTGCAGAGATTTAAAGCTCCCTGTAATGGTCTGTACAGCTAGTGTCGGACTTATAGACTGCAATTCAACAAGGTAACGGCTAACAGCATCTAAGCAGATATTTGTGAATCGCCGTCTAAAGAGAAAGAAAACAGATGGATCTTGTTATTATATTCCTTTCCATGCAATTGCTATATAGTGACTTAAAGTCTTGAAACTCATATTCATTAAAAAGTTGGTGGATGGAAGCAGAATAAAAATAAATAGACCTATTAATCCAACATTCATTCTGGGAAGCTGGGTGAAGAGGGACGCATTCAAGAGACACCAAATTTACAATCACACATTTCAGGTAGGGAAATTCCATAATGAAGGGACTACTTCTAAGGAAGCTTGCCTGAAAATAATGCCAAGTTGGCACAAATAATTGCAAGTGCAGTAATTCCTAATGATCCACCACTCATAAGAACATCACGATCCTTGAAGTTATGACTAATGCAATATCCCAGAGTCACATGATCAAAATCCAGGCACTTGAAATTGGTATGTATTTAAGATGGTTGCAGCATCCCAGTCATGTGATTGCCATTTGCAACCTTCCCAGCCAGCGTCCAATAAGAAAGTCAATAGGGGCAGCTGGATTTGCTTAATGACCTTGTGATTCACTTAACAACTGCAATAATTCACTTAACCATGGAAAAAAGGTTGTAAAATTAGGTGTACTTCACTTATTAGTTTGCTTACCAACAAATTTCAACCCTAACTGGTCATAAGTCAAGGATTACCTTGACTTGTCCTTTTTTTGCTAGCTTATTATTCTACTCTTGGCTGATGACATAAATTTTTCAGGTATAAAAATTAACTTGGTTAAAAAAAGAAACAATTTTCTGGGATAGGAAGGTGAAAGACTACTAGATATTTCTTGCCATCCTGCCACATGTCTCTTCTATAAAATGTGTTATTTCAGAAGCGATTGTTTTAAGACTAAAAAATTGATTAAAAATTAGTAAAAGTTAGTAAAAGTCATTACAGGCCTGAAAATGCTCAACATATTGTTAAAAAGCTTGACTGAAGTTTTTTTTTCTTAATTGTGATATGTTTAAACAGGATTGTACGTATTGTCAACATCATCATTCAGCATGTGCTATATTAATAAAACTTCACCTCACTTCCAATGTATATAAACTTTAAAATACCTTTCAAAAGTAGCTACTTTGTTAGGATCTTGCACATATCCTGATAGCAGTACATGTATGCATTCCAAAAGATGTAATGGTTTCTTCATTTTGCTCCAGTAGGGATCCTATAAAAACAAAAATGTGGAAATATATACACATACACATATGTACACATACACGTGTATATGCAAAAATAAAGACTTGTTGGCTTGTACATGTGTTCACTGACCAGTCGACAGCTTAGCGACTGCTGATTCTCCATTGCTACCAAAACAGTAGACTAAACCGTGACAAAGACCAGCAGCCATTATTGCTCAGAAATATACACATTTGATTATCAATCTATATAGATGCTCATCTCAAACAAGGTGACTATGGGCAGTGTACAGTAAAACCTACTATTAAAACATACTACAAAACTACTTGACATACCTGTCAAGTAGGAGCTGAGCCAAGATGAGCTTTCTATTTTCATTGCTATTTTTTTTTAGCAAGAAGTCATTTCCAATAACAATCACCCTCCCCTGCGAACGATCCTGTTTTTGATAGTGGGTAAACACTGCTCTTGCCTGTACCAGCACTGTTGAAAATGTGTTAAACCCCACTCCGCCCAGTGGTCCTTTAATATTTCTCCCATTTGAAAAATTCAATCTATCTATTTTTTTCTGGAACTAAGAAAATCAGGCAAATCCTTTTTTTAGCTCAAAGGCCTCATTTTCACCTAAAGAGGAAAGATATAGCACATCTTTCTTTATACATATTTCTAACTGATAGGTGGCAGAAAATACATTCATAGTTTGGAAACTTAATGATCTGTAACTATAATCACCAAAAAACTTCCTAACTGAGCATCTCATAGTACTGCATTTAAACAGAAGTATTCTCATCCCATGAATTGTTATAATACAGGTCATAAATAAAACGGAAAACTAGATTGTGAACTCATTCATACCCGTGCTTTAAAGAGCTGATCATATACTTCAAGAAGCCGTGGTAGTGGGACACCAATTTCTTGCATTGTATAAGTTACAAATCCCACATCCCAGTTCAAAGAACAAACTTGCTGTTCTAGATATTGTACTAAGAAATCTGAGGAAAAAATAAAATGCAATAAAATATCAAATTCTTGCATAAATTTATGGCAATGATGTTATCCTTTCTTTTTTCATTTTTTTTCATCTATGGAACCAGAGAACATGACAAGACAGGTTGGGACTTAGTCTGTTGGAAAGAAGCTGAGGTTTTTCAACATAATTTCTTCAGTGTCAGTGAGACCAAGAAGTCTTGGGCATAGAAAGAAATAGACATATCTGAGCACATTAGATTAAAAGGGCCAAACCCAGAGTCTTGAGAATTCACACACAGGACACTCTTAGTTGCTACTATCTCGACTAATATCTTTTTTGCTATTTATCAAGGTAATAGCAACTAACAAGGCAAAAGGTAAAATGTAAGTCTTTAAAATATTTGCTTGGATACAATTCCGGAATCGGGTGGCTTCCCTCATTTTCTTTTCCCACTTCTGTTCTGCCTCTTGGTTTTAAATGACAAGCAAAACACTGAAGCCTACAAACAATATTTCTGGATTCTACCATTTGAAAATTTTGAAGCAAGTATATGGCACAGATTCAAGAAAAACAAGCAGTAGGACTTTTTCAAATTTTCTTTCAACTTCCTTCTTGACAACTCTATATTATTCAATATCTAAAATTGACTTATATACCTAAAGGGAAATAGCGTGGTGTTCCAGCATAAATCTTCCCAAGCGTTACCATCTTCAGACTAAGAGACTGCATCCTATCAGGAGCACTCATTGCAAGACTGTCACTCAGTGCTGAAAGAAAAAGGGAAATCTATTACATATGTTCTTTCAAACTTCAACTCAATATAATTAGATACAATAAACTGATGTCCAGGTGATGAAAATTAGATGCCTCCCAATGAGTAGTGATAATACCATGGCAATGACTAACGGCAAGCTTCATTCACTGGAGCGTCTCCAAACAAGGAGAGCCCATTTGTACTCCAGTCGGTTGAAACTAGGTAACCTCATCAGTGCACTGATGACCTTACCTAGATTGGTTAATGAAATGTCTCCAAGAAAAGAACCAAACTCAAAGAATACCAAGGACTTTTGTTTCAAACATGTCCTACAACTCTTCTCCTTTACTGATTAGAACTTTTGCTAAGAGCCCTGAAAAATTAAGTAAATAAAATAACATTTTCATGTGAATGGAAGTTGTTTATTCTATGAAGAAATGCAATATAGATGGAAAGTTGAAAATAAACTTGACAAATATATGAATGAACACTGTAAGGGACTAAAGCTCCAGGCAGGGGAAAAGAGTGAAATTTGCAGAATGATATCAAAACATTTCAAAGGACCTTTGAAATTGGGAGATGGCCATTATTGACAGCAGTGGAAGAGAAAATCTCAAACAGGTAGGAGTATTGGAAAGTAAAGAAACTCTTGCCAAAAGACAGAAATGATTGTTAAAAGTGAAAATATAAATGAGAAATCAAGAGATGAAAAATGATCTGACAAACTTATTCAACTTACAAAAGACCTACCTTTTTCAATTATTTCTTGCCAAAGAGTTTGCACTAAGATAGGATCTGAATGTCCAGCACAATGTATAATGGCCAATTTACACTCAGAGAGTTTGAAAGGATCTGCAAATTCCCCATAGAGCTAAAGATTTAAAAAGGCAAAATAACAATTTGGTCACTTGTAAAAAATGGAAAACATTATTTTACACTAATTAAGTAATGAAAATACTAAATATCATATCTTCACCTGAAATAGCCAATAAGACAGACAGATAGTAAGCCAGCTGCAGTTTTCAAAGTATGAATAGGAAAAATAAATTATTTAAGGTGTAAATATATATTCCAACAAACAAGTTTTTTAGAATTGGAACCTAGAATGGTGAAGTTCAGATACCTTGCTAATTTCCATCAACTCAGAATCCAATTGGGAAACTGCATCTTGCACTGAAGAATGATGAGAACACTGATGGTGTAAGACTTCTTGTATTTGAAACTGTATCCTGGCAACCTGATTAAAAATACAAAAATATTTAAATGAAAAGTTTAAACTTTTTATAATTACTGTGCTTATAATAGTTCTGTGTTTGAATCGCTCCCTTTTGCTCACTTAAAAAAACACCTTTATACTATTTTAACAAATTACTGTTACTGTTACAATAATTTTACTGTTCTGCATCATTTTTATTATCACAAAGGCAATACAAAAGCACAACAAACAAAATTATGTTTTAATTATTGTTTTTAATAAATGAAAGTAATCAGATGAAAGATGTTGATTAAAAATACTTCTTCATTTTTAATTACAACAATATGAAAAAAAAATTACATATCTCCTTCAAGCAACACTGGCATCAATGTAATGTAAATCAGCTTTTACTTACTTCCATTTTCTCTTCCAATTCATGCAAAAACTCCCCATCTGCAGCTATTGGCGATATCGCTGTTGAGCTCTTAGCACTCAAGATGGCACGGGCAATATATTCAAGGCGCTGCTGAAGCGAAATCTCAGTGCTATTAAATAATAAAGCCATGTAATTAATAATC
The DNA here is from genome assembly GCF_009769535.1 of Thamnophis elegans. NCBI lineage: Eukaryota > Metazoa > Chordata > Lepidosauria > Squamata > Natricidae > Thamnophis > Thamnophis elegans. The sequence goes on along the minus strand of NC_045543.1, from coordinate 129,000,775 downwards.
CATAGAATAATAATAATGCAATCATAATTGAAGTCTTGAAAGAAAAAAAGATATATTACCTGTGCATGTCTGCCAATTTTGCGAGCACCCGGGCTGCATTACTAAAACTTCTATTTTTCTCAAAAAATCTCCATAGCAAATCCATATAGCGAACTTTGTTTTGATCAATTTTGGCCATGCGTGCCAAATATGGCTCCAGGAAGGGAGAGTTTACCTAGAAAAATGGAGGTAGGAATCTTATCAATTTGCCATTGCCGTTTTTAATCCATTATTTTTCTGAAACTGAAGCAGAAACTATAGTTATGTGTATCAAGCTGTTCTGTGATCTTACCTGCAGCAGTTTATCTGATAAATCAGCCTGAATCAACCAGCCATAAAGGGCAATACTAAAAAGTTCATCGGTGGACCGTTGAGCCAGTTTAAGCATTTGTTCAAACTAGAATCAGGAAGACAGATACATTTTAAAAGTTATTTGTGAGATCTGCAAGAATGTAAAGCATGCCTTCATTTCTAGAATTAAAAAAGGCTCTTAATAGCCATATACCAAAGTATTAAATACTGAATATGTCAGTATTTACTAAAGTACTAAATACTGAATATTTCTATACTCCAACTAGCTGGATATGGTGAAACTATGTGACCGAGCTATGCAGGATAAATTCGGTTCACAATCCGTTGGCTCAGTGGTGGTCAGTGATTGTAACACATAAGGGAATATCACTCCCCCCCCCCCCCCTTGAGTCCGGAAGCAGTTCCATAGGTGGAAGGCATAGATATTTTGGTGAGGTACCAACGTTTAGTACTGTTAGGAGCCCCAGACCGCTCCTGAATGAAAGAGTGGAACATCTGCCAGTTTGAACTGAGGTAACGGAATATGAGGCAACTGGGAGTTGAAACAGTTCTTTTCAGGTGGGGAGGGGGAGTAGAATGTCTAACTCCTTAGCATCAGAGCATGTTAATATAAGGCAACTGGCAGTTGGAACAGAATTCTTTTCAGGTGGGGAAAGGGAGTAGAACTCCTTAGCATTAGAGTGTGTTAATTACTGTATCAGAATTACTAATGATCTGATGGTCATTTTGAAAAATCCTTTTTAGCGAGCACTTAGAAGCCAAGAGGAACATAAGTGCCAAATTTCAAGTTTGTAGGCTTTACGGTTCTGGAGATTTCGTGATGAGTGAGTGGTATTTGCCTTTTATATATATATAGATTAATCTCTGAAAATCTTGTATGCAAGAAGTTATCATGCTTTAATAAGAAAAATAAATAGATTTTAAAAAACAATCCAAGAAATCCTATTCATCCCTGAAGAACTCCTCAGTATATGACTTGAGTAGCGCTTACATGATGTCCCGCTTCCTCATTGCTCAGCATGTTGGGATCAGAGGACAAAACAGGAGGGCCTGGTTTCTTGGGCACACTGGGAGACTGAGGGGCAGCTTTGCTTTGATTAACCAGCTCCTGAAGGGTGTCTGTGATGCATTTATAACAATTTAACCTGTAAAAAGATGCCAAGTGGAGTAACATGCTCATGAGGGGGGAAAAAAACCAATGTACATCAATGTCTTCAAGTTTTATCATTTTAAGATAACACATATTCCAGGTGACATCTTACTTGAGCATAAGATTAGCAGAGACTGGAATGTATATAAATTTTCTACAATACAAATTTTAAAAAATACTCAATAAATTCAGTAAAGAATTTACAACCTCAATTTACAATTCCTTTTAATGACCATTCGAAGTTACAACAGAACTGAAAAAAGTGACTTGTGAATAGTCCTCGCACTTACAGCATCCCTACAATCATATGATCAAATTTGAGCATTTGACATGTATTTATGATGGGTGCAGCATCCTGAGGTCATGTAATTGCCATGTGTGACTTTCCCAACCAGCTTCTGACAAGCAAAGTCAGTGGGGAGAAGAAGTTGGATTTACTTAATGACTATGTGATTCACTTAACAGCTGCAGTGATATGCTTAACAACCATCTAAAAAAGTTGTAAAATTGGGCGTGACTCAGTTTACAATGGCCTTGCAGAGCAAGGGACATTCTGGTCCCAATTGTGGTCATTAAGTTAAATGTAACCTGTATGTGATGCAGTGGTGGGTTACTGCAAAATCCCCATTTTCTCCCAATCAGCTGGGACTCGGGAGGCAGAGAATAGATGGGGGTGGAGCCAGTCAGGGATGGTATTTACTGATTTCTCCAAACTACTCAAAATTTTTGCTACCAGTTCTCCAGAACTGGTCAGAACCTGCTGAATACCACCTCTGATGTGATGACAACATATCCTTGGGAGTAATATTTCGGTCAGCAGTAATTTAAAGTTTATCCCGTGTATTAGAATTCCCCAATAATATTTTGCTGAAAGTATTTTTTGGGGGGGAAAATCCCTTCTATTTTCCAAAATACTCACCTCTCCTGGAAAGCCTGCCAGCCAGTAACATCCTCTTCTGGTTCATGGTTTTTGTAATAATGAAGTCCGAGGCCCTGGGGATCCTTTTTCTCTGCAGCTGTCAGAGAAAGTTCTACCACACCCTCATAGAAACGCACTTAAAATTAAAAAAAGAGGGAGGAAAAGATATTAGGCAAAATGCCGCATAAATTTAAAACTAATTCAACTATTTGTTTCTCTGTTGTTGTTTTAAAGTCTTGTTAATTGAGTAAATCTGTTTCCGTACTGACACATATCAATAACTGAAATGAAAAAATGTTGATGTGGAAGCTTTTCAGCAAATAACTGCATCTTACCTTGCCTATACTGTACACAGACGTTGGCAAGATCCACCTGAGTGCTAATTTTTTGGTATTCTTTCAATGACTCTCTTAACATTTTATCTTTTTCTGACTTGTTCTGAACTTGTCTGGATCTTTGCAGTAGTTCATTTGCCTGGAATAACATAAGCAGACATCAATTTATTTTCATTCTGTATCTGTCTTTGAACCCCTTGCCTTGAAAGTCAATTTTTCACCACAGGAAATTATTGAGAGAAGATTCTGGTCGTATTCTGTAAGATTTAAAACTGTGAGATTTAAAACAAACATCAAATGGAGAATTAAACATTATTTTACATTACAAGTATCTGTTTTGAATCATATTTGTCATACAAACGTTAAATTTGATTTTTGACCAGGAGAGGGATGTTCTTTTGTATCGGTGTTTTTTGTGTTTCTGTGTGCATGTGTAAGAAGGAGAGAGAGATTGTGCAAAGTATCTTAGCTGCTCCACACACTGCACTCTTCTGGACAGAGAGCTCTGATGTTCCTGGGATTTGTTAGAGTCATTCTCTCAGCTTAGAAGTCACAGGCCCTACGGCTTGTGGTACCACTACTGGGATCACTTTCAGCTTTACCTTCCAATCATCTCTAGTTTTATTTCAGGACCTATTTATTCCAGGTTCTTTTATCTCATGAGACAAAAGAACCTGGAATAAATAAATGACTGAACAAATATATAGTATTCTACATAGTTCATAAAATAATTTAAAAGAAATTATGAATTAAAAAGAAAAAGGAGGGGGAGAGGACAAACTTTTGAAGGTATTAAAGAAATGCAGTGTTATTACACAATATTTGCTGCCTCATCCTTATTGCAGTTAAGGCTACATTATGGGCAATTGTGTCACATACCAGTAATATTCTCCTTGAGAATTCCTTTATGAGAGGCCAAATTAGTACATTGTATAAGTTTTGGGTAGAATTTACAATACAATAGAACATCCTACATGTCTTCTGTGGTTTAGGAATCACAAAGGAAAAGTCATTTGTCGAAGGCATTTTGGAGGATTTACCATCTGTGACTGAATCTAGCCAGTCAATGCAATGTCTATTCTTGATTATCAGCTGGATTGGTGGTAAAAGACAATCTCCCAGAGTTATGCTGCCTTGATGCTAAGCTAATATCTTGTCATCCTAATCTAAAATCTTTTCCTTCAATGACCTTTTGGCCTCATTGTCCATCCTTTGTTTAGAGAAGCCATGGGCTAACTGTTTTCTGTCACATACAAGTAAATGTCTATACAATTTTGTGATAAGGAAAGATGTCTTAACAGTCAACTATTTCTAATCAACTTTGTCTATGAATGCATTTTATGAAAAAACAAGTCATTTTCATAGTATTTATTTTTTTTAAAATATTCAGCCTTATGCATAGCCCGTCCGATAATAAATCTCTTATTAACCTGGATCAGGTAGCATGATGTATCCTTAATTTTAGCTAGTTTAAATAAACTAGATACTCTCAAATACCTTAGAACAGATGGCATCATCTGTGCTGTACAGTAGCGGACAAATGTCTTGTAAATGTGAACTGATGCCATCCACAGCAGCATGGTCTCTGATGTAGCAGTTGATAAGGGAAGCGATAACGGCTCCAGTTAGTTCTTTATCTCTAATGACGAGGTCTCTGAAAGTAGTAATCTTCAGATGTTCTTGAAACTCCTTTAAAAAAAAGCATAATCACATTTCTGCTACACCCCAAATAGCTTGATATACTTTAAGCAGACATTTATGTATTTATGAAAAACTATTTAAGGAAGATGATTTGCAGCACATAGTATGTTGTCCTTAAATATGTACTTGTTTAAAATTGGTTTAATTGTGCTGGCAGAAAAACTGACATAGCCTATTAATCACCCTCTTATATTGTGTTCTGATTAAAATTAGATTTTTATATTCTATTTTAAAATATATTCTGAAAACTTACCTAGATATTTTTTTGTGTGTGTAAATGTGTTTTTATTTTTCATTTTCGTACAGTCACATATATACTGTGCATAACCGGGGCCATATAACATTAAACAATAAACACAGCCATTCCTCTTGTCAACAATACCCCACAAAATAGAAACCCAATGTACCTCTTCGACCCTCCATACAACCTCTTTCGCCCCCCTCCAACTTTCCATCTTCCCTCCATCATTCCCCTCTACCCTATTTCCCCTCCCCCTCTACCACTCCTCTCTCCCGGTACACAATGTACCGGGAAAAAACTTATCTAGATTTTTACAATGGCTTTGTGTTACCCTAATATCAAAAATCACATAAAAAGAAATGTAGCTGTTACATACCTTTGGTAGTTCACCTATAATAATATTGAACTGATGTTCACAAAGAAGCTTCCACAGAGCCAGCGCTTGGCAAGTTTTCCGCACCAGCTGTTGGATGCTTTGTAGGGAAGCTTTCTCAGATAACTGTGCTTCTGCTGCAAAATGAAAACATAGATTGCTGCTTTTTGTTTTCTTGTTGTCTAATCCTTTTCAAGAAACCACAAAGAATATATGACTGTGGGGCTCTCCAAACTCATTCAGTTTTGCCTAAGGGACATTGTCCATCATTTAAGGCAATGTTTCACAACCTCAAAAACATTAAAAAGTATGGACTTCATCTTCCAGAATTCCCTAGCCAACATGACTGGCTAAGGAATTCTGGAAGCTTAAGTCCACACTTTTTAAAAGTTGGTGAGAGTGAGCAGCCTTGAAGGAAATTTATTTAGTTTAGGTCATTTATGTAGTAACGCAATGCAATAAATTTCAACTTGAACACAAATAATTTCTTAGGTTTGGACTGAAGCATTAAAATAGTAAAAAAACATTTAAAATATCTACCGTGTTTCCCTGAAAATACAACAGGGTGTTATATTTTTTTGACCCATGAAATATGGCCTTGGGCTTACTAGAGGGGGTGGGCTTATTGCTTTGGGGTTGCCGGGCTGCTCCCTTGTGAGCAGGCTCCCGAAGAGCTGGGCATAGCCTCAGGGCTAGGGTTAAGCCGCGGGAGCCGGGGGGAGAAGAAAGGCACTCACATTGCTTGGCACCTTTGGGATACTGCTAGGTTGGGCAGTGGCGTTCTGCCTGGCTGGAGGGAAGTTGCGCGAGCGCCTGCTCCACCGCCAAAGAAGAAATTTTGTTCGGAGCTCGGCGGCGGCTGCAAGGGGCATGATGAGGCTGGGAGGCATGCGAGCAGGGGCGGAGCAGACGCTAACGCAACCCCCCTCTCCAGCCAGGCAGAGCTCCATGCACTGACCTAGGGGGTATCCCAAATATGCCAAGCCGCGGCAGCTGGGGGGCGGGCAGAGTGCCACATGGCTTGGCGCCTTAGGGATATTCCCTAGGTCAGTGAATGGTGCTCTGCCCGTCTGGAGAAGGGGTTTGCCGGGTGGCTGCTCGTGAGCATGGTCACCTCATGGCTGCTTCGCTCCTGAGGCTGTGCCTGGCTCTTTGGGAGCCCGCTTGCAAAGGAGCAGCCGCCTGGCAACTCCCCCCTCCAGCCAGGCAGAACGTCACTCCCCAACCTGGCGGTATTCTGAAGGTGCCAAGCAATGTGAGTGCCTTTCTTCCGCCCCCCCCCCCCGGTTCCCGCAGCTTGGCGTCTTCTGGATACCGCTAGGTTGGTGACTGGTGCTCTGCCTCGCCGGGGGGGGGGGGGGTTTGTCCAGCGGGCTTATTTTCGGGCGGGGGCTTATAGTTTTGCCCACTCGAAAAATGTGGCAAGACTTTAGTATATGGGAGTTATTTTATCAATGGTTAGAGAATAAATATGAAAAATAGAAATTAAAGCAGGAGTGAAATAGGACAATTGTATTAATAAAGTTAAATATATTAAGAAAGGGATTGTTATAATAGTATGTTATGTATTAGTTTAAACGTAAGAATAGATAAATAATGAATATGACTGTAATTGTAACTGTCATTGCACAAAATATTTGTACCCAGATGGCACACTGTTTAATGAAAAATGGTATGTTTGTATTAAAATAAAAAACTTTATTAAAAAAAGGATGTTGCATAGCGCAGGGGCTGCTGTAGAAAAATCTGGCCTTCTAGTCCCTGCCAGCCAACATTCTTTGCTTGATAGGATCTGCAGAATGCCCATTCTATCTGTTGATAAGTTGACTTCATTGACCATTATGAGCTCAATATCTTTTGGACAAGACAATTTCTTCTCTATCAATTTTGGGAAAAAACAAACTATTTTTCATCAAGGCGACAACAATTTTTTTTCTCATAACTTTTTCCCCCTAACAAAAATATGATAGTGCCAAAACTCGTGAAAGTTACCATGAAACTTCCTCTGAACTTCTTGCTGCATTTGTTGAGAGCTTCCAACCTCATACTGCATCACTCCAAGTAAACGCTGTTGCAGGGTAGCTGGGTTGATGAAACTTTGTAAAGAAAACAAATGCAACCATGTAAACAACATGCTAAAATTGCAACGAACAAATTGGAGCAGACATAGGTTAACATCCCAATGGCCATGTTGGCTAGGAATGATATCAGTAATCAGCACCCACAAATGTTGAAAACAAAAGGTTGGGACAGCTTTTGTCCCTACAACCCTTCTTACACCAAGTGCTGATCAGCAAAACCAGCAAACAGCAAGAACAGAGCTTGCTTTATCACACTCCAAACTGCCCAGAAATATTTATCAGAATTAGTTTATTATAATTACGGCTGGCAAGAAAATGTATACATTTGAAATGTTTGTTATGGAACCAAAATCAGCTTCAGAAACAGAAACACTCACCATTAAAAAGAACAATTAAAACAATAGCTCCAATGATTTGCTTCAAAATCAATTGTGAGGAATGAAAACCATCTTACCTGGGATTTCTAAGAGATCCTATTGTGGCAAAATGGGAATTCCTGTCCAAAAATTCTTGCAGCCCTTTTAATTCCTGTAGCACTGATTCTAATAGTTGTGGGGGAACACTGCTTTCAACCTATGGTAGAGAAAGGCAAAGGCTTAGGCCCGAATTACTCCTGTTCCCATACCCTTGGTCCCATACCCTTAGGCCAGTGATGGCTAACCTTTTTCTCGTCTCCTAACTCCCTCCATGCATGCGCACAACCCTCTGTGCTCTGTTTTGGGCCTAGCAGGCCTCCCTGAAGCCTCTTGAAACAAAAAACGGGGTGACGGACCCCCTGCGCTCTTGTACATGTGACCCCCCCTCGCATATGCATCCACATCTCTGCATGTGCGGCAGAGACCCCAAAACCAACTGGCTGATGGGAGGGGTGCCCGCATGCGCGGTGGAGTTGAGCTGGGCAACAGTTCTCATGCGCACAGAGGGTTCTACGCGCCACCTGTAGCATGCATGACATAGGTTTGCCATCATGGCCTTAGGCTCTCAAACAGCCACTTTCAGCAGGCCATGCCACAAATAAACACACCATTCTGCTTTTTTCCAAGCAGGGCCTTTAATATATAATGGATATAGAAAGTCTAGACACCTTAGGTTAAAATGCCAGGTTTTTGAAATGTAAAAAAACAAATAAACCCCAGACCAAGAGAAATCACTTCAGAATTATTTCCATCTTTAATATATCATCTCTACAATTCAATTTAAAAACAAACTGAAATTGTTTAGTGGGGAGAAAATAAAAATAAAAAACTGGAATAATGTGACTGCATAAGTATTCATACCCCCTTATAAGTAGGGATGTGGCTGTGTTCAGAATTAACCAATCACATTCCAACTGATGTTAAATAGTAGTCAGTGCATTCCTGCCATCAATTAAAGTGGCTGTGATCAAGCCCACGTAAAGATAAAAGCATTTTGCATATCACAAGTAAAATCTTTAATAAAAATTCTGAGAAGCATGCATTAATACCCATCATCACTTACCGCTACAACTTCTCGATTGCCACTCTTGAAAACTCTCTCCACAACTATACTTCCATCCCAAACGTTTCTGAAAAGCAGGAAAATGCAACTCACCTTTTAATGCTGTCAGAAATCTACTTTGCAAATTTTCATGTTATGTATACCAATCCTACCACCACTTTACAACACACACAGGTTTATTTCATATGCAATAAATGGATGCTTTTTTCCCTAATACTTGCATTGAAAAAGTATTCATGCATTCATCTGTAACAAATTCTGTACATACATTTGACAGTTATTCATTTGAAAAGTTTTTTTCAAAATTTATAAATTCCTTACACTATAAGATGCCCCCCCCTTTTTTTACTCCAAAAGATAACCCATTTGTAATATATGCACTAGTTCCCCTTTCACTACCAAATCTGCAGGCAAACTGTTTTACAGATAATCTTTAAATTAGAAAGGCAATTGGGCTGGAATTTTGTTGTAAAGCATACCAGATGACTATATCGTTCAGCGATGATGGCTTTGGAAAAAACTCAGCCTTGACTCTGGTTTCTGCCTGTGCCTAGCCTTGTGGACTTGCCTTTTGCCTTGTGGACTTCAATTCTGGACCATGCCCCTCATCTTTGGACTTCCCCTCTGTCTTAGCAAATTGGCTTTGATTTGTTGGACTGTGGGTGGCTGTTTTCAGGGAAGTGTGGGGTGAAGCCTTACCAGCTATTGTAGGGCCATTTATTATAGAATTCAACAGAGCAATAAAGGACTCTATTATAGACTGCCTCTGCCCACCCTAGGTCACCTGTGTCATAGCAATAACTAAGCAAAATTTGGATTTTCTTCACATCATTTCAATGAATTATTATAATTGAACTATTAAAATAAAATTTGGAGAATTTATTTTTCTACCATATCAGAGTAATATATTGAAACTTTCACTGAAAGATATTTTGCACAGTAGAGAAAAAATATACGGCTAGTGTAGAGGTCTGCAACCTTAAACACTCAAAGAGCCATTTGGACCAGTTTCCCAAGAAACTGGTCCAAAGTGAAAAGAAATCACTGGGAGCTGTAAAATTGGGTGGGCGTGGTCAACTCAACATCACTCACTCCCACCCAGTTACATGACTCACTTTCTCTCCCTCTCTCTCATCTCTCTCTTTCCCCCCCTCTCTTCCCCATTCTTTCATTTGGGAGGCGAGAGTGAGCCAACAATAACGTTGCTGTTGCCAGGGACAAGTGGAGCAGCGTCACATTGTGGCTCTGCGTTGTAATGGGCTCCAGGAGGAGGGGATCCCATTTTCCCCATTGTAAAGCACGCTAAATTTCACTGTGCTGCACAAGGCACTACTAGAGCAGCAGGCAGGCCATGGAGACAGCAACAGGAAATATATCGTGACAAAGGCGGAATGCTGTTTTGGCAAGTGCAGGTGTACTTTGCTCTCACACAAAGGCTCCGGCCATCACCACCACTGCGACAGGGCAACAGCTCCTTCATCCCTCTGCTGCGACAGGGAGTTGAAGCAGAAGGATGAAAGACACCCGGGCTAGTTTCAAAACTGTTAAGGTTTTTTTCCTCCAAAACAAAAACAATAATGTATCTTCAGCATTTTTTAAAATTAACGTAGAGTGAGCCAATACACATATTATAGCCAAAAATAATTTAATCTATCTAAGACATAGTGTCATGATACTTTAGGTCATGTTCTCCCTGCACAGGCTCATGAAGACTGGATATTTATGCTTTTAACTAAAACAGACTTCATCCTTAAACTTAAATAGGGCTAGTGGAAGGTGAGTTGGTACCACAAACTGAAGCTGCGACTAAACAATCCAGTTAGGCTGAGCACTGTGTGCAGAACTCACTGTTTCAGAGAAAGGCTCTTATTCCACACCTGGAATGCCACAAACCAGATATATTTCTGGAAAACTAACAGACCATCCTCAGAACAGCCAGATACAATATAATCTAGGTGAAAAACACAAAGTTCTGCTGTTGGTGGAATATTCTGTCCTGGAAGAGTGAGTTTTGCATATCCCTGGTAATGCATTAGATTTAGAAGAAAAGCATACTCACCCTATTATTCGGGAAAAGTATAAGCAGACACCATTGTGCTTTCCAGAATATACGATCTCAGGACACATCATCCCACTGATTGAAGCGCCAGGCTGAGTCATATGACCAACTGCAGGATATATTGGAGTGGACATGGTAGGAGGCTGCAAACCTGAAATATTAACCCATTATTTAATGGTGCAGTTTAACCTTAATTATATGCTAAGTTATATACTGTATTTTTCGGAGTATAAGACGCACCTTTTTTTCTCAAAAGAGGCTGAAAATCTGGGTGCGTCTTATACATCGAATACAGTATTTTTTGCCTCCCAAAGCCCTGCCCCCTTCACAAAAATGGCTATGCATATTCTTATGGAGGCTTTCAGAGAGCTCCTGGGGGCTGTGGAGGACAGAAACAAGCAAAAAAGGGCCTTTTTTTGCCCCCCGCAGCCCCCAGCAGCACTCTATAAGCCTCCATAAGGCTATCCATGCAATGTTTTTGACCAAAAACAGTCCCATTTTAGCGAAAAACGGGCCGTTTTCTGCTTTTTCTTGCCCTCCCACCTCCCCAGGAGCACTCTGCAAGCCCCCCCCCCAGGGCTATTCATGCCTTTTATTTGAAAAAAAAGGGCCCTGTTTCACGAAAAACGGGCTGTTTTTCAGAGGTTTGCAGAGTGCAAAAACTTTTTTTTTCTTTTGGAAAGCTCTTTAACTGATGAGAATTACATTGATCAAGTGCTGTGCCAGTGGAAACAGTCTTCAGGTTTGTCAGCGATTTCCTTCTCCAGCACATGGATAAATACACTTGGAAACATCTACCTACCTACCTACCTACCTACCTACCTCTCTCTCCCCGTACCTACCTACTGTATTTCTCTCTATCCCTCTATCTACCTACCTACCTACTCTCTCTCCTTACCTATCCACTTTATCTCTCTCTCTCTATCCCTCTATCTACCTACCTACTCTCTCTCTCTTCCTATCTACTGTATTTCTCTTTCTAGTTCTTTCTCTATTCCTTTACCTACCTACCTACCTACCTACCTACTCTCTCTCCCTACCTACCTACTGTATTTCTCTCTCTCTTTCTATTTCTCTATCCCTCTATCCTTACCTAGACACTCTCTCCCCCTACCTACCTACTGTATTTCTTTCTCTCTATTTCTCTCTCTATATATATCCCTTTATCTACCTACCTACCTACTCTCTCTCCTTACCTATCTACTGTATTTCTCTTTATTTCTCTCCCTCTCTATCCCTCTATCTACCTACCTACTTTTTTTTTTAATTTGCCTCTTCAAAACCTTGGTGCGTCTTATACTCCGGTGTGTCTTATACTCCAAAAAATATGGTATGGATGTAATATGTTTCAATAACTGAAAGAAGTAAAATAAAATACCTTGTGCGGGTGTTGCCAAAAAGCTTGGATTGGAGTAGGGGCTACCAGCAGGCAGAGGTGAACCTAATGCATAAAAATCACAAGGAAACCGCTTTCTGTCAGACATGAATGCAACTAATTTCAGGAGATATATCCCAGGGTTAAGAAGTTTTTGAAAAGCACTATTCTCTTTTGCTTTTTAGTATGCTGTCTAGATTTTACATAGCTTTCCTCCCCAGGAGCGTCTTTTAATTTCTTGGCTGCAGTCCCTATATGCTGTGATCTTGGAGCCCAGGAAAATAGAATCTGTCACTACTTTCCCCCCCATCTATTTGCCAGGAATTGAGAGGGCAGAGACATCACCCTGCCAACAAAAGTGCGTATAGTCAAGGCTATGGTTTTCCCAGTTGCAATGTATGGCTGTGAAAGTTGGACTCTAAGGAAGGCTGAGCACCAAAGAATTGAGGCCTTTGAACTATGGTGCTGGAGAAGACTCCTGCAAGTCCCTTGGACTGCAAGGCGATCAAACCGGTTAGTCCTAGAGGAGATCAACCCTGACTGCTCCTTAGAAGGCCAGATCCTGAATATGAAACTCAAATACTTTTACCACCTAATGAGAAGGAAGGATTCATTGGAGAAGAGTCTAATGCTGGGAATGATTGAGGGCCAAAGAAGAAGGAGACGACAGAGAATGAGGTGGCTGGATGGTCACCGAAGCAGTCGGCATGAGCTTAAATGGACTCCAGGGTATGGTAGAAGACAAGAAGGCCTGGAGGAACGTTGTCCATGGGGTTACGATGGGTCGGACACGACTTTGCAACTAACAACAACAAATTCTTTTTTGAGAAACCCAATCATTCCTTCTCATCCCCAAATGGCCACTATGAAAGCATTGTTTTTGAATTTTAAAGAGATGTGAAAAGTTTTTAAACTTTAAAGAGATGCCATAAGTAAAGGCAGCAGAAAAAAATCTGTGTTTGTACTGAATGTAGGAAAGAAACAGAAATGGAGAGAAAAGTTCAATTTGTACAAATCTGTTGATTGCTTTTCCTTTTTCAATGCTTATATGGAGATGGTATACAAGCAGAGACATGTTAGAGAGAGCGAGAAAGAGGGAGAAATGAATTTAAGCTTCAATTTTTCTTGCCAAAACAAACACTGCCTATTTCTTCTTCTTTAAAGATGGTAGAGAATTCATTCCTTTTTTTCAAAACTGAACAAGAATAAATAGATCCTGATCTCGAGCACTACTACTAATACTTAAAAAGAGAATAAATACAAGATGCTGTAATATAAGATTTAAAAATAAAAAAAAACTCCCAATGAGATAGAGAGACAACATGAACATATAAAGAGTATAAATCATATTTACCACTTACCAGGTAGCAGAGGAGAGCCTAATGTTGTCCCAACATTGCTTGGAGGTGGCAGACTAGAGGGGAACCGCATCTGAGCTTCACCACCATATCTGTGATTGATTAGATGGAAACTCATAATACCACAACCTATTTTTAGATTTTTTTAATAGCATCAAAATGAAGCAAATACGATGCACTTAAATCAAAAAGCAGATTAGAAAACCTTCATATTACAGAGATCAAGGGCAGTAGCATAACTGCCTGGCTTACTGACAGGGAAAAAAAACTCCCAAGGATTTGCTGGAAACTGGGCAGATTCCTTAGACATCTAAAGTGGGCCATCTTAATCAATCCCCATATCCACTGAGATCAGTAGTGGTGAGTAGCTATAGGCTGACAATGTGGTAATGATGAAGTGGGTATGATTGGGGACCAGTCTGCACTGGGAAAAATCCATAGCTACCATGGAGACTATCGATTTCTGAGCCATACTAGATTCCCATACTCAAAAAAGTGGAAGGCTCAGGGGAATCCAACATTAATCCTTTAATGATATTAAGAAGTACAGATGTACCAGCAACAGCCCCAACGTGCTCCTGGACCCCAGCCTTGGGCTTACAAATACATGCCATCTGTAGAGCAGGATGCCTGGTATGCCTATCTATAACTGTCTGGTTTGGTTCTGCAACCCAACAAGACACAGACAGACTTCAGAGGATAATTAGAACTGCAGAGAAAACAATTAGAACTGCAGAAAAACTGCCTTCCATTGAGCACCTGTACACTGCACGAGTCAAAAAGAGGGCTGTGAAAATATTTACAGACCCCTCACATCCTGGATATAAATTGTGTCAACTTCTACCCTCAAAACGATGCTATATAGGGCACTGCACACCAGAACAACTAGACACAACAGTTTTTTTTCTGAACGCCATCACTCTGCTAAACAAATAATTTCCTCAACACCGTGAAACTATTTAATAAGTCTGCATTACTATTACTATTAATCTTCTCATCATTCCTATCACCCATCTCCTCCCACTTATGACTGTATGACTGTAACTTTGGTGCTTACAATTTATATTGTTTCTTAGTATGATTTGATTGCTTATTTTTCCCCTATGGCTATCATTAAGTGTTGTACCTTATGATTCGTGACAAATGTATCTTTTCTTTTATGTACACTGAGAGCATTTGCACCAAAGACAAATTCCTTGTGTGTCCAATCACACTTGGCCAATAAAGAATTCTATTCTATCCTATCCTATCACAAGGGATCATCACCACTACCTTCCCAGATCATAGTGTCATGATAGCAGAAGAACACCAAAATGAGAAATACTTCCCCACCCACTGTGTTTGTTGATTCATGCTAGTCATGATTTTGCTTCCTTCACCAAGTTTTGGAGGCATTTGAACTTATTATATATAGCTCTGGAATTAGCTGTGGGCCTCCAACAAAACAACCCCCAGTTCACTGAGAAGAGTACCAAAAAGGAAAAAAAAATAGCACGAGGAAGCTATGAAAAAAACCCAAAATTTTATATACTCCAGCTAGAAGTCAAAGCAATCCAATTTTGTTGTGATACAACAGATTAACTATCATCTCCCATTCTACTGCAAATATGAACTATTTTTACCTGAAAAATGCTCGAGTAGCCCAGCCAGATACTTCTCTATCACAAGCAGCAGAAGAGCAGGCAAGGATTAGGCAAGTAGCACAAGCTTGTTCTACCTGCAAAAATCACCAGTAAATAATAAGATAAAATGATAGATCTATCTTTATACAATAGTTATGTTAAGAATTAAGAGGCATTTTGCAAGAAAAAGCCTTCACTCAAGCCTTTGGTGAGGACGAATGACAGCCCTTAGGTTCATCACACTTACAATCTTTTACCTTACACTGATTTTAATTACTTTATTATTATGCCCAGTGTCATTGACAGTTAGACCCTATACAAGTTTAAACAACAAAAATAACCCATACTTTTGAATTCCAAATGACTTCAGTGGGACTCAATGACATCGGAGTGCAAATTGAAACTTTTCTCATCAGGTATAAATAATAGGATTCTTACTAAAATTTGTAAATACCTGGTTGTTTATCCAACTATGCAATGTATTTTGTAAAATATTTTTTATAATTATAGTATATTGGGATAAAAATAAATGAATCTATAGAGGAGAATTAAATGCCTTTCTTGCCTTGCTCTACAAAGTAGACTAATATTTATCGCCAATCTTGTAAGAAGTGTTTAGCTGGCCACAACCGTGGTAAAATAGTATTATTTTCTTTAATAACAAATGTGATATTCAACTGGGCTTGAAAATTACAAATATTGTGGAAAGCTTAACACTATTTATAATCTTGTACATCGTGGTGGACTAAAATCCAATATTCTCAGAGCAAGCCCAGATTTTATATTATAGGAATAAACTAAGCTCTGCTAAAATACTCTCTTGCTTCACAGAACGTACTTCTTTTTTCATTATTTTGTGACTTCAGTCACTTATTTATTTGATATGTGCAAATGCATAAACCAACCACTGTAGTCTATAAATCATAATTCATAGCTTCTGTACATGCAAATCAGATACACTAAGACATCAGTATGGCTTAGGGAGAAGTGAAAGCTACTGGACATTTAATGTTTTAGCAGATAAAGATACAATAACTGTTTTCATGTACAAGTTAGCTATCTAGGAGGGAAGGTCACAACTATGATTACTAAACCAGCTACAGTAGCAAGTATCAGATGGATGGCAAATGTTAAAATCCAGGACAGAACACAGGTCTTGGGAACAATTAACAATGATGTGCGAATCAGCTAAGAAGTTAAGAATTCTTACTGGATGAAGTTTAAAAAATCTTTCAATATCTTCTCCATCCCCTCCTGCATTGCACACAAAGAGATGTCTTAGCTGATCCACTGGTCTGAGTTTATGAAACATAAAACTCCCCTAATGGAAAACAAAAGTAGGAAATGGTTGGAAATTTATATAACATTTTTACAGTTCTTATTCAATTTCAGAAAAATTAGGCACCTCATAATTCCATTTTACAAAACTGGAGAATAATGAGTGCAGCAGAAACATCCTCCACATCAATACAGGTCAACTTGAACCTAATATTAAAACATGCAGCTGTAATACCTAACACTTTGAAACTGAATTACTGACAGTGCTTGCGCGTGCGCACGCACACACACACCTTATGTCTATTTGCAGGCATATACCTCTAAACTTTCCCCAATCCTATGCAATTGAGGAACATGTAGAGTTACAAAGCCCAAATCTAATTCTTAAAAGATAAACATTTTTTTTTTTTAAAAAAATCAGTTTATACTATAGACTACAAGCATATTATCTTTATTTTGTACCTATTGTACCCTAAATAGCTAACTATTAAGCAACAGCTATTACATTGAAGGATCTGATAATTTGCAACTCCGACCAAATTTCTTGAGAAATTTGTGAAGCTCAAGGCAGGACATTTTCTTAAATCTAAGTACTTCTGAACAGTTTCAGAAAGCATTTGAGAAACAGATCTTAAAAAATCTTAAAAGCCTTCAAAAGGCTAAGAAACTATATAAAAACAGTAACAGGGTACTACTGCAGAAAATTTATAATGTAGATGAGTTCTTGCACATTACACTATTTCTTCCCATTGCATTTCAATTAAGCTAAATGGAAAATGTCAAACAACTCCATATTGGATCAATAATCACTATGGAACTGTGCATTCTAAATAGTGTGATTAAGTGATTCTGAAAGTGATTCTGAGGAGGACCAGTGTTTCATTTCTTACTATTGAACTTTACATCTTAGTCTTTATAGCATATGTCAGTGGTCCCCAAACTTGGCAACTTTAAAAACTTGTGGACTTCAACTCCCAGAATTCTCCAGCTAGCTCTTCTGGCTGGAGAACTCTGGGAGTTGAAGTCCACAAGTCTTACAGTTGCCAAGTTTGGGGACCACTGGCATATGTAATAGACACACATGCACACAGAGAAAGTTAGATTACTCATAGAAAACAGTAAGAACTGCCTACCTGTGCTGACAGTAGAACAAATTTCTTTGGTGGTAACATATGTTGTTGCACAACCATAGGAGAATCTGTTATTGGAATTAATTCTTTGTTCAGTGGTGTTACAATCTTAGGAACATTTTGTTCATCTATGGCAGCAAGTGCCCAAGAATGCCCATCGACAGCTGTTTTTGTCTGAAACAAAATGTAAAGCATGACGTACATTCCAATTGTTTAGTCTGCCCAAAATGAATTCATTTATTTATTAAATTTATGTCACACATCTCACTATCCAAAGTGAATCTAGACATTGAATCCAGATGAATAGCTCTTAATAGATGTATTTTTCTTCACCTTCTTGAGCTCCTTTTAAACCAGAACTGAATCAAAAGACCTTTTCAACAGGCAATAGTCAACAATCACAGACACACACATTAGTATTAGCAATGAGCAAAGCTGTTTATAATCTGGTATGTGACTACTACACTGTAAGAAAGTTAATGTTAAAAAGGTGCCAATGAATTAGAGCAGCAGGAAAACTTAAATAAACAACCAAATTAAGAAAGATCAAGATGAAAGAAAATGCTAAGTTCTCTGTTACAAATGTTGCTTTCAAAATAACAATGAAGCACAGAATGAAAAATTACCTGGGTTTCCATCATTGGTTTTGGAAAGGGAAAGAATCGTGATTAATACACCACAGGATATCATTATCTTCATTTTCTGAAGCAGCCATAAGGAGAATACCTGGCAGGAAAATAATATTTAGTTTTACATAGGAAAAGAGAAATCTACTATGCCAAGGTAGTATTTAGTATTCCTCTAATTATTAAGTGAATTATCCAATTTTGCTTTTATTTAAATCTGACTTCCCATACCAAATTATCTCCAACTTTTTAAATATAAAAATTCCTATTTCTGATTTCTAACTATTAAAGATCCTCTACTCTGCAGACAGAAAAGCTGCATTCTTCACTGACCCTGTACTGTACCAGATTATACTATAGAATGACAATTAAATGCAGATTCATCACTTAAACATTATCAATTATTTTTCTGTGCACAGCTATATTTATAATCTTGTAAGATGAAGAGTGCTGAAAACTTTTGAGAATTTGTACACTTAGTTGTAAACAAATAGGCTTGATGTTCTTCATATAAGAATTTTGGACTGGATGCAAAAAATGAGTTACCAGTACAAGGATGTGAATGGGTTTACATTTAGTACAATTTGTTTTTATAGCCCTTCTCTTCTATTACTCTTTTCCATACTTTCCATAATGCTGCTTGCATTGAAAAGGAACAATTTAATATACGTATATGTGTATATAAGGATTTTGGGATTTTTCATTGTGAAAATGTGATAGATTCAAATACTGAAATTAATTTTTTTTCCCTTTCTAAGACAAAATAGTTACTTTACAGGGGCTGGTAACTTGCGGCATGTACCCCACTCCAATATTTTATCTGATTTTAATGTGGTTTTCTCCCCAACATTTCAAAAATTGAAATGGAAAACCTCTACTTTTTTCATCCTTGATCCCACTCACAAGCAACATAAATTCCCATAATTGAACAAACTACTTTCCTGCTAAATGTCAATTTGGGGAAGTTGTAATATTTTTGCTCCAAAGATGGTCTGTTCTCACTCCACAATTTGCTTTCTTAAATACTATACAAGCATACATTTAAAAAGAAACTTAAAAAGTTAGCTCCACACTTTCAAAGATATGCCCAGAAAGCTTTTTGTTTAGAGATGCTCAAGTAATGAGAAACAATTCCCACCCCACCCACCCCCCCGGCTTCAGTTCAAAAGAATGTTTCTGCCAAGCAGAGAAGCAAGACAAAAACTTGAATTGTTCTGGATTCAGGCGAAAAAAAAGTTTGGACAGTTTTTGTAGGAAGAGGAGGCCTACTTTACCATCCCCACTGAAGCCCACAAGCATCATATTCAAGCAGCTTGCCTACACCGCCCTCCCCTCTCCAGCCTTCCAGTGACTTTTGGTTTTTCTATTGCCGCGCCATTAATATTTCAGGATTTTTCTGTTCTTGCTCTGCCCCCAAACCTTTGTCTCAGGCACATATCTGGGGCAAAGATTTAAGCCTGAACAAGGACCACAAGAAATTAGTTTTCCATGTTTGGAGTGGTTTGTGCATGGCATCTTTTGCACACTCTTATGACTTTACTGTTAAGAAGGGCAGGAGGTTGTACTGAGGTCCCAGTCTTTCAAATGTTATTCACCCCTGCTCTACTTGATTTACAAAAATGAACATTTGCCAGCTACAACATTTACCTTTGCTATATAAAGCTCGGTGAACCTTTGACGGCTTTTCCACATTAGAAGCTGCAGAAAATCCCGGAGGTAGGCGGATATGAATCAATGTTAAAGTTGAAGGCCGAGCAAAGATGCTTAAATGGACATACACTAAATACATCCGTACACCTGGAGGAAAAAAGATACAATTGTTAAGTAGTAGTGCTAATAGGTTTGACAGAACATGTAAGCTACAGAGATTTATATAATTAATGGCTTTCATAACTTTAATAATGCAGAGATGAGATGTGCATCTACATCCTGTTGTGACAGATTAGGTAATTATTTTTCACTCTTTAAAATATAAAAAGTACACATTTGTTATGTGGATTGTAGCAGGGTGAAGAAAGAAATCAATTACACAAAGGTAAAGAAAGATCAAAGTTGTATTAGGTATTTTTTGAAAGTTGTTACAGAGAAAGGCTGAGGGAGATACCTCATATTATCAAGAACGGCCCAAGTCATATGTTGAACAGATGTTGGAACACAGCACCCTCTAAACAGCTGGAACCATTCTTGCGATTTCTGCTGAATACCCAATATTCACTGCAGAACTTTACTTTATGGCCACAGTTTAGCTTAAGCACCATTTCTTTAACAGAGCTTCCTGCCTCCATGTCTTGCTAGGTCTTTTTTCCCCCTCTCTCAAAATTAATTCACTGTATCTCTGTTTCTTCTAGGTGCCTTGCCACTTAACTTTCCCTTGTGCAAGAGTGTGTTAATGTAGCATTACAGTAAAATACAATTAGCTCATCTGATCATATTTCCTGTCTGGTCTACCTAGTAAGACTGTCATAAATCTTGCAAGCCTGAAAGTACAATTCTTCTGTTGTTTCCTTTAGAGCCCAAGAAACTAGGCAAGGTCCTCTCAGAGCCCCTTGCCCTGCCCATTATCCAGCTACAGGCTACAGTGTTTCTTATCTAATTGTTCCCTAGGCAGGGTTGCTTGGCCATTTCCCCAAGGTCTTTCCCACATACCATTACAATAGCCAACCCAAGTAAGATGTAAGAGCCTTACAAATGCTATACTATTCACAATCACATGCTAGACCAATAAGATAGGATACTGAATTCCTACCTGCATGACTGACTGCCAGTAACTGACAATCTATAGACTCAGAATTTTCAATCACTGCAATCTGGACAATTGGTTTAAACACCGAACGATCGATGTCCTAAGAAAAATTCAAAAGGGCACCTGAATATTTTGTGAAAACAAAATCATCTAAAATAAAACAGTTGGGTCTGTAAGCACATCTTCTTAGGTCACACAATTTACCTGGCAACCCTTCCAGCTGCAGACACAATAGCATTCTGAGAAACAGAAGCAACTCTCACCATCCCTTGGCCATCGGAACCTAAATCATAAACCTGTAATTTAATTATATTGTTTTAGTGGATTTAAAATAAAACCATCTATCATTAATTCCATGCTGCAAAGTGTTGCTTGTATATAGTACTCAACAGAAAGGCAGAATCCATGCTACATGGCTCAATGGAGGAAAGTACGTGAGAGGTTCTTGAATTAAATGCATGCAAGTGTGAAAGAACAAGCATGGGTAGTATAAAAAAAATAACAGGACCAAAGGAAAGGGATATTCAGGATTGATAACACAGCAAACATGGCATTGTTGTACTGCAGGCAAGTCTTGCAAATGAACAGTCAAGCGATGGGAAGAGCATATAAAAATATATAAAAGCATCAGGATGGATAGTAGAAGTGCCTGAAGCAAATGCATACGGTGTATACATTTCTACCCTCAATTCTGCATTAGTTTCAATGGAATTTAGGCATAAAAACAACATGCACTGTGTTGACAATGTGTAACATAAGAAACCCATGAACAATCAGAATATCTAAAAGTCATACCTGTATCACCCCTTTTTCAGAGCGTGTATATAAAATGTTTCGGGAGTTGTCAATGGCTATTTGAACAACTGGGTCTATAAATTAATTTTAAAATTCAGATTATTTGTTGAAGACCTAGAACTTATTTGGAAAAAAAATTATAATATGAATTGCTTCGCTTTTGTAAATCAGCTGCATAGCAAGTCTGAAAAAATATCCAAACTCAGAATCATTATCCAAGGATTTAGTTTTATTATGTTAAAATCAATTAAACTGTTATGTAGTAATAATTTAGGATGTAAAATAAAATCAGTTAATTGGACCAGATGGGCCATACATATTATTGTGTTGTCAACACAAGTATATTTATGCTTTATTGTTACAATAGATTATTCATCACCTACCATCTTCTGAAAACGTGAACTGCAGTAAAGACGGAACAAGAAAAGAAAGAGTGCTCTTCGAGTGATTGATCTTCCTACAGCGCTGACTGAACCAGCTGCTTCTGCCTACAAAAATAAAATTTCATTAGCTACAAACAAGCATGCAAATCCGTGGATTATTTTATTAATTTATTCAGTAATCCCAATTGTTGCAAAAAGCAAATGGTAATTTTAAACAAGGTAAATCAAAATACTTTTAACCAAGGCTGATCCAAAGAGCCTTTGAAGGTATACAAAATAGAATTGCACACTTTGCGTGTTGTGCTTCTCTTTTGGACTCTGCATAAGAAGTTTAATACTTGTGAATTTAAACCATGAAGGCCATTACATTTCTATTCAAAGCTTCAATAGCTTGTCATCTCTGCTTAAGTAGTATTTTTTCTCAGTTGGAAGGTGTAGATTCTTTCTTTTTTTAAAAAAAATAACTTTGTTACATTTCAAGATAAAAAAAAACTACAATCAAGAAAAAGAGTTCATTCCTATCAAAGATGTTTTCAAGCCTGAAGTTTATAATTTTATAAATCCATATTGTTACTTCCACATATCTAATCCTCTGTATATGTGATAATATTTGTGCAAGAAAAAGCAGTTTAATCTCTGTGAAATCTATTAAAGCAACTATTGATATTAAATACAATTCTAAATGTTTTGCAGTTGACAAAGTCTAAAGATTAAGCATAAAATCACTGAAAATGTACTGATGATAATCTCTTAGCACTGTCCATTACAATAAAAAAAATACTCCAACCTTTCTCCTAGGATCCTTAAAAATGCAGTAATTCCTCGCTTTAAACTGAAGAAATGCAACTTCAAACTTGACTTACCTGGTAAGCAACTTCATACAGACAACCATCCTTGCCAGACATAAAAATGCGCCCATTTTCAGCAGAGGTTATAGTCAGCAGATAGGTGTTATCAGTAGGAAGTGAGTAAAGGGGGTCAGGGAGAAGCTGCATTCCACCAGACATACTATCATTCAGCGTTCCAGTGCCTAATGAGACAAAATAAATTATTATTGTTTGGCTTGTTTAAACACCTTCATACTGCAGTAAAGTTATTTTAAAAGCCACCAAGAATCTCATCTATGCACTAGAATTATTAAGTCTTATTTTCTTTCAGTAATCCACTGAAAAGTTAGAACACAAAACCATAGGCTGCAAGGGACTTCAGAGGTCTTCTAGTCCAACCATTAAGCCTACAGGAACAATTTTAAGATCAACGTCTGTGTTAACACACACATTTTCATGTATCAGATCCAATGCTAAAGGCAGCAACATTTAATTCAAAAGAAGCCAAAACAGCCCTATGGATAGTATGTATCTTCCTCAAGGAATGGGAATTTCAGCATTCTGCATAGTATCTTAGTTGTTCCTAACACAGAGCTCCGATGGCATTCCTGGGATCTGTTGGAGCCACTCTCCCAGATTAGAACTCGCAGTTCTGAATGCTTCCTACTAACCACTGGGACCACTTTGGCCTTTACTTTCCACATACTCTCTAGTTCCTCTTTCAAAACCCGATACTTCTCCAAATTATAATTATGGATGGATGGATGAATAGATAGAAAGACAGATAGATAAAATTTATATGGCTGCCCATTTCTGGGTGGCGTACAGAAAGGATATACCTTCAACCTACCTGCTTGCAAGGTAGTATAGCTGAGTCCTAAAATTACTATATCCACAGGAGTAGCTAAAACCAGCAAGTGCCGTATATGTGGCTGAAAGATGCCTGTGAATAAATATATATATATACATAAGAAAACGTGTCCATATACTGATTTTTCACTAATAAAAATATTATTCAAATCTTTAAATAAATAGTGGCCTTTTAAACAAAATTAAAAAGAGGACCCACATACTGCACACTGGTTTGAGGAACAGAACTTTCATAACACCTGGTAGTCTGAATAGAACTTCAAGTCTTGTAACTATTATTTTTCTATCCTGAGGGAGATCCTGTAATCAAACTTCAATCAGGGTGATTATAGGACCATGCAACTCCTTTAAAAAAGGCACACTGCAATGCATGGGAGTGTTTAAAAAGTCTTTTTTTTTCCACCAGTCAAGTTTGTATGACTGCTTGGAAAGCTGCTATCAACTACTTCCATATGCACATATGCTTTTAACCCCTTTGCTTTGAAACATATATAAAGAAGCAACTGGGATAAGCTTACGAAGCAGACACACACAAGCCTGAAGGGATGGGTTTGCTTTAATGATTAGAAGAGAAGCATTGAAAAGTGTCTGTTTGAAAGGATTTGTGCCGCTCTATTAATGTATACAGTACTATCAAAAGTTCACATGACATGGTGAACAAAGCTTAAGGCTTCTTTGGAAATACCTGCTTGAAGCTGCTGGCTTTTTTTTTGCGCATGAACAGAGCTGCAGAATTATCCCTATTAGTTCAGCCTGGTTTGGCACTTCCAAATGTGCTGTACGGCTTGCTCTGGGCAGAAACTATAGAACACCCCCTTCCCCTTCACACTCACAAAACCAACAAACCATGGTGTCTTTATATTGTTCTTGCTACTTTCAAATATGTAAAAAACATGCTTATAACATGGAAGATACTCTGCCAGCTGTGTTTCCATGTTCAGGAGAAGACAGAACTTCTCTCAAAAAATAAGAACACTCCATTCTCTGCCCTGTCCCTTTATGGGCTTGTTTATATAATCCTTTACCTGCTTTGGTTTCACCAATCCAACTGCAAGAATGGTTTCACTGAGACCATCAAATAAGCAAGGTCTCCCCTGTAAAAAGCAACACACACAAAAAAGCTGTATTAAAATATAGAGATTTAGGACATATTTCTCAAGGAACTTGAACTGATAAGTGTAACATTTTGATTTTTATGCAGATCGTAAATACACACCACAGTAAATTTTGAGTTGAATATCTTGTGTATGTGTGTATGTAAACATGTACACAAACATACATTCATTGCAAGATACAAATTCTTCATCTACATACCCATCTTCATAATTCACATAAAGATGTCACTATCGATGGTCAGCCATGCCCTACTGATCTCAGGAAACACTCCCATCATACAATTACACTGCATATCTGAAATACCAAGATTTAAGGAATATATGGAACTTAGAAGACTTTGCCTGATATAAGAAGAGATCAGGGAAACTATATAAATCCAGATTGCAATATTGTGCTGGGCACTCAAACCTGAGAATACAATTTTATGCTACACATATGTTCAACTGCTAAGAGTTTAACATTATGTGCACAAATTTAAATAAAAGTACTTTTTAAAGTCTATTCCAGTGAAGAAAAATTATCCACAGGACAAAATGTCTTATTTTTAACTATATTTTTTAAAAAAATTACCCATATTTCATTCTTCAAAATTAATAAAAGCATACTTTTCTAATATATTTTTCAAACTTTTGAGATAAAATTTGTGTCATTTTCAAATAAAATGTTTTCCATAAAATAAACATTTACAACAAAAAGTGTTCTCTTATGTTTATGTAAACTACTATTGCAAACACTATAAGATTTCTTTACATAGGGTAAAAAGTATTGGCAGTGGCTTTATGTATGTTTAATTCTAAAAAATTGAAAAAACAGAAGACAGAATAAATAAAGGCAACTAACACTATATGCAGATGCTGGTGAAAATATACCAGAGTGAAGAAGAGCCAGCATTTCTCCGAGTCACCCTCCAACCCACCCACCTCACATAATAAAAATCGCATAACATTCACTAATATCAAAACGAGGATACGTCCAAATTGCTCAACAAGTTCATGGGGTAAAGGAACTCTTCGAATTGAGCTTATTTCTGGAAGGCAGGGAATTGAAAGAAAGCCAGGTCCCTGTAATGGATAATCCATATCTGACATGCCAGAAACAGAGGGACTACCTGTAATTGAGGGAAATAAAAAAAGAAACAGTAAGACACAAAAGTACTGCAATATCAATATGTACCTCTGGTAAGATGCATAAATGATTTTCTCAATATTTTTCTGTGTGTTTCCCTATTGACTTCTAAGAAATTATTTCTGAAAAGTCTGAGAGAAATTAGGTGGGGTGGGATGGGGAGACGACACACAATTCACAAAGAAATACATTTTTAAAAAAACGATTAGATCCTTCTGAAACATTAGCCAAATACATGTTCTAAAAGCATGCCACAGTCATTGATACTTTTGAAAATCTGGATCTTCCTTCAGGTATTGGAAGCAAGACATTAGGTAAGTTATTTTGGGAAGCAATAATATCTTTTCTTGTTTTGACTGTGAATTTTGTTCTTAGTTTTGGAATATTTTGATTTGTTTTTATGGCTGCATGCTTAGAGTTACATTTTTGCTAGAGGAATTCACACATACTTGAACAGAATCTTTGATCTGCTTTTCAACTGACTAAATTTGTTTTCTCTCATTCTACTAGACACTTATTTTACCCTAGAAGAGCTTCCTTGGATTAAGATTAAAAAAGATGACATACCAACCATTCTGATTTGAATTGCCCTCTATGATTGATCTTGAAATCAGCCAAAGTTAGCTGGCATCTGTTTAGAAACTGCTTGGCTACCTTATTAAAAATGGCAAATTTAAATCTGGAACATATTTTTATCATATAAGCATGGCAGGTCGGCTGCAAGATAACAGAGGCTTACCTGACATGTATCTTACTCCTTTTTCAAAGCCAAATTAAACTTCTTCCTTCAACCGAATCCTTTAGGTTTTCAAAAGTGAAATTATGTTTTGAAAATCTTTCCACACTGTGTAAATTTTATACTGCAGTTGCCTTGGAAACAATATATTTGCAATCACTTTTAGCTTGCAGCCTAACTATGGTTACCCAAAAAATTAGACCTGACTACTTAGCTTTATAGCTACAGTTGTTAACTGCTTTTATTTTTAATATAGCCTATTTTCCATTCTTAAGTTTCGTAGGATCATTCTATTTTGTCAGACAGCAGAGGAGGGACGGATTGTTTTCCCTGTGTCCCATTATAAAAGTGACTTAAGGCCATTTTTCACACTTATGATCGTTGCAGCATTCCCACCAGTTTGGATGCTTGACAACTGGTTGATATTTATGAGAGTTGCAATGTCCCCGGATCATGTGATCCTCTTGCAACCTCCTGACCATCAAAGTCAATGGAGTCAAAGTCACTTAACCACCACAGTGATTCACTTAACAAATGTGGCCATAAACAGTCGTAAAACGGGGCAAAATTCATTTTAACAAACTTTTCACTTAGCAACATACATTTTGGGCTCAAATGTTAGGGCTACCTGTACTTTTGCCATCGGCAAGTCTACATTAACAGTCTCGGAGAGGCACCCCCA
This sequence comes from Thamnophis elegans, assembly GCF_009769535.1. Lineage (NCBI taxonomy): Eukaryota > Metazoa > Chordata > Lepidosauria > Squamata > Natricidae > Thamnophis > Thamnophis elegans. Next base: position 128,973,420 of record NC_045543.1, on the reverse strand, counting down.
GAAAAGACTTGTGTTGGGAGGAGTGGACACTTAACCATTAGGCTTTACTGCCGGGGAAACCTGGAGGGGCTTCTGAGGTTTCCAATGAAGCGATTTAATCACCGCAAGTCAGAGGTGCGAGAGACTGAAACGGGGTGCCGCTAAACAAGGCGGACAACAGGAAAAAGTGTGTGCCTTGCACAAAACGAGATTACGGGATTCCCAGGCAGCAGGCATTCACCCCGGCCGAGAATTATGGGCGCTGTAGTCGGCCAGGAGACAAACAAGACCTTCCTCACCGGGCGCGGGCACGTTCAGCAACTCCGAGAGGTCCGGGTAGCAACGGTCTTCTGGATCTGCCGCTCGATAATACGCCCCGCGTTTTCCAGGGCTTCCTGCAGGGCCGGGGCGGCCGCGGGGTTCAGAGCGACCGGCATGGCCGCGGCGGAGAAAATCCCGGCCTCTTCAGAGGGCCAACGCGGGCCACTAAGGAACCGCGCGCCTCGCGGGCAATCCCGGCAACCCCCGCGCGCTCGCCCGCCCGCCGCGGCGAACTGGTCAGCGAGGAGCAAAGCCTAGATCGGAATCACAAACGCACACTTCCGGCCTGTCGGGTCGAAGATAGGCGAGGAGTGCTCTCTGACTGGAGGGCGGGGCTGCTGAAGGGCGCGATGGCTTCTTGCCGGGAGGAGCGCGAGACGCCCAGGAAAGTGACAGCAGGATTGGGGGGGGGGGGGAGGGGGGGCAAAAGAGTGTCATTCCCAAATGTTGGTCCCCTGTGGAAATATACTGTTCCTCTTCACGCCACTCAATGCAGATTTGGAGATATAGGTAATCTTTACTATCTATATCTCCAAATATAGAACTCAGAAAGCTGCCCCAGGAGCTGCTGAAGCTGTTCTAACAGAGGAGTTATTGGGACTATCATCTGCACCTCTATAACTGTCTGATTGGGTTCTGCAACCCAATAAGACAGACACAGACTTCAGAGGATAATCGGAACTGCAGAAAAAACAATTGTTACCAACCTGCTTTCCATTGAGGACCTTTACACTGCATAATTCAAAAAGGGGGCTGTGAAAATATTTACAGACCCCTCACATCCTGGACATAAATTGTTTCAACTTCTACCCTCAAAACGACGCTATAGAGCACTGCACACCAGAACAAGTAGACACAAGGACAGTTCCCCCCCCCCAAACGCCATCACTCTGCTAAACAAATAATTCCCTCAACACTGTGAAACTATTTAATAAGTCTGCATTACTATTACTATTAATCTCATCGTTCCTATCACCCATCTCCTCCCTCTTATGACTGTATGACTGTAATTGTGTTGCTTGTATCCTTATGATTTATATTGATTGTTTCTTGGTATGATTTGATTGCTTAGTTGTACCCTATGACTATCATTAATTGGTGTACCTTATGATTCAGGATGAATGTATCTTTTATATACACTGAGCGCATGTGCACCAAAGGCAATCCCTTGTTTGTTCAATCAAACTTGGTCAATTAAAAATTCTATTTTATTCCATTCCATTCTATTCTATTCCATTCCATTCCATTCCATACCATACCATACCATACCATACCATACCATACCATACCATACCATACCATACCATACCATACCATACTATACTATTCTATTATACTCTGGTCTATGACTTTAATAAACTGAATTGAACTCGCTCTCTCTGGTCATTTTCTCCGCCGGCCACTAGAGGCCTCTATACTCTCCCAAGAAGGGAGACGCCCACTTCTTCTACCAAAGCGCCGCTTCCTCCCTGTAGTTTTCTGTGGTGGCTCCGGCAGAGTTTTAGTCTGCGTTTTAGGATGCAGCAGCCCGAGATGGAGAACGGTGAGTGGCGGGGCGGCTTCTCTTGCCTCCTCCACAAAGGCTGGCAGGAAAGAGCGCTGAATGTTTCTGTCTCCTTTCAGAGGCCGAACAGGTGGCAGGACCAGATCCGGAGCTGGCGGCTACGATGGGTTTCTCGGGCTTCGGTAAGTTTTGGAAGAGAACCGCGGAGGACCAGAAGGAGACGGGTGGGGATGGGATGCAAAACGTCGGGCAGATCTTTACGTGAACCGGGGCTCCCATCCGGAGGGGGGGCTCTGGGGAGTGGGGGTATCCTGCAAATCCTGGGCGCCCTTGCTTACCTTGCTTGAAAGTTGCAGGGGCAAGGGTTTTTTTTTAATGTCCCCCACCCCGAAACAGCAAGACTTGGTGATGCTCAAGGGCTCCTGGAGCCCAGGGATGCATAAGATGGAGAGGAGAGGGCTTCCAGATGTTGTTGAGTCCCAAGTTTTGGCAATTTATGGCTGAAAAATATTGTGAATTGCAATTCAGTAACATCCCGAGACTTCAGATTTCTCAGCTTGGCAGCTGTATCTCTGCAGTAATTTTGGAGGCTTTTTTATTGCTCAGATTCCAATTTTAATTGTACTGTGCATGCGCCAAGTGTACTGTGCACGCGCATTAAGTGAGCGCATGAGTGAACTGGCAATAGCCCCTGCGGGAACCCACCCCTGATTGTGTGTTGCACAAAGTTAAAAAATGATTTTTTTAAAAACATGATCTCGCAAAAGCTAGTATATCCCAAAGGTGCTTTTTCAAGAAGCAACTGGACTTCCTTGTTTTTCTTTGAAAACGTTTCGCTTCTCATCCAAGAAGCTTCTTCAGCTCTTTAGCTTGTTGAGTGAGAGTTTTCATCTGATGGTTTGTTTCAGAAATCCAACTGATCATCCTGATTTACTATCTTTAATATTTTAGGCTTGCAGAGATCAAGCATTTGGAATAATATAGCAAAAGTTTTTAATCTGTCAGCATGTTTCTGTTTTGCATATATAATTAACAAAACAATAATGTACTTATTGGGAAGCATTATTTTAAAGTCCATAATTGAGTCTCTTTGAAGTTTCTGATTGCAGGAAACAGATTCTCAGAATCTCCTTTGGTTTGTGAGAGTGGGGCTGTTCTAATAAAAGTTCCAATCTTAAATATATTTACCCCATAATAAGTCCCTTAACTTTGTATGACTTTTTCACAGTATGCAATATAGCAGTGATGGCTGCCTTTTTGTCGTCACGTGCTAAAAGCAGGCAAGTGCGACAGTGCCCACGCGCATGCTCACACACATAATGCAATGCATGCGTGATGCCCCCTCTGCTTCCCTGCACATGCACGTGTGACCCCCTATGCATGCATGCACATCTCCCTCATGTGCCCCCCTGCACATGCGCAGCAGAGACCCAAAAATCAGCTGGCTGTCGGGAGCCATGCGCCCATGCATGGTGGAGGTGAGCTGGTGCGATGGCTTGCATGCCCACAGAGAGGGCTACGCATATCACGTGTCGCACGCATGCCATATTTGCCATCACGACAATATAGGATTGCATTGTAAAAATATATATTATTTACCAGAGCATTCCTTAATCTCCAGGTGTGCTGAATTATTATGTTTGTAATTCTCAATCAGTGTGGCCTGCTGGAAGGTTGTGGGATTCATCCTGGCAAGGAAACCAGTTCTCACTGTGTTTCATAGATTGATTTATATTTTGAGATTAGGGATGTTTTCTTTTAATATAATATCACTTTCTGGGAAATTGGATTTTTTCCCCTTCTATCTAGGAAAGAAAGCTCGAACATTTGACTTCACTGCAATGTTTGAACAAACCCGAAGAACTGCTGTAGAGCGAAGTAGAAAAATTCTCGGTGAGATATGCTGTACACAAAATAATTTTACTTTATTTTGTTTTGCGTATTAAATGTATATTTTCCTGCCTGTATTTACACTGAAGTCCGAGAACCAGGAACATCCCTGGACTGCCACATTGTTAAAAATAAGTTAAGAGTTATCAAAATAAATATGCACCCATATTGTATGAAAACCACAGTGTCTGTGAAAAGCTTGCTAGCATGTTAGATGGAGGTTTAAGTTTTTTTTTCCATTCTGTAATATAAGGCTCACTAGTTATGTTTTTAAAAACTAAAAATATAAATAATTGCATTCATTATTGATCTAGTCCCATTCTACTCCTCTGGCTCAAAGAAAGTACTGAAAATAAAATAAAAATTGCAGCAATGAATAAACAGCAGATCATGGCTAAGGTTTACTCAGCTTGGTGGGTGCGTCTTAGATTGTTTTACTATCCAAAATAGTAATCCAAAATTCTATCCAATTAAAATTTGTGAATATTTGAAAGACTGGAAAAAAATAAATTGAGATGTTTCGGGTTTTTTTTTTTTTAATTGATCTTCTGATAGTTCAGTTCTAAAAACTCTGGGCTGATCTGTTTAATTTATATATTTGGAACAGGAATTTGCAGAGATTTCCCTGAGTTTTTTTTTCCAGTAGGTGGCAGTATTACCAAGAAAACCAGGACTTCATCATCTTTGTTCATGTAATACAATAATATTTGACCCTGTGACTGTATCAATCCCTGTTTCTTTTTGGTAATCCTTTATTATTCAGAAGAACGTGAGAAAGAAGCAGCTGAGAAAGAAGAAGAATTTGCAGGCCAGCAAGGAGGTGCCAATTCATCAGGGGGTGCAGGATCACAACCATTAAAAAAAGTATCTTCCAGGTATAAATAATACAATTTTTTAAAGTTTTGGCAGCATGTGCACTTCATAAATAAATGTTTTTCCCCCAAGCTGAAAGAGAGGAAGCGTCATTCCTCTAATTGCATTCAGCATGTTTTAGAGACAAGATAATTCCTTTTTTCTTAGGGAGATTAGCAGGTTGTTATGGCCCGCCAGTGGCCAGCAGAGTTGGCAGTGAGGAGGTTGGGGAGGAACATGGGCCAGTCCTGGAGTCTGGGGAAGGCATTTAAGAGGGCTCTGTGTTAGAGTCAGAGATGGAACCACGGCTGTATGCCAGTTATCAGCTGCCTTCAGAGTCAGACATCAGTGAGGCAGACAAACAGCTGGAGCCTGTTCCCAGTGTGTGCATGCGCAGAGTTGCCAGACGAAGGGAACAGCTAAAGAACAGGGGTCGACTTAGGAGTAAGGCCACAGGTGGACAATGAATGGCCCCTCCCAGAGGGAATAAAAGAGGAGCAAAAGGAGGGTGGAGTTTGCAAGAGGGAATTAGTTTGCTTAATTGGTTCCTGACTCTCAGCGAGACTCCTTGCCAAGTTTTGCAGATATCGGCCTGGCAGCTCTCCAAGCCAGATAAGGTCTGTGACTGTAAATCCTCCCTTGAAAGACTTTGCTGGATGTGAATGAGAGGAATTCACAGTAAATTAATAAAAAGGATTTTTTGTCGGCACATGGAGTCTGCTTCATGGTTTGGGGAAGCCTAGGTCAGAACACAGGTTACCACAAAGCTCCCAAGGAGAATCATTGTTTTCCTCTTTGCAGAAATGTAAGATGTTGCATAGGGAAACGTATTGCAAGATCAGTTATTTCATTCCCCCCCCCAAACATTTAACTATTTGACAAGCATCACGATTAGCCCATTCGTGTTTGCACATCCCTCTATGCTCTGGCAAACCTTAGGCCGGGGGTGTCAAACTGGATTTGTTTGAGGGCCGGATCAGCATTGTAGTTCTCCGCGGGCTGGCCAGAGGGAGGGAGGAGGTGGGATGGATGCCTCCTGCAGGACCCTACCAACTAAAATGAAACACTGGGGGCCCACATTTGTTCCTCCCTGTGCCCGGTTTTGGCCGCCAGAGGCAATGAAGGCTGGTCGTTTGTTGTTTCCAAGAACTCTGCGTTCTGAATCCGGCTCATAGGCATGGATTTGTCTTGGGTCATCTTTCTTGCCCATTCTCCTTATTTCTTTGCACAGACATCCCCCAGTTCCATTCCAGGCTATCTTTTTTTCATTAGGCCCCTTTGAGAAGCTGAAGCTCCAATGCTTTGGCCACCTAATGAGAAGAGTGGACTCAGTGGAAAAGACCCCAATGTGGGGAAAGATAGAAGGCAAATGGAAAAGGGGACAGCAGAGGATGAGGTTGTTTAAATAATGTCACCAACACAATGAAAATGAATTTGGGCAACTCCAGGAGATAATGGAGAACAGGGGTGCATGCTATGATCTATCCGGTTGCAAAGAGTTGGACATGACTTAGCAACTGAACATAAGAACAACAACAAAGAGAAGGGACAGGTTAGGGCACTGATAGCTAATCTTTTCTGGACTGAATGGGCAAAGCGCAAGTGCGCACCCAAATGTGCACATGCATGCCTGAACTCCCAAAATCCAATGCATGCACGGTCCCAGTGAATGCACCCAGTCCCTGCATGGTCCCTGGTCTAGTGCACATGTGTGCACACGCCCTGGTACTTGCCCTTCACAAGTGCAACAGAGACCTGAAGACCAGCTGGCCGGCAGGAGGCACGTGTGCGCGGCAGAACTGAAGTGGGACAACGGCTCATGTGCCCAGAGAGAGAGTGCTGTGTGCCACCTCTGGCACGCGTGCCATAGGTTCACCATCACAGAGTTAGGGACTTCAACACTTAATAGTCAGAATACCTGCATCAGCTATTTCGTTTCTTATGATTCTTCCATTCAGAGAAATGTCTAGTAGCGAAAGTGAAGACAGTCTGGATGAAGAACTTGTTGGTCCTCCTTTACCACCCAAAGAATCAAGAGATGACTCTGATGAGGAGCTGATTGGCCCACCACTTCCTCCTGACTACAAGAACGAGGAGAAGGAGGACGACGATGATGACGATGATGATGAAAGTGCCCAGGAGGAAGATGAGGTTAGCATTTAGTCTCTCAATCATTGCATGGTGAGAAACCATAATTTCTGCCTCATCCTGTCATCACTCATTATGGGTGTGCCCCTTGCACGTAAGGAGAACATATGATACATAATTTGCTGCAATTACTTTTTCTTGTTCCTAAGCATTATGAAGGTAACCATACATATAAAGAGTAACATTTTATCAATATAAGAATATTTGTAGCTCAGGGTTGAACTCTAGGGTACTTGGTGCTCTCTGAGCTTGATTATTTTCCTGTGGATGTTTCATTACTAAACCAGGTGCCATCATCAGTGTTAGACGAGAGTGGGTTATTTTTAAACAGAGCGGCTGATAAGGTTACCTAGTTGGGTAATGAAATACCTGCAAGAAACCAACCGAGTTCAGAGAGCACCAAGGACTCCCACAGTCACATTTTATTTAGGGCAGTAATCTCATTCCCATTAATTGAAGGGAATGCATGATCTTCACTTGCAATGATCACTTGCTGGATAGAGAAGATTCTGCTGGGAGCATATGGGAGCAACAATATAGAGTTCCAGTATCTTGGTAACTGAATAAAAAAAATAAAGTCCTATCAGGATCTGAGATGTGTTGCATGGTACTAGTTCACAAGAAATTGGACCTATTGTGTGCAAGCTCAACGTATTTTAATTCTCAGTTTCATTACTGAAAGCACTGAAAAGTTTTACATTTGTTCTGGCTACACAGTCCCTGCCTTTCTGCGGCAAAAAAGGACAGGTTCCTTAGCCTTAGAACTTTCTACTCCAATAAGTTGGCTGTCAGGAGACTGCAAACCTTTTCTAGCTCTTGCTAGGCTTTGGGGAAATGCAGACCTTGCATTGTTCCAAAGATACTTTTTCAAAAGGCAACCCTTTGAAAATGTTTTGCTTCTCATTCAAGGAGCTTTTCAGTTCTGACTGAATCAATAGAATAGAATAGCAGAATTGCAAGGGACCTTGGAGGTCTTCTAGTCCAACCCCCTGCTTAGGCAGGAAACCTTATACCATTTTTCAGACAAATGGTTATCCAACATCTTCTTAACAACTTCCAGTGTTGGAGCATTCACAACTTCTGGAGCCAAGTTGTTCCACTGATTAATTGTTCTAACTGTCAGGAAATTTCTCCTTAGCTCTAGGTTGCTTCTCTCCTTGATTAGTTTCCACCCACAGCTTCTTGTCCTGCCCTCAGGTGCTTTGGAGAATAGCTTCTCTCCCTCTTGTTTGTGGCAAGCCCTGAGATATTGGAACACTGCTACCATGTCTCCCCTAGTCCTTCTTTTCATCAAACTAGACATACCCAGTTCCTGTAACCACTCTTCATATGTTTTAGCCTCCAGTCCCCTAATCATCTTTGTTGCTCTTCTCTGCACTCTTTCTAGAGTCTCATTTCTAGAGATCCTTCCATCATCCACCATTCAGTCAGAACTGAAGAAGCTACTTGGATGAGAAAGGAAACATCTAAAAAGGGTGGGTGGGAGTCCAATTGCCTTTTGAAAAGGCATTGGGACAACCATGATCGGAATGACTAAGAATCTCCATAAGACAGACACTATATTCTAAGGCTGCAGCAGTGGTGAGTTCCAGATCCCGTTCCAACCAGTATGGTTGGAAGGGGCCTGGCGGCGTCCACATGGACGTGCACAGTGCGTGAACACACACGTGCAACATGTGCATGTGTCTTAGCGCCTCCGCGAGTCTCTGATGCTCCAGCCATGCATGGCTGGCTGGGGAATTCTGGCCGTTGAAGTCCACAAGTCTTAAAGTTCCCAAGTGTAGACACCCCTGATCTAGATGGAGATCGCGCATGAGAATATTTTTTTTTATTTTGTTTAATTGTGCACAAAAAGTGGTACAAGATGGCCAAGTTTAGTTTCTCTCAACAGAATATTGCTGGAGATATTTTGTCTCAAAGTTGCTGGAACTTCGCAAGTATTGCATCAGCAAATGTAACAGTTTACCAATGTTCATTGGAACACTGAATACCAATGAACATTGATAAACTGGGGATATTGTGCATGTTTACACCAAATTTCATCGAAATCTGTAATGGTCGAGCAGGGCACTTTTCTGAAATCAGACCACTTGACATGGAATGACCCCTTGAGGAGTTACAGAAAAAAATCAGCTCAAAGTTTAGGCTACAGCACAACACATGCAAATGGAGACATGCTGTGTCCTTGCGAACCTCTTTGTTGTTGCCTTTAAGACCCAACTGGGACTTGCTTTTAGAGGGATAGAGATTGGAAAACAAAGGTAGGGAGTTTAGTTTAAACCTCTAGTGGGTGGGTGGGGATTTATGTGATCATGTGATGATGGAGACAGTCAGGTGACCATGGAGATGCTTTGATGGTTGTAAGCACAAGGGCTGATGAGAAGTCACTTTTTTCAATGCTGTTGTAACTTCAAAGTCGCTAAATAAATGGTTACAGGTCAAGGGCTACCTCTAGTTGCATGCAAAGGTTTAGGCACCTCTGGTCAAATTATATATGTCAGTGATTCTGAACCTTTTCTTCACCACGGTCCCCCTTTAAATATCTTCTGTGGCCACTGACCATGGTCACAGACCCCACAAGACCTAACTCATTATTTACCACATTTTCCGGACTTTAAGTCGCACTGGTGTATAAGACGGACCAAGATTTCAAAGAGGTAAGTAAGAAAAAAAGGTTGTTGACATCCCTGGCCCCCAGGAGCACTCTGCAGGCTTCAGCAGGGCTGGGGGAAGGCAAAAACACCCCCGTTTTTGCAAAAAATGGGTGAAAAACATTTCCACACTTTTTTTTGGGGGGGAGGTGTGCCTTATACTCTGAAAAATACAGTAAATCATGACATTTCTTCAAGCCATCATGGACCCCCTGTGATGACATTGTGCCCCCCTCCCCCACAAGGGGTCCACAGACCACAAGTTGAGAAACACTGATCTATGCCAATGAATCTTTCATTGAGTAGAAGTTGATACAACTTCTGCATGGTACAAATTTAAGAAAGAACTTCTTTCTGCAAACATGAATGCCTGCTCACTCCATCTTTCGCCTCAGTAGCAGAGAACAGGAAATTTTACCTGGTTGTGGTAGATAATTCTGTTGTCCCCAGGAGGCCAGTGGTTCTCTTCGCTAATGAAGATGTATTTCTCTTGAGGGGTCATCCCAGAGCAGATTTTATGTGTGGTTTCTCATTCAAGAGGATACGTTTCTCCAAATTATACATGCCGTTTTCAGTTTTTAGATAGGCTTGTTTTAGTTCTCTCCTCAGAGACCCATCCAGTGATCACAGCTCTGTGCTGTGCCAATAAAGGTTAACAACTACTGTATTGTATTGCAGTGGTTTGGAAAGAGAACAGGACTTATGGAATGAAATAGTATGCTGAATACCCGAGATTCATTCCAGTTTGCTGTAATGCTGATTTCTAGCATTGGTTTGTTTCCAGGCATTCAATAATATTTTCTTGGCAGCTATGTTTATGAGCTGCTTTTAACAATTGAACGAAGAGATGAGTGAAGCAACTAAAAAGAATTGGAGATAAACAAATGTTTGCTTATTTATTACATTTATATGCTGCCAAAGGCCTCCCGAAGCCCCGCCCCTGCATCCCATTTTTGTGAAAAACGGAGGCGTTTTTGCCTTCCCTCATCAACCAGCAGGATTCTACAGGCTTCCGCAGGGCTGGGAGAAGGCAAAAACACCTCCATTTTGCGAAAAATGGCCCATTTTCCTCCAGTTTTTTGCAAAAACGGGGGCATTTTTGCCTTCCCCCAGCCCTGCTAAAGCCTGCAGAGTGCTGCTGGGGGCTGAGGGAAAGCAATTTTTTTTCTTAATTACCTTTTCAAAATCTTGGTGCATCTTATACACCGATGCGTCTTATAATCCGAAAAATATGATAAATAAAATTAGGAGCCAAGTTCAGGATCTTCTCAACTATTAAACTAAAATTTTAAATTAGGGCCACATGGGGTCAGATTTAGCCATCAATGCCAGTAAAAATTCTAAAAGTTTTAAAAATAACAAAAAAATTCTCATTATTTTTGTTAGCTTGCAGTTGTTCACTTACATTTCAGTGTATATTACTTATACAAAAGTAAAATTGCTTTTTTTCCCCTCCTGCTTTCTTGGAATGGCAATTCACATGGCTTTTTCAGACGAGCAACATTTGAAAATACTTTAAAATATTTTCCCTTGGAAACCAAAGATATGTATAGAGAAATATATTGCTGGTGGTTGTGTTTTTAAGTAAAACTACAAAAGCACCACAGGCAAAAAATAACATTTTAACATCCTTTCATAAATCATGTTAATTTGTTTTCTCCAAGGAAACAGAAAATCCAAAAAGTTAAGAATCACTTATAAAGAGAACATTTTTGAGATCTGTTTCTCCACCTAACCATATATAAACCTTTCAATTAAAGATAATGTTAGCAAATTTTAAAAATATTAGTATTAATTAATATTTTTTGTTTCTTTTTAAAGTGCAGCTTTTATGAGCACTTACTGGCGAGCTATTATATTATGAAGATATTGTATCAGCAGTGTTTCATAGTGTTAAATGCAATGAAGTTTAAAGATTTAGCCATTCACTTTACTGTATTTTCAGAGCTTTATAATGCAATTCGGGGAGATTTCCATTTAACTCACTGGAACATAGTTCTGAGTGCAGAAGATTGTACTATAAAAAGGAATCGCTTGTAATATGATTGGAACCAAGATCAGTGTTCAGCGTAGCATGGCTTAGTTGTTGTTCTCTTCCCCTACATGTTTCCATGCTTTTCTATATAGATTTCTTTGATGTGAAACTTTTCTAAAAATAAAAGGAAAGCAAATAAGACTTTCTATAGTATTCACAAAACTAATGATTTCTCTCTTAAATTTTTGGATGCCATATGATATAGATTGTATAACATGTAATTTGACATTGTGTCCTTTCGGGCTGAGAAAGAAGGAGTGACCCAAGGTCACCTAGCTGGCTTTGTGCCTAAGCCAGGACTAAAACTCACAGTCTCCTGGTTTCTAGATTGATGCCCTAATTACAATAACAGATAATGTCTCTTTGTTAAGTTTAATGGAAAGAAAAAAAATGATTAGCCTACAGAATCATAGCTATATGGATTTGGGGTGTTCTGGGAGTTAAAAGTCCACACTTATTTCAGGAAAAACAAAACAACAGCTGCTTGAAGATTTCCTCTGTTAAAATCTTGTATGAAGAATGAAAATTAAGAAAGCCAAGTGTCTATGGAGATCCTCAGTCATCTAGACCAGGGGTCAGCAACCTTAAACACTCAAAGAGCCACAAAGGTCCTAACTGGAAGCCCCCCTCCCTGCCCCCATTCAATTCTGAAGCTGATGGGAAGTCCGGTTCCCCTCCTAGGAAGTTTCCTAGTAGCGCGGCCTCCTTTTTCCTCTACCTGTCTTAACTGAAAGCCCTATCAATTGTGGAGCCGACTGGCGACAGGGAGCCGCAGCAGAGGGATGAAAGAGCCATATGCGGCTCCAGAGCCGCAGGTTGCTGACTCCTGATCTAGGTCATGGTTGTGTCAAAGGTACAAATTTTTCAAGAGGCAACTGGATTTTCTGGTTTTCCTTTGAAGTGAAACGTCTTCAAAGAAAAACCAGAAAGTCCAGTTGCCTCTTGGGGAAAAAAAAGCAGCTTTGGGACAAGAAAGCCAAGTGTTCAGAACCATAAAAAGTCTAAGCTGAAAAAAAATCTAGAACGATATTTTCAAAACTTAATCATTAGAAGAAGTATGGACTTGAACTTCCAAGGCCATATAGCTATGATTCTGTAGGCTAATCATTTTTTTTCTTTCCATTAAACTTAAGAAAGAGACATTATCTGATATTGTAATTAGGGCATCAGTCTAGCAACTAAGAGACTGTGAGTTTTAATCCTGGCTTAGGCACAAAGCCAGCTAGATGACCTTGGGCCATTTCTTTTTGCAGTATCAATGGGCCAGTGCATAGTCCTTGTACAATCTAAGCTATCCATTGGATCTTGGCTTTAGAACACTAAATCCACATTTTTGCAGCCCCTCCAAACTTTTTAAATTCTGAACGTGATGGGCACAAATGTCTTCCATGTTGAGGTGGAAAAGCATGCAAACTAGAACGGGAGCCCTAAGTTTGACTTTCTTTAAGCCACGCTGAAGCCTAAGATAACCTTGGCTTTATTTAAAAAGTAAAAAGAGCATGCCAAGAAAACCAGGAAAATCCACAGGTGTCTTGTGGCTCTGTCCACTCTATAGCATTAGCCCACCTATTGTGGCTCTTGAAACTTCCCCTCCCTCACCCTCTTAAAAGAGAGAGCCCAGTCGCTAAAATATTGTTCACCATTCCTACCCCCTCCTATGTGTTTCCTGCCCCCCCCCCCGACCAGTAAGACAGAGGCAGAACACAACTATCTCACAATTTATATTCTCCATAAGTTTTAAAGGCTCTTTGATTAATTGTCCATTAAACTATTAGCCTTAAGGCTTATTTTGAAATTGACAGGCAACCTATGCTTTTCCAACTGTTGCTGCTGGGCTTGTGATGTGAGGATGAGAGAAGAGAAAAGTCATTAAATACATGGGGACTAATCATATTTACTTGTAATTAATTAATTAAATTTTGACAAAATTAAATTAAATAAAACATTGCTTTGTTCCGGCTTCTGGTCTACCTGAAAGCAAAATAATTCTGTACAGGGACCTATTCAAGTGCTGCATGTTAGAGATGTATGTTCTTTCCAAGTCCTTGGTAGATTACATTGATTTTTTAGAAAAACATGTTCTCCACGAGAACAAGATTAAATTTCTTGCCACTCAAAATTCTTCAATCATCAAAATAGATTCAGATTGACCCGTTTTTCCTTGCAATTGACTCATCTATTTGATTTTTTTTAAGTTAAAAGAGCTCACTGAAAAAAGGAGGCTTACATGGGTTTTGTAGTCAGCTGTGCCCTTTTGATCCTGTTATGAAGGACATAGGCATTGCAATAATGAGATCAATTCTTGTTTTCTGTTCCCCAGAAAAAGGCATTCATTGAATGTAAATCAGACAGGCAAAGGCCAGCAGTCTAAATGACTGATGGATTGAATTCTGCATTCAGTGGAGCAGTTTACAATTAAAAATTATGGTATGATTGCATCATTCAGCCAGATGACAGGGTTTGAGCTATACTAGGGAGAGCTGAAGATGGATTTGTGTTCATTTATATATTAAGCTGCATATTTGTGTATATTATTAGTGTATTATATATTTGGATGCCTAACATTTAGAGGGAAAAGTGCTGGCCTAGAAAGCAGGAAACTGGGAATTCTAGTGCCACATAGACATCAAGGCCAGCTAGGTGACTTTGGCTCAGTCAATCCCTCTCAGCCCAGCCCACCTCGCAGAGTTGTTGTTATGAAGGAAAACAGGAGGAGGAAAGAATATTAGGTATGCTCTCCACTTTGAGTTATTTATAAAAAGAATAAAAGTGGAATAAAAACAATAAATAAATGGGTCTAAAAGGAATTGCTAGGGTTTCTGATCCCTTTCCACATTCACATGTAGAGTAGTACTACCCTCTACATGCAGAATTACAGATGCTCAGGTTATCCTATGCAATTGCACTGAGATTTTTTTATAATACTAGTTGACAGCCCAGCACTGCCTGGGTATTTATTTATCCCAACCCTCCTTCCATGAATGTCACCGCAATATCTAATGTTGGATTTTCCCCTTTATCAGAGAGAGCCCCCTTGTGAAGTACTGTGAAGCCATTACTGTGGCAACTCCACAGCACTGTACAGTAGAAGCCATTTTATGGCAGTACAGTAGAAGACATTATAAAGCATAACAGGCTGTATCTTAGTAGAACACACACCCCGAGGGGTGTTAGGAGTGTCTTCCCTCCCCCCCCCCAGTATTTGTTTCCAGAGGGTAAGTAATCTGTGTACCAAGTTTGGTTGAAATTGCTCGAGGCATTCCAGAGTTATGCTAGAACATACATATACACATCCATTTTTATATATATAGAAGAAAGATATAGATAGGCAAGTTGATCTGCTCAAGATCTATCCTTTTGCATCTAGTTGCACCAGCAACCATCTTGAACTTGACTGAAGCTGATGGGCCCTAAAGCTCCAGCTACCAATATAAACAACAGTTTCCATGTATCTGTAGCTTGGAAGAAAGAGCCTACTAAAGGAATGGCTTACTCACTGTAAGGGAAGTCAAGCAATTTCTGGCGATTTAAAGTCTTTTTCAATGGGCCACTTGCCACCCAGAATTTTTAGAATCTTTAAACACCATTATCACCAAACTATCAACTTCTTTTTCAAAACCACAGATTTTTATTTACACAGTGAGAAGAAATATCTGTATACAAGATCGGTAGGTGGACTCCGTGTTCAGAGTTTCAAAACAAAAACGTCTGGAAGAAGAAAGAAAGAAGAAAGGAGAAGGAGGAGGTAGGGGGGAGAAAGAAGGAACTGAGGGATGGAAGGAAGTAAGGAAAAAGCAGCGAGAAAAAAGAACGAAGAAATAGAAAGGAAGAAAAAGAAAGAGGAAGGAGGAGAGGGAAGGAGGTAGGGGGAAAAGGCAGGCAGTGCAGTGAGGAAAGAACGAAAGACAGGAAAGAAAGCAGAACCGAAAAGGAAGGAAGAAGGGAAAGACGTGGGAAGGAAGGAGTGTGAAAAGCAGAAAAAGAAAGAAGAAAAGTAAGGGAAGAAAAAGAAAGAAGGAGGAGTAGGTAGGGGGAAAAAGCAGGCAGGAGGCAGGAAGAAGAAAGAAAGAAAGAAAAAAGGAAGGAAAGAAGGGAAAGAAGACAGGAAGGAAGAGAAAGAAAGAACCTTAGGAGAAAGAAAAGAAAGAAGGAGATAGGGGAAAAGGCAGGCAGGAGGAAAGAAAGAAAAAAGAAAGAGAAAGAAAAGGAAGGAAAGAAGGGCAAGAAGACAGGAAGGAAGAGAAAGAAGAAGGAAAAAAGAAAGAGAGAAAGAAGAAAAGGGGGGAAAAAGAAAAGAATGGAAGGAAGAAAAAGAAAGCCATAATAAATACCTCCCCTTTTAAAAATTTTGATGGCAATATGAGCAGCCTAAAAATTTAATAAATAAAAGAAATCTGCTGTATGACTACTGGAGGCTCTGTTCTTATATATTCATCAGATTATTTTCAATTGATGAGTTTATGTTAGACTCAATCATTAAGCCCTAAGAAAAACTTTGTGGAGCCAAACAGTAAATTCTTGAACATTATCTCAGATATTTTTGAAAGCTTGAGAAACTTCTTACAGGAAGGAAGGGGCAATTTCATATACTGCATGCACAGCTGGTTCCAATTTGATCATTGTTTTGATTAGTGACTCTCCCATGCCACCCATAAATTGCTTTCAAAACATTAATATTCAACCTTCTTATAAACCATCATACAATAGTGCATTTTTATGTAATGCAATATAATAAAATAAGTCACTGAGTAGCTAATGTTCATGCAAAGGAAAAACATGGGGAATGTATGAGACTAACTGTGTAGATGATTCTTTTGTAAGTTAAGGCAGTAACTTCATATGTGCTTTCCAGTAAAGCTACCACATTGCTTTCAATGGGACTTTTTTTTCTGAATAGATATAAGAAAAGTGAAACTGCTCGGTATCTAGCATATCCTCTCTTTGCAAATCTAATCACTATCATCCTCATCATGAGGATGTGATATATTAAACTCACAATGGCTTCAGTTTGGCATGGAGCACACATGGATGCAATTCTATTGCTTGTTGAAACAAGGAATCAAAGGTTTAACACGTCTTCCAACTTTTGATCACAAACAATCCAATTTAATTAAGGAGGAAAAATGGTGCTTTAAAGTAGATTCGGGCTGCACATCCAGTTGGAAAGTGCATCTTCCTGGAATACCTCAATTATACCCCTCTTCTTTTCCTGTTACCCTCACATAATAGAACTGAAATATACTGAAAGAACATCAGATGAACCACACTTCTGCCTGCAGAGTTTCAAATCCAGGCAGTAGAAATAAAATAACACAAAATGAAATAATTTCCCCAGGACTTGAGACCGGGTAAAAGACAATTTTTTGTTTGGTTAGATAGGGATTTGTTGCATTTCAGAAAGCATGTCATCTCTATATTTTTAAACCACCTTTTTATTAGATGAAATAAATCTGAGTGTTCCTTAAATCAATCTAAATAAATAAATAAATATGGAGTGAGAGGTAAAAAGGCACCATTTGGAGCAGTGTTTCTCAACCTTGGCAACTTGAAGATGTCCGGACTTCAACTCCCAGAATTTTAGGAGTTGAAGTCCGGACATCTTCAAGTTGCCAAGGTTGAGAAACACTGATTTGCAGCATATATATGTGTGTGTGTGTGTGTGTGTTATATTTATGCTGATAAATAAATAAAGGGAGACTAGTATAGATCTATTTCAAGCTATTTAGCTCTCATCAGCTAGCCATACCCTTGCTGGGAATCGAACCTGTGTGACCTTCCTCCCATATTTGGGCATACCAGGGGTTGTGACTTTAAATATATATATGTGTTTGTATATGTATATCTAAATGTATATGTATATGTATGTTTTCTGAGGTTTTCGCGGGTGTTAATATGTAGGTCTCTAGTTATTCGGGTTTTCTCCTGCATAAAATTGGAGATGTCTTGGCGACGTTTCGACGAAGTCTCATTCGTCATCTTCAGGCTACTTCAGGCTTGGTGCTTCCAGGAACAATGTGGATTGAATGGAATGGATTGAAATTTCGATTAAATTATAATCTGAAAAAAAAACTTTTATAAAGTGCATCATTGGTACTAAATGGCTGAGAAACTCAAAAATATATAAAGGTGTTTTCAAATATCTGCGGAAATGGAATTTATAAAGAAGATAATTTTTATCATGTTTGATGGACTTGTGATAAAGCAAAGAAATATTGGGGCCAGACTTTGTCGTAATTCAGAAGATTCTTAAAACAAATATAAAACTGAAACCAGAAATTTTTCTTTTAGGACTATAGGATAAAGAACTTTAAAAACAACTTGGAACTTTTTTATTACATATCACATATATTGACTGAAACGAAACTCCTATGTGTGAAAAAATGGAAAAATGCATTAATTTTCACAATGGAGAAATGGATGGAAAAAATGATGGAGTTAGCAAAACTAAGTGCTTTAATTAAAGAAAGGAATTTATCCAGTTTGGTTTCCACATGGAAGCCTCTTCTGGACTTCATGCTCAAAAGAGAAAAATAAATGAAAATTTGATTTTAAGTTTTAACAATAAGATTATTATTTTTTTGTTATAGAAAGGGTTGGTATTTACTAAATAGGTAAAGCAAAAAGTTGAAGTTGTAAACAGTATTTTGAATTTTATTGCACCAAAGAAATTGAAAGTCACTGCCTTTTTAAATTTTCCTTTCACCTTCCTTCTTTACCTTTCCTTTATTCCACGTCATTTATATTTGTATTTATACTAGAATAAACTTTGATTAAAATTACATTAGCATATGAAAGACCAATGACACTTGAAGAGGAGGAAATCCCTTTCTTTCGTGGAAGAAAACCCTTGGATATGGTTCAAAGTTTTTTTTTTAAAAAAACTTGTGCTAAATTCTAATTGTTTGTTGAGGCAGAAGGGGAAATTATTAAGTACATGGGGAATAGTCATATGAACTGTATATATTTCAGTTTAATAATTAATCAGTTGTCGTTGTATATTTCCCCTCCTGCCCGAGTCTGACCTAGTTATCACAGCCATTATGTAGTTTAGTTGAATGTTTAATACAATATATGGCTCCATTCACTCTAGATCATAAATCATTGTCTCTGTTGCAGACCATTGGGTGAGTCTAACCATTATAGCTGATTAAAGAATCCACTGTTATGCAAACTATGGTTAGCACAATGAATGATCCAAGCTATCTTCTTAAGATACAGAATTCTGTCAATGCTTCACCTTTATTCTTCTCCTTAAATGCCAATTAATTCATTTGTTGCTTAGACTTTTGATTAGTGTTACTGGAAATCTTTACCAAGCATCAGTTAAGCCTGATAAAATGGAGCACTTATTGGCCTTAGAAATATACAAAATATTGATCGCAATGCATACTGAAAGCATTTCATATTAGATTTGATGTTAGTGCAGCCTCACAATTAAATTTAATATAAGTAAATAAGGCTGGAAAGAAACCAGCAATTATTTGGATGCACAGAATGGAAAATTAAAAACAACCCAATTATGTGAGTGAATGTAGCTTAGTGGCTTAGAGAGTGAGCCATGAAAGCATTTTTTGAGGTTCAAATCGTGCATCCATCTAAAGTTGTTAGGTCTTCAAGGCCATCTGAGCCATTCACTTGAAAAACAAAAATGGTAGTAGTGATTTAACTAGTAATTCTTTCAAGAAAACAATTGTGTACTAACCGTTTGAACATTTTAAATTCTGTGTTAATGTTTTACTGTAAAAGCCTGGCAGATGTAGAATTTCTGGGAATTTTTAAAGTAACAAAAATGTTTGGAAGGGAAATGAAATTGAGGGGAAATTGCTGTGTGTGCATGTGCGCGCACACACACACACACACACACACACACAAAATGGTACCTTGGCACTCAACTGCTTTGAAACTCATCAAAGTTTGTACCCAATGCATTTTGATGTGAAAATTTTGTCTTGGTTTTCGTTGTTTATTTGGTATTCATACTAGCTAGAAAACAAAGAAATCATCAGCATTGTAGTAATGCAAAAAATTAACATATTTGGAAGTTTGTCCTTTACTATATCAAATATTAAAAGCTGTAATTTTAAGTGGGGGGGGAATTACTTTTTTTGTAAAACCCAGAGTGGAAATATGAAATGTTTGCATAAATGGAAAGATTGCAGATTTTGTGGTTATACTTTAACAAAACATAACCCTCTTTAACTCTTCTGCTTTCCAAGAAGCTTATTTCGCCATAATAACATCAGGCTAATAAATAAATAATAAAAGAATAAATAATTATTTCAAATTTATTACTACCATAGAAACATTTTGAGGGGTCTAACAGATTTCAAAAAAAAAATTTTTTTTCCTCTGAACTAATTGAATTTACTCATAAGAAACATATCTAACATTACTTAATGTCTGAAGCCATTGATTGGGCAAAAAGGACCCCTTTGTTCTCTCTTCTAGATTTCTTATAAATGGTTTATTTTTATCATTTAAAAAGAACTATTTTTATGAAAGAGGAATGCGGGTGGCTAAGATGCTGAGCTTGTCAATCAGAAAGGTCGGCAGTTCGAATCCCTAGCACTGTGTAATGGAGTGAGCGCCTGTTACTTGTCCCAGCTTTTGCCAACCTAGCAGTTGGAAAGCATGTAGCAATAGCAATAGCAGTTAGACTTATATACCACTTCATAGGGCTTTCAGCCCTCTCTAAGCGGTTTATAGAGTCAGCATATCGCCCCCACAGTCTGGGTCCTCATTTCACCCACCTCGGAAGGATGGAAGGCTGAGTCAACCTTGAGCCGGTGAGATTAGAACCGCTGAACTGCAGATAACAGTCAGCTGAAGTGGCCTGCAGTACTGCACCCTAACCACTGCGCCACCTCGGCTTTGTAAAAATCCAAAATAGAAAAATAGGAACCACCTTTGGTGGGAAGATAACAGTGTTCCGTGCACCTTCGGGTTTAGTCATGCCGGCCACATGACCACGGAGAACATCTTCGGACAGCGCTGGATCTTCAGCTTTGAAACCGGGATGAGCACTACACCCTAGAGTCAGGAACAACTAGCACATATGTGCGAGGGGAACTTTTACCTTTACCTTTATTTTTATGAAGTAATAAACCAGCCTCAATAACAGCCTTTTCCAATACGCTCAGTGCTTCTGGAAGAACCTGCAAGGGCATCAGTATTAAATAGTTCTTATTTTATATGTAACCTTTATTATTTTTTTATAAATAACTCAATGTGGCAAACATATATAAATACTTCTCCTTCCTATTTTAGCTACAACAACAAAAGAAAATGATGGGCCCAAAGTCACCTAGTTGGCTTTCATGTCTTAAGGTGGGACTAGAACTCCCAACTTGCCATCATTTCTGAATATCACAAATGAGTGAAGGTCTAAGATTGAGTGCTTTGCCGAAATTAGTGAAGCTTATGATAACACTCAGAATTGTATAGAGTGCCTTCTATCACATGATACATCACTTTTTATAATATACTATTTAAATGTTTTCTTTGGATCTTCAAATGTTTTCTGATGTTCTTAATTTTGTGGGAATAAAACCATTGGGGACATGTCAAATTATAACTGGGTTTGTGTTCATATATAGGCAATTTTTGGGGCGGGTTTGGGATATTTATAGTGTATTCTACAACTTAGGGCTTTTAGTGATATTAAAATAGAATGGGGTCACATTATGATTCTTTGTAAGTATTTGGCTGTTTTGAAGAAATGTTATGCCAAGAGTAGTCCCTTGAGGTTGTTATCTTAATTTTATTTTGGTTAAACAATTTTGTTGAAGACTCAGGAATCCCTTGAGTTGAATGGCTAATAATCTCTCTCCAAAAAGTACTTCAAGTAGTTTGGATTTGGAGTTCCAAAGGATGAATCTGCACTTTTTAAAAAAATGTAGCACAGATAGAAAAAACATTAAGCGTGCTCCTTGATAATGGCCTACATGATCCAGCCCATGAACTTGCCTACAAGTAATTCCGTTAGCTTGGTCAAAGATACCCTAATTTCCCTCTGAATCTTTATAGCAGCACTTTATAGCACTTAGACTTATATACCGTTTTACAGTGCTTTACAAACCTCTCTAAGCAGTTTACCGAGTCATCATATTTCCCCCAACAATTTGGGTCCTTCTTTTACCCACCTCGGAAGGATGGAAAGCTGAGTTAACCTTGAGCCTGGTTAGATTTGAATTGCCAAATTTCAGAAGTGGTCTGCAGTACTGACTCTAACCACTGCACCACCTTGGCTCATCTGATAGACCTCTTTTTACATTTCTTTTCATTTGCCCCATAACTTTCTTGGTTTCCTCCACATGCTCAGTTATTTCTGTTATTAAAATACGTGGATCTTTCTAGTGCTAATCACCCATTTGCAAAATAATTACATCCCATTGTCACCGTACTGAAGATGGATAAATTGGTGGGCTAAACTTTATTCCTTTAAATTAGAAGCTTCATGGCTCATGCATTTTTTGATTTTCCTGTTTACTATATTTTTTCCAAACATTATTGTAAAGTAAAATGGAAACAACTCTACGAAAACATGATACAATACACGGTTCTTTTTTATCCTTTTTATCATTTAATGGGACTTAGACCAAGCTTGGCTCACAGTGCTGGACCCAGTTAAAATAGCAATAACACAATATCATTCCATAGTGTTTTACAGCACCCTTGGGGCTGTTTACAAGTATCAGCCTATTGCCCCAACAATCTGAGTCCTCATTTTACTGACCTCGGAAGGATAGAAGGTTCAGTCAACCTTGAGTGGTCAGGATCAAACTCATGGCTGTGGGCAGAGTTAGCCTGCAATACTGCATTCTAAACACTGCATCAAATCTGTGTAACTTGCTTCTTAAGCAAGTGAAAGAGGATTTTTCCTGCTGTAATCCTTCCTTTTTCCCATTTCTAGAATTATTGTGGTTATATAGATGTTATATCTGTACTTAAAAGTTATTCTGAACAATATTATTTCTCTTAGGATCCTGTGAAGAGGATTCCTGACTCACATGAAATTACTCTCCACCATGGCACAAAAACAGTAAGCATCTTGATATCTCTCTTTCTTAGGTTTAGGATAGAATATGTTGTTCCTGAGAAGAAAATAAATTCTGTGAAAAAAGTAGAAGGAATTAAATCCAGATTTTATCATACATAGAGTAGAAATTTATAAGAATCCAGTTGGTTAATTTAAGAGAAAAAAAATACCGTATTTTTCACACTATAAGATGCACCACTCCATAAGACGCACATTAGCTTTAGAGGAGGCAAACAAGGGGAAAAAATCTGTCTCTGCCTCCCAGCATTCATCTGGCTAGCATCCTTGCAGCAAACAGCCTGGTCAGCTTCAGCATGTTATTGTAGCCCCAGCATGTGGCTTGTCATGGCTCCGCTCCATTGCACCCACCATCAGTCAGCTGAGCTGCCGCTGCCGGGGAATGCTGAAGCCTTTGCTGCGGAGCAGCTGATTGGTGGTTGAATCAGCCTCCCAGAATACCACCAACCAGCTGTTCTAGGCCATAGGGATTAGCGCCTATTGCTGCCGGTTGCCATTGCCACCTATCACCACCGCCATTCAGCCACAATTGGCGGCGAGCAGTGATGGTGATCCCTGCTGCCTAGAACAGCTGATTGGCGGTATTCCAGGAGGCTGATCCAACTGCCGATCAGTTGCTCGGCAGCAAAGGCTCCAGAGTTCCATGGCAGCAGTGAACAGCAGCAGAGGTGACAGGTGGCGGCTGCACCAACCCCCCACCACAATATTCGCTCTATAAGGCACACAGACATTTCCACCCACTTTTTTTTGGGGGGGGGGAGTGTGTCATAGTGAGAAAAATACAGTATATGCACATAGTCGTGAATGAGTGTGTGTGTGTGTGCATACAGTATGTATACTTGACATTAATTTGGTTCACAGTTCATTTTCACATCTTGATTTATAGGTCTCTGCTTTAGGATTGGATCCATCGGGTGCCCGTTTGATAACTGGAGGATATGACTATGATGTTAAATTTTGGGATTTTGCTGGAATGGATGGATCTCTTCAGGCTTTTAGATCTCTGCAACCATGTGAATGGTATGTCATGATGCTTTCCCCCAAATGTATTAATAACTTACTAGAATAATATGCAGGCCAACACCTTTGAGATAAGAAGACTTCGAAATAGGTAGGCATATTTGGAAGAATCTGGACAGCATCACCACCAGATGGATTTATAACTGGCTGACCAACCGCACTCAACGTGTAGTCCTCAATGGAACTGCATCTACATGGAGGGAAGTATGCAGCGGAGTACCCCAAGGCTCTCTTTTAGGCCCACTACTCTTCAACATCTTCATCAATGATTTGGATGAGGGAATAAATGGGGAACTC
Organism: Thamnophis elegans; assembly: GCF_009769535.1. Lineage (NCBI taxonomy): Eukaryota > Metazoa > Chordata > Lepidosauria > Squamata > Natricidae > Thamnophis > Thamnophis elegans. The sequence continues at coordinate 128,949,667 of NC_045543.1, read as the reverse complement.
ATCAAATTTGCAGATGATACCAAGATGGCAGGAATAGCCAACACTCCAGAAGACAGGCTTAAGAAGCAGAAGGATCTTGACAAACTTGAACACTGGGCACTATCTAATAAAATGAAATTCAATGGTGAAAAGAGTAAGGTTCTACATTTAGACAACAAAAACGAAATGCACAGGTACAGTATAGGTGGTACCTTGCTCAATAGTAGTAACTGTGAGAGGGATCTCGGAGTCCTAGTGGACAACCATTTAAATATGAGCCAGCAATGTGCAGCAGCTGCCAAAAAAAGCCAACACAGTTCTAGGCTACATAAACAGAGGGATAGAATCAAGATCACGTGAAGTGTTAATACCACTTTATAATGCCTTAGTAAGGCCACACTTAGAATACTGCATTCAGTTTTGATCACCACGATGTAGAAAAGATGTGGAGACTCTAGAAAGAGTGCAGAGAAGAGCAACAAAGATGATTAGGGGACTGGAGACTAAAACATATGAAGAACAGTTGCAGGAACTGAGTATGTCTAGTTTAATGAAAAGAATGACTAGGGGAGACATGATAGCAGTGTTCCAATATCTCAGGGGTTGCCATAAAGAAGAGGGAGTCAAACTATTCTCCAAGCCACCTGAGAGTAGAACAAGAAGCAATGGGTGAAACTAATCAAGGAGAGAAGCAACTTAGAACTGAGGAGAAATTTCCTGACAGAACAATTAATCAGTGGAACAGCTTGCCTCCAGATGTTGTGAATGCCCCAACACTGGAAGTCTTTAAGAAGATATTGGATAGTCATTTGAAACGGTATAGAGTTTCCTGCCTAGGCAGAGAGTTGGACTAGAAGACCTTCAAGGTACCTTCTGAGTCTGCTATTATATTGTATTGAATAACAGTAAAATGACAACTCAACTTATGCTATTTATTTCTCACATATTTATATTTTTAGGTCGTAAAACTCAAAGATGCTTACTTATTTGTTTCTCAAGAAACATCTAGAAATGAGAAATGCTCAAAAACAATAGTCATCGAAATCTTAATGAAGTTAAGATTACAAATAGTTTTGAAATGAAGATGTATCATATAGGTAACACCATTTTGTGAATTGTGGAAAAGAGGAGGAAAGAGAAGGATAAAGATACCCATATGGGTAGTCCTCATTTAGCAACCACAGTCGGAACTGGCAACTCAGTCATTAAGTGAAATGGCAGCTTAACAAAACAGCAACCATGCTTATGATCTTACTTCAACTTTCCTTTGCTTTAGAGACCTGCAAAGGTTGTAAATACAAGGATTGGCCATAAAAGTTACTTTCCATTATTACCATTATAATTGCAAATGATCCCTACATGAAGCAGTCACTAAACAAGGACTATTTGCATTTGGAAAAAATGGATTAGAAATTGCTGTGCATCTACCAAAAATGGATCTGTCAATTATTATTCCACTTGGAGATATTTCATATATTTCCAAAATGATGTAGCATAAAATATTCTGCCATTTTTAAATTTTGTAAGCAAAGACTTGGCAATTATGTATTTAATTGTTAGTATTTAACTTTGGTTCCGTAATTTTTCAGTCACCAGATAAAGTCTTTGCAGTATAGCAGCACGGGAGATGTCATTCTTGTTGTTGCGGGTAATTCTCAAGCTAAGGTCCTTGACAGAGATGGCTTTCCTGTGATGGAGTGTGTGAAGGGGGACCAGTATATTGTAGACATGGCAAACACTAAGGTAAGGAGATAAATTTAGAGCTTGAATAATGTAATTTTAGAGATGTTTTCTCATGTTTTTGTGAAGTATTGTAGCATTCATTGAAAAATATAAAGCATATTTTTCTAAAATATATAATTGTTAAATAAAGCAAACAGATAATTTTTGTTTTGACCTCTGCTACATTCATGTCAAGAGCTCCAAAGCTCTGAGTTGAAAGGAGTGAATCATGACATCTCCAGTGCCCAGGGATGTCCAGTTGGGGGCTCATGATCCCATTAAGTTGCTCATCAAAGTGGTATCCATCTACCTACCCGCAGTCATTTACTTTCAAACTGCTGGGTTGGCAGGAGCTAGAGTGTGTGATGGGAGCTCCCACAGCAGCATATACAAAATTAGAGTGGCATGTTGACTCGTGGGAATTTAAAGCGTTGGGTACTCTCTAATGAACTTATAGACTGAAAGGACAATCATAAAAGCATCTGAGAAGGAAATAGTAATGGGCAGCTTCAGTTGTAGTCACATGGACTGACCAAATGCATATTTTGGACTTGACAAATGATTAAGCCTTGAAACAGCCAGTCTGGAAGCCAACATCACTGTTAACATTGGCCTTAATCTTCAGTATTAATTATAGTCTTGTCCAAAACAGATGAACTAATTGGAAGCAGTGATAATAATTTTGTAAATATAAATGTGGATGTGAATTGTGCTTGCCAATAAAGTGTAGACATTTGACAGCAGAAGAGCAGATCTGCAAAAAATTAAAGAATTGTTGAAAGTAAAGTTGAAAGGGAAAATAAAAACAATCCATTATTTGAACAATGTTTGGAGATAGTTCAGAATTATAAATCTAAAAGATCAGCTCCAAAGTATCCCTGAGACCAAAAATGTTCCAAGAGGTTCAAAAGAACACAGTAATAACTAAGGCGCAAGAACAGATACCGATAAAGTCTAGATAAAAGTCCTCTAAACTTGTTTTCCACATTCAGAACATGCAAATCTTGCCTGAATGCGGGAAAACACAAAGGAGCATAAACGTTGGCAAAAAAAATATGCAAAGAATTGATAAAATATATTTTAAAAAAGAAAACCTCACTTTAAATTGCCCACGGTAAAAGATAAACTTGTACGGCCATTGGACAACTGGCTAATGGGTCTGGCACAGAAGGAATAGCAAAGAGCAGCACTGAAGGGAAAATTAGGACTGAATAAGGTGTTTTATCTCTTAATAGCATACAGGTTGTTAAGTAAGCTCCCCATTGGGAGAGCGAGTACGTTCAGCGAAGCGTTGTGAGAGTTGTGTTGGGGAACACACAAACCAGCATACAGAGATACTGCAGTTTAAATAGGCTTTTACTCTCGTGGAAATAGAGGTATCAGAGTCCATCAAACAGTCCAAGTCATACACGGATAATTCAGTCAGTCATCAATGTCTTTCAGTTAAGGGATAATCCAAATAACATAGTCCAGTATCATATAATCAGTTCAGTACACAAAGTTTGCTAACAGTTGCAAAACTTACAATAGCTCACAGCACTTTCTAACAGCCAGCTTCCAATACACTCAGATCAGATCAGCCCAGCATCTAACAAACAGAGAAAGAACTAACAGTCGTTCTGGCTCCCTCTTATGGCCGATTGAGGAAAACAGCAATCAATCACATTTTACAGTATGCTTTAAAGAAACAGTTACAACATTGTTACATGATTTATATATTGCCAACCCAACCGTTAGAATTATATTCTTAACATTCTCCCCTTTGGAGAATATATAAATCTTACAATCTTAATCCGTATTCCTCGCAACAATGTTTATGCTTTATATTACCTTGGGCCTTGGTAAAGTGGTCTGCAATGTTATCCTCAGACAGTAAAATAGTAACTAATTTACTATTCACACTTTGCCATACATTCAGATATCTTATATCAGTGTGTTTCGAACTAGTTTTTACAGCAAGATTGGATGCCAGCTGAATTGCTGTTTGATTGTCTTCGTAAACAATAATAGGCTCTCGTATGTCAATCCCCATATCAAGTAGGAGTTGTTTATAGCAAACCAAATCCGTACATAATAATGACAGACATGAGAATTCAGCCTCCATAGTCGATAGACTTAAATGTTTTTGTCTAATAGACCGCCATCCAATTAGTGCCTTTCCCAGGAATACAACAAATCCTGATGTTGATTTCCGTGTAGACATCTGTAGCAAAACTTGCATCAGCATATGCAGTTAAGCTCAGATCATCTCTAGGTTCTAAATACAATGCATAATGCACCGTTTGCTTAAGATATCTTAATATCCTCTTAGCAGCTTGCCAGTGCCTTTCAGTAGGTTCAGCATTAAACCTGGCTAATTGATTTACACTATATGCAATGTCGGGCCTTGACCAATTACTCAGATACGATAAGCTACCGATTAATGATTGATAAATACCCTTAACAAACACAGGGCTTTTTACATCATCATGGCTAAATTCCAGACCCATTGGAGTTTTAGCTGGTTTACACAGTTCCATCCTGAACGTTCTGAGTAGCTGGTTAATCTTCTTGGTTTGTGAGATTTTGTATCCTCCCCTAGTTTTATCTATTTGTAAACCAAGATATTGCCTAATCTCACCGAGATGTTTTATACTGAACTTTGTTTTCAACAATGTTATAATCTCAATAGCTTCTTGCTCGGTTTTAGCAATTAGTGCTATGTCATCAGTGAACAATAGCAACAATGAAATCACACCATCACTTTCTTTCTTAAACAAACATGGATCAGCTATGCCAGCTTTAAACCCCATCTTAGTTAACTCCTTCACTATGCATTGATTCCATTCATAGCCTGATTGCTTTAAGCGATAAAGACTCTTTTTTAACTTCCGGCAATCAGTGTTATTACCAGTGTTTAACCCTAAAGGCTTCTTTAAATATATAGTATGTTGCAACGGTGCATGGAGATATGCCGTCTTAACATCTAAATGATTCACTACATATCCATGCCTAGCTGCCCAAACTAATGATGCACATAATGTTGTAGCCTTTAGACTAGGTGCAAATACTTCATCATAGTCACTGCCTGACTGAGCAAACCCTTGTGTTACCAATCTGGCTTTATGGGTAACAGTCCCATTTACACTTGTTTTAATCTTGTAGATCCATTTGCATCCTATGGCATGTTTACCTGGGGGTAACCTTACATGTTCATACACCTCTAAGTTTTGTAAGGATTTCAGTTCCTTTTCCATTGCTGTTTTCCAAACTATCTGCTCCTCCTTAGGATACAGGGTTAATTCATGATAAGTAGCAGGAACTTTATCTACTTGACATGCTATAGTAGCTTGATATCTGTCAGGTGGTTGTGTTACATGGGTTGAACGTCTAGGCAACTCAGGGCTTACCAGTGGACTCTCCTGTTTCACCTGCTTCTGTTCTAGTTCCTCCTGTACCTGCACTCTCCCTTTAATTGCTGGTTTTACTATTTCATCACTAGGGACTATCTGGGTGTCAATAATTACATTGTCAATTGGTTCTAATTTATTTCACCCCATGTGTTCTATAAACATAGCACTAGAGCTATAGTTGCAAGAAAAAGTATGTGAACCCCTTGGGATTACGTGGAGTTTTGCATGAATTGGTCATAAAATGTGCTCTGAACTTCATCTAAGTCACAACAATAGAAAAACACAGTCTGCTGAAAATAATACTACACAAACATTAGATGTTGCCATGGTTTAATTGAACATAACATGTACAACATTCACAGTGCAGGGAGGAAAAGGTATGTGAGCCCCTAGCCTAATGACTTCTCCAAGAGCTAATTGGAGCCAGGAGTGAGCCAACCTTGACTCCAATCAATGTGATGATATTGGATGTATTGCTGACAGCTGTCCTGACCTTTAAAAACACACCTGTTTTGGGTTTACTGGTTTCAAGAAGCACTGTCTGATGTGAACCATGCCTTGCAGAAAAGAGCCCTCAGAAGACCTACGATCAAGAATTGTTGACTTGCATGAAGCTGGAAAGGATTACAAAGGTATCTCCAAATGCCTTGATATTCATGTGTCCACAGTAAGGCAGACTGTCTACAAATGGAGAAAGTGTAGCACTGTTGCTACTTTCCCTACGCATGGTCGTCCTGAAAAAATGACTGCAAGAGCACAGCGCAGAATGCTTCATGAGGTAAAGAAGAATCCTAGAGTGTCAGCTAAAGACCTACAGAAATCTCTGGCACATGCTAACATTTTTGTTGACACATCTACAATAAGGAAAACATTAAACAAGAATGGAGTACATGGGAGGACACCACAGAGGAAGCCATTGCTGTCCAAAAAAAATATTGCAGCACGTTTGAAGTTTGCAAAAGAGCACCTGGATGTTCCACAGCACTACTGGCAAAATATACTGTGGACAGATGAAACCAAAATTGAGTTGTTTGGGAAAAACATACAACACTATGTGTGGAGAAAAAAAGGCAGAGCACACCAACATCAAAACCTCATCCCCACTGTAAAACATGGCGGAGGGAGCATCATAGTTTGGGGCTGCTTTGCTGCCTCAGGGCCTGGACGGATTGTTGTCATTGATGGGAAAATGAATTCCAAGGTTTATCAAGACATTTTGCAGGAAAACGTACGACCATCTGTCTGCCAACTGAAGCTCTGCAGAGGATGGGTGATGCAACAGGACAACGACCCATAGCATACAAGTAAGTCAACAAAAAAAATGGCTTCAACAGCACAGAATACACCTTCTGGAGTGGCCCAGTCAGAGTCCTGACCTCAACCCGATTGAAATGCTGTGGCATGACCTTAAGAGAGTGATTCACACCAGACATCCCAAGAATATTGCTACACTGAAACAGTTTTGTGAAGAGGAGTGGTCCAAAATTACTCCAGATCGTTGTGCAGGTCTGATCTGCAACTACAGGAAATGTTTGGTTGAGGTTAGTATTGCCAAAGGAGGGTCAACCAGTCATTAAGTCCAACAGTTCACATACTTTTTCCTCCCTGCACTGTGAATGTTTACATGTTATGTTCAATTAAACCATGGCAACATCTAATGTTTGTGTAGTATTATTTTCAGCAGACTGTGTTTTTCTATTGTTGTGACTTAGATGAAGTTCAGAGCACATTTTATGACCAATTCATGCAAAACTCCACATAATCCCAAGAGGCTCACATACTTTTTCTTGCAACTGTACAGTGAACCTTAGGTGTGCCTTTTTCCCAAATCTAAACGATCTATGATTGGCCTCGTAACCCACGAAAAATAACTGTCGAGCCCTATGTTGCCCTTTCATTATTACTTGTGAGGGAATATGCCACCCATGCTGGGGCTCCGAATGTATGTAGGTAACTCAAATCTAGTTTTCTGCCATGCCACCTAGTGAATTGCAATTCACCGGTTGTTGTTTTCACCACATTATTTAAAGCATGGTTACTACACATCATAGCTTTACCCCACAGTGTTTCCGGCAAACCTGAATCAGGTATCATAGTTCGAGCCATGGCCTGTAATGTTTGCCCCCTTCATTCTACAAACGAGTTATGTTGTGGCCTATAAGGAGCAGAACGTTTGTGCTCGATTCCAGCTGATCTTAACATCGTTTGGAATTTATAGTTGGTAAACTCCGTCCCATTATCAGTAACTACAGTAATGACCTTGGCTTTCATCTTTCTCTCCGCAAACCTCAGCCAATTAAAGAAATGCTGTAATGTTTCTGTTTTGTTTTTCATGAAATAACAGAAACCGTATGGTGAATAATGATCCATGATACTTAAAACATAACAGGCACCACCCAAACTGGGTTTCTTAGGTCCTATTATATCAGCAAAAACAACCTCCAGAGGTTCCTTTGTTTTAAAATCTGTTTGCAGGAGTAACTTTGCTCTTCTCCTGATTGCAAACATTGCAGTTTAAATATTTACTGCATGGTTTTAATTGTACTCCTGTCAATGTAACATTTGGCAGCATTTTGAAATTAATGTGCCCCACGCATCTATGTAGTAAATGCATACATTCGTCATGGGGTTTAGCATTATCATAAACTGAGTTAGCTATCTAGGCATCAGATATAACATATAAACCGTTCTTTAAAGTAGCAGTAAACCCTGTTATCCTCTTTTTCAATTATATAGTTATCTCCCCTAAAGGTTACTACATAGCCAATGTTAACTAGAGCCCTTACTGATAATAAATTAAATTTCAGTTTAGGTACATATAACATGGATAACTTCTCCTTTAGGAATGAACAACATGCATTACCTTCACCAGCCGCCTTCACCTTCCATCCATTTGCCAAACATACAAGTTCCTTGCTCATGGTCATTTTTACAAACCTTTTTCTATCTCTACCAATGCACTATGATGCTCCACTATCAACAATCCACAAATCATGGGTTACTGGTGCATTGCTAGACATAGTCAAAGTAGACATAGCTAAGTTGACATTAGCATTTTTTCTAGCTCTTCCGGCATTCTGTTGTTTTGCCTTTTTACAGAACCTAGCTATATGTCCCTTAGCCCCACAAGAAAAACATTTTCGAACAGTATAGGCAGTAGACAGTGACTCCTCATGTTGTGGTGGTTTCTCTCTCAGTTGTTCCCTCTCCATCCTTCCCCTTGACTCTTCCAACAGTCGTGCAGTAATGTCAGTCAATGTAAGTTCATTTTAGGTTAGGACCTCAAGAGACGACACAAAAACACCATAACTCTCATCCAGTGAGGAGAGTATGATATAAACTTGATGTAGCTCAGAGAAAATTAGTTCTTTTTCATGTAGATCCTGAAAAACCCCTTTCTTATAGGTTATAGGTTATGAGCTAACATATCATCTCCACCTTTCAGAAGATGCACCCTAAACAGTTTGCGTGTAAGATGTATGTGCACCTTCAGTGTCACGTACATAAATCCTCTTCAAATTCTCCCAGCATCTTGCAGCAGAATTTTCTCCACGAATATGAACTAATTGTTGGTCATTCAGTGTTAGACCAATAATACACAATGCCCGTTCGTTGCTTCGCTGAAAATCTGCTATCTTCTTGGCATCTTCTTCATTATCTGGATTCCAAGCAGTTACATCTGGTGGATTCTGTACAGCATCCCATAAACCTTCCCTACGCAGGAGTAGACTGCATTTCAGTTCTACACCCCCCCCCATCGTCAGTGCAGGAGCCCCTTCCCTTCCCCAGTATGGCAAACTTTGAGGTTTTGGGGTTTGACACCTTATTCTTCAGTTTTCAATGATGTTTATAAGGGTATTGGATTTTTGCATTTGTGTTGGAGGTACTGAAGTACTTCCAGATTGAAAGGATTACCCGGTGACATCACCACTGCCCATAGGGATGCCCAATTTGGGGGTCCTTTCATGTCGCCAGCAGGAGCAAAGGACGGGAGCTCACACCACCCCAGGACAGTATTTGGGTCTCGAACGAGAGCTTGCTGCTGGTTAAATTAGTGTCCTAGCCATGCAAGCCACTGTGTTCCTACATACTATTGGATAATAATTATGTTTGTTTGTTGCACTATTTGGAAAAGAAGAGAACAAATAAATTGTTTGATTAAACATAAATTATTATACATTATATTCACACCTTCTGTTTGTCAATCTAGGGACACACAGCAATGCTTAATTCAGGCTGTTGGCATCCAAAAATAAAAGAAGAGTTTTTAACATGTTCCAATGATGGGTAAGTAATTTTTCAAGTATTCAAAAATTAGACTTTTTATTTTGAATTCCTGCCATTTATTTACTGTTAAAATGTTTACCAACTGGGTCTAATCTAATGCTAAAATATGCTAATTATCTCTAAAGCTAATTTATGAAAGATTCATAGGTTATATCTCTTAATTTGGGAAGCTCAGTTCATATTTAACAGCAAATACAAAGGCTAGGCGTGGTGAAGAAGAACTGCTACTTATTTTGTTTTATCTTTTGCTTAGCTTCTTTTTCCTTGACGTAGTTCTTAGACTTATCCAGTAATTATTATCCATAGAAATGATTGCTCTAAAATAAGATATGTAACCTTTTTAAGATTAAAGATCTTGGCTTACAAATAACATTTCAAGCTGCATTGTTAAAGGATTCTCTGTGGGTGTAGCCAACTTTAGAGGGCTCTGCTTCATCTCTGCTTCTTTAAGCTATTGAGGCAGTTTTGTCCAAATGTTTCCGTGGCATGTGAAAATATGACATCACTCCACAGTGCAAAGCGCATGGCAAAATATGGAACCCTGTTTAACTTTCCTACCGAAAGGGTACCTGTTTATCTACTAGCATTTATATGCTTTCGAACTGCTAGGTTGGCAAGAGCTGAGACAAGTGACAGGAGCTCACTCTATCTCAGAATGGTAGGGCTCGAACTGCCAGAGTTTAGACCCGTGATGGCGAACCTATGGCACGTGTGGCACAGGGGCACACAGAACCATATCTGAGAGCATATGAGGCGTTGCCCTACGTCAGCTCCAGCGCACATGTACACACTGGCCAGCTGATTTTCAGGCTTCCAGAGGGCGGGGGGAGACCGTTTTCACCCTCCCCAGGCCTCAGGAAAGCCTCCGGAGCCTGTGGATGGCGAAAAATTAGTCCAATGGAAGTTCGGAAATGAACTTCCGGTTGGTCTGTTGGGCCGTTTTTCATTCTTCCCAGGCTTTAGGAGGCTTTCCTGAAGCCTAGGGAGGGTGAAAACGGCCTCCCCCAGCCTCTGGAAGTCTGAAAATCAGCTGTCCAGCGTGCGCATGCGTGCTGGAGCCGACATAGGGCAACGCCTATGGTCCTACTTACAGATACAATCAAGGTTTGCACAGGATAGAAATAAGAATGTTATTGCCAAAGATTACACAATATTAGATACAATATTGATACAGACAGAAAACAGGTTGATCAAAGTGTTGTATAGATTTTTGTTGGAACATAAGCTAGAGGAGGAACATGTCAAAGAAACTATGGTCACCTGGGTGAAAAATTTCGGTTATAATGTGGAATTGGCTAAATGGGAAAAACTTTGGAAACTTCATCAGAAACTAACAATGGCTACGGCGTATGAAGAAAATCTTTATAAGATGTTCTACAGATGGCATCTCCCCCCAGCACGGCTCTCCAAAATGTTTAAAAATCTGGCCCCAAATTGTTGGAAGTGTAAAAAAACACCAGGCACTTTTTATCATATGTGGTGGACATGCAATGAGGCAAAAAAATATTGGAAAATGATTCAATCATATTTAGAACAAATGGTGGGGGACCGAATTCTGTTTAAACCAGAAATTTTTCTCCTAGGTAAAATACCGGAAGGGTTTAAGAGGTTCAAGGTTCAAGGTTCATTTTATTTATATGCCGCCCTATTCCCAGCGGGACTCAGGGTGGCGCACAAACCCAAAGGAGGGGAAGGGAAACACAAGGACTACAACAGAAAGTACAGGGAATTTAAAACAAACAACAGCCACACGCTTCAAGAGGGGAAGGGAACTCATCGACCCCAGGCCTGCCGACACGGCCAGTTTTTAACGGCTTTTCAAAGGCCTGGAGAGAGGTGAGGGTCCGAATCTCTGCGGGGAGCTCGTTCCAAAGGGCCGGAGCCGCCACAGAGAAGGCCCTCCCCCGGGTAGTAGCCAGATGACATTGGCTAGTAGACGGAACCCGGAGGAGGCCTAATTTGTGTGATCTAATGGGTCTTTGGGAGGTAATTGGCAGCAGGCGGTCTCTCAAGTACCCAGGTCCAATACCATGAAGGGCTTTATAAGTGATGACTAGCACCTTGAAGCGTATCCGGAGACCAATCGGTAACCAGTGCAGCTCGCGGAGGATAGGTGTAACGTGGGTGTACCGAGGTGTACCCACAATCGCTCGCACGGCTGCATTCTGGACAAGCTGGAAAGATACACTTTATCTAATTATACATGTACTAACTGTGGCGCGCATAACTTACGCACAATATTGGAAAAAAGAAAATGCACCATCAAAGCTAGATATAATTAGAAAAGTATTGGCCTGTGCGGAAGCAGATAGGCTCACTCTTGAACTTAAAAATAAAGGGAAATCAGAATATTTTGAAGTCTGGAACAGATTTTATGATTGGTATAAGACAAGGTGACAAGATTGGAACAAACTGTATATATTGTGATTGGACAGAAGGATAATGTATTAAGTAGGCTAATAGTTAATGGTTGAGACTAGTTGTATATAATGTGAATGTATGGTCACTTTGACTTCGCGGTACTGCATTGTTTTAAATGTAAAAATAATAAAATATATATTCCAAAAGAAAACTATGAAGTTGCTTGAAATGCAAGAGGAAATCCTTCAGACAGAAGTTTTCCATCACTGAGTACTTTTTTCTTGTGTCTGATTGACCAATTATTTAAAACTTCCATGATAGGAAATTAAAAAGATTGATGTTTAGACAATTAAAACAGCAAAATCAAATGTGTCTGGAGGATTTGTTATTGTTTCTAAGCCCAATAAGATATTATGAACGTTCTGTTCTCAGCAGAAAAAGACAAGAAAATTCTTAACATTTCAAAACCCATTAAGTTTCAAACTAATCATTTTTACCACTTAGGATTACAAGCGTTTAAGAATGTTATTATTCCATCAATTTAAAACTTCGAAGGGTTTTTTTTTTTCTTGGAAGATAGCTTTTGACATTGAAAAAAAATTATAAATGTCCAACCTTTCCTGTGTTTTTTTTTCTATATGTTATACCAAATATGGGTTCATTTCATGCTGAAACTTCTACCCTGCTTAATTGTCTAAAACTCAAGTAAACACGAATGGATATATAGTTATATTCCCCAAAACTCCAAATTGCCTTACGTAATAAAAAAAATATTTGAAGCAATTCACTGCTGGCCGTAAGATTTGTATGTTCACATGCCAGAAGTTAGGACTTAAGGTGCAGCAGTGCAGTACCAGACATTTTATAGATTAACAGGAGTAATTTGTCAGAATGACAGAATTACTTTTCATGCTAATTGAAGTGAAAACTTACTCAGACGTTAGCTGTACTTTAACAACGTTTTTTCCAAGCACTCTTTCACTGTGTGTGAAGTTCTTGGAAGGTAGAAGTTTTTTTGTTGTTTACCAAGTTGCAAATGATTTGTTGTTTGGCCAAATAAATAGAAGGTTTTGTAATCCTGCCAAGGATTGGATATGGATATAGGGACAGATCTTCTTGGAGAAAATACGTCTATGTAATCATTATGTAATCACTATATAATCGCTAACCAGTACCAACTTGAAGGCGTATAACCAATCAATAAATGAGACCAATAAACACAAAAGCTAAGCTTCCATGCTTTTCTTTAAGTGTTTGTGTGAATGGCTGGGCCACAAAACAACCAAGGTTATGAGTGCTGCAGCTTCAGTGAATGCAAAAAAAGATTGTATCACTGTTATTTTAGCTTTTGGGAAGCACTTAATGAGTCCTTTAAACATTTGTCTGCACAGCCTAATTTGACAACACAAAGGGAATCAGTGAGACCCCCAAATAAACATGCCACAATGTGCCACATTTAAGCAAATATAATCTGCATAATGTGGATATGGATGTGGGGATAGATCTTCTTGGAGAAAATCTGTCTATGCAATCACTATGTATTCACTATGTAATCACTATAAAATCGCTAACCAATACCAACTTGAAAGCATAAAACCAATCAATGAGACCAAGTCAGCCACGCAGAATCAGTCTGTTACAAAAGATGACAGGATACAATTTCACATCCCAAAGTACATTTAATTTAAAACTGCATGGAAACCTGAGAATCCCCCCCCCCCCCCAATGCTATATGTACACTGTGGCATACTGATTTTTATTCAAGCACATTGCCCCACTAGAGTATGTTTTACTTAGACAGATCCTAGTTGATAGTTTAATATATTCAAATTTCTTAATGCAGATCTTCCATCTGAGGGATAGAATCTCCCGAACTCTTAAACAAATTAAAGAAATTAAAGAAATTGTTTCAGAAATGATGAATTTTGTAAAATAAGATATATATAAAATTCAGCATACATAAATCTCAAACAAACTAAAAGGTTTTTTTAAACAAGGTAATTATTCTTTCTCTGTGAAAGCAGAAAGAAAACATAAGGTTAAGTTTTCTAAAACAAACCTGAAACAGTATTATGGATTAAATTTATATAGCTTTACCAATCCTATTTACTTTTCTTTTTACTTGGGGAGATAGATCTTAAAAGAATATGGTGTACAGATAGTCTTCAATTTACAACCTTAGTTGGGATCAGAATTTCCATTGCTAAGCAATATGGTCGTAAAGTAAGACATTATGTTCCCTGCGCTCAGTTATTCAGTCCCTAGTCATCTCATGACTGGAGTACTGTAATGCGCTCTGTATGGGGCTACCCTTGAAGAGCATTTGGAAGTGCAGAGTGCAGCAGTGCAGGTAGTTTTGGGGATCACAGGTTGTACAGCTTTGTATCTAGAACTTAGTAGTCATAAAATGGGCTTTCGATATCTGTATCAATCCCAATACTTGTGAAGGTGATGGCGATAAGACCTTTTTTGTTTCCTTTTAACTAGAAACATAAATATATAAAATTGAATTTTTGATTTATATGTTTCCATTAGTTGCTTCAATCTTTCTCAGTTATTTTTCACATCATCCATTTTCTTTTTGGCTACATGTTGGTTTCTTGGTACCGAATAGTTTACAACAAATGCTCTTACATAGACGATATTGCCAAAAGTATTCGCTCACCCATCCAAATAATCAGAATCAGGTGTTCCAATCACTTCCATGGCCAGAGGTATATAAAATCAAGTACCTAGGCATGCAGACTGTTTTTACAAACATTGGTGAAAGAATGGGTCGCTCTCAGGAGCTCAGTGAATTCCAGTGTGGAACTGTGATAGGATGCCACCTGTGAAACAAATCCAGTCGTGAAATTTCCTCGCTCCTAAATATTCCACAATCAACTGTCAGCTGTATTATAAGAACGTGGAAGTGTATGGGAACGGCAGCAACTCAGCCACAAAGTGGTAGGCCACGTAAACTTGTCCAACATCAGTGTGTGACCTCCCAAATGCGCTTCTGGAAGAATGGTTAAAAATTCCGATAAACAAACTCCTGAACCTTGTGGGCAGCCTTCCCAAAAGAGTTGAAGCTGTTATAGCTACAAAGGGTGGACCAACATCATATTGAACCCTATGGATTAGGAATGGGATGTTACGTACGGTAAGTTCATATGCGAGTAAAGGCAGGTGAGCGAATAATTTTGGCAATATAGTGACTCCTGGTTGGTGGTGCTCATATGCTGTGTAATATTAACAGCCTTTTATGTTTTTAGAGACAGAATTGGTCTCCCAAAGATTTCTGGTTTTCATCACCTTCAAGAATAGGAACTCCAGGGTTATTCCCGAAGACTCTGTTTTTTTTGGCAGATTGCTTTCTGAGTAGCTAATGGAAACACATTCACCATATTCTTTTAGGGGATATATTTAATGCCCGAGGAAATAATGCATTGTTATTACAGGTACCCAATAATCTATGAGACATGGGTTTTGTTCTGAGGAACAATCAATTTATCTCATTTTTTAAAAAGGTAACTATAGTTTTGAGTGTTTGTTTAAAAAGCAGTAAAAACAAATGAGGAATCAAATCAAAATGAGTACATATTAAATATCCATTTATTATTCCAAAGGCAGATTTGGGGATGATAAATGTGAGTATTCACAGTCATGCAAAGCAAACATAATTGCTTTTGTTGCTGTTGTTACTTTGCACTGAGGAGAAGTTGCAGATATTTTTAAATAACTTAACAAATAAATACAATAGAAAGATGTTCTTAAAAGCTACCCAGTGTAGTTGCAAAATATTATAATCAGTTCTATAACTTATGCAACTATGCTGCTGCAGTTAGAAATATTGACTGTTTTATATAGGTAAAGATTGAAAGACTGAAATAATACAGAGTTCAAATATTAAGTGCTGTACTAAAACCAAATTGAGAGAGCTAAGAGCTGGATGGGATGAGGATGAGGTCTTCTTATCCCATCAGCTATCTATTTATATTGGCACTATATTCTCTGAATCACCATAATTATTTATTTATAAATAAGGCAGTTATTAATTATAAGGCAAATATTTATTTAATAAATGAATAAAATAATAAATGTATAAAATATGTATATAAGCAGATGCTTAGATTGGAAAATACAGATCCATATTCTCTAAGGATTATTCCTCTCTTTAAATGCTTTAAACTCTAAATGTGTTGAGCCTGTATTGGTAGTTTTGAATTAAGTCACATGTGTGTGCTAGACATGAGGAATCCATGAAACTCCCAAGTAAGTTGTCTCTTGTCATTTATAGGATCTCGCATCTTAGTTCGAGCAATAGGAGAGTATTATGTCCCTTCAGATTGTTATCTATGGAGATTCTCAGTCATCTGGGTCATGGTTGTCCCAAAGGTGCTTTTTTCAAAGGCGTTGGAGACGTTTCTCTTCTCATCCAACAAGCTTCTTCAGTTCTGACTGAAAATTTTTCAGTCAGAACTGAAGAAACTTCTTGGATGTCACTTTTGAAAAAGCCCCTTTGGGACCTTCAGATTGTTATGTGAGTGAAAACAGGAGCATCCTAAGTGCTAGTCAGGTGGTCTCCACGTTTGTAACAAAACCAGCATGTGGAAGTTAAGATTTCATTGCCTTTGCACCCCGAAAGTGATACTGCCATAAATCCTATTTTACCAGCTCCATATCTTGATAGGTTCTACTGTTTTATGTACCCAAACCTTATGGGCCATTCAATCTGGCAGCAGCTGAATTGTCATTAAGAAAAACAGCGTTCCTACCTGATAATGTGGTTTAGGAAGACATATTCATTGATTAGTCTTGTTTCTGATATTTTTCTACTCTTTGGCTCCAAATCTTCCTAGTGCTTTATAACAAAAGTTATAGCGAAGCCTTCTGATTCCAAATCAGGCTTTTAATGTTGGAAGTAGGACAAAATATTGCTGTGATGAAATATGCGAAATAAAAAACTTTTGTCTATGAAAGGCTAGGCTAGTATTCATATGAACTCAGTTTAATAGAAAATCTGTTTCTTTACTACTGCTGTGTAAATGTGTAAATTCTATCCAGTAATGAATAAAAATGCTCAGAGAAGCTCTCACTGCCTGTTTCACTAGGCCCATGATGGCAAAACTATGGCATGCGTGCTGGAAGTGGCACACAGAGCCATCTCTCCTGGCACGTGAGCTGTCGCCCGTTGTTTGGCCACCTGGTCTTTACACATATGGGAGCACCAGAAACCGGAAGAGCAGCCACCCAGTACGCATGCGGCTACCTAATCTTCTGGTTGCTGGCGTGCATGCGCATGTGAAGGCCACCTGGCAGGTGCGCCTGTATGTGCCGGAAACTGGAAGATCATCTTTCTGGCGCACACATGTGTACTGTGTGGCTGCTCTTCTGGTGTCTGACATGTGCGCACTCCCCATTTCAGCACTTGGTGCCAAAAAGTTTTCCCAATACTGCATTTAGCTATCTGAACAGCTTCCATTCCGTGGCACAACAAAACCGCGCTCGTCAAAATAGCGGTGATAAAACCGTGTCGCTAAAGCCGCAATGTCATCACCGCCGTGACAACAGCGCGGCGACGGAAGGGCGCTTTAAAACAGCGCGGCGGCAGAAAGCCAATTTAAATTAAGGTAAGGGTTAGGATTAGGTTTAGGGGTTTGCTTTAGGGTTAGGTTTAGGGTTAGGTTTAAGGTTAGGTTTAAGGTTAGGTTTAGGGTTAGGTTTAGGGTTAGGTTTAGGGTGCTGAGTGCTTCGGAAGGCGCGGATTTGCCCTCCACGATTATGTCATCGCGGTAGGGTCGCGTTTTTCCTTAGCGCTTCGAACGGCGTGGATTTGCCCTCCGCACTTACGTCGGCGTGGATAAGGGCTTCGTGGTTTTGTGGTGGAACCCTTCCATTTTAGCAGTTTGCAAGACCTGTAACTGCTAAACATTAGAAAATTGGTAAACCCCTATGGTAAACACAATCCCTTGTGTTTTTTCACTGACTCCTAGTCCTAGATCAAAATCTTTCTTTCCTTAAGTCCCACCAATTGCCCTATGAAAGGTCATGAAGCTGACCACTAATAAAACTCCATAAGCCGCTTTTTCTGAGAAGGAAATTTTATGTTTTACCTGTTTTCTATTTTTATAGCTATCATTTAAGAGGTTTTAAAATGTCATTGACTTAATCCTATAGTTGGACTATTTTGAGTCCCATCTGTATTATTGGTTGATTTAGCCTTTGAATCTGAGGTCTGAGGAGAAGGATTAGTGATGATATCGCTAAATTGCTCCTAATGCTGTTTAGCTAAAGGACATGTAATGCTTTTGATAATGAGTATACAAGCTAGGTAAGAGGAAAGAGGAAACATAATTTGTTTGTTTGTTTATCTTGAATAGGGAAGAAGCAGAAAACCAATTAATAGCTGTTAATTCCCCCCTCCCCCTATATTTGTGGCCAGCAGGGGGTGAACTTAAGTTAAAAGTTATCATGTAGTGATAACTTTGGTACTAACTCTGTTTTAATTAAATTGAGTGACCAAGGCAATTCTTTAGTTAAAAATCGCTCAGGAATTGGTGCTAAGCATTTGGAGCAAATGAATAAGGTAGGTGTAGGGGAACAAGACTTCAAGTTGTCTGTTATTGCCTAAATAATTATTTATAATAAATAAGGCTGATATTTTCCTGTATTTTGCAAGAATTTAAGATGTCATCTGTACCTTTACCACTAAGTGGTTTTAGTATCAGATTGAATTGTCCAAGAAGATGGAACACTAGCTCCTTGACATTAGCTTTAAATCTACCCTGTAGATTTAAACTTTCTAAATTGTGCCAATTGAAAATATGATCTTGGTTTTGACACAAATGATCATTTGGTCCTGTGGCTAAAAGTCCTTTCCCCAAATTAAAATTTATTAACAAAATGTAGTGTGCTATCAGATTTGTGTATAAAGACGCAGAAAAATTGCAACAGAGAGAGGGGGAGGGGGTTGTCTAATTGCTATTCGACAACATGAATTGTGTTGTGCTTTATCTGGCTTTGAAAAGGAGATTGCAAGCTAATGCTTATGAAGAGAGTTTGAGTGACCTGGGTATGTTTAGAACTGAAAAGAGACAGCTGAAAGTGATATTATCTTCAAATCCCTAAAGGGGATGAGCTTCAGGCTGCTATACACAACTCATTCACTCCTTCATTTCTACTTTTGTGAAAGTAGATTAAAAAGTTGATCTCAGAACCTAAGACAAAGTAAAGTTGGAACAACAGGCTGTATGCATCAGGCTGTTTACCCATTCAGGCTGTGATTTATTAAGCTACAAACATTGTTTTAAAATGCCATATGAACATGGCTCATGGGTTGTCACTGAAGTAATAAAAGAACATCTGAAATTTAACATCCAAAGGCTAAAATTGCAAACCAGAGGCATTGCAGACACCATTTCTGTGTCATCAGAGTTTTAGGAGGCAGTAAATTATAGCAAATAGCTAATTTAAGCTGAAACTATTCATACATTCTTACTGATTCTATGGAAGGCTAATATACCATAGTTAACTGTGGAAAGCATTCTGAGGACTTTCTCCTAATCATTGATTTTCTATGTATTTGCAATAAACCTGGATTTCAAATATCCTGTATGACTTGGCCTAATTATAAAATAAAGAAAAATGTAGAGGAAAAAACATATAAATAGGCCACAAAACTGAAAAGTTGGACTGAAAAGCATTTATAAATGCTAAATGAACTGAAAAACATTTATAAATCCTTGTATTTTAGGTTAGAGCAGTGATGTTTCTGCATTCTTTTTTTGAAATTCAATAATAGGCAGAAAATAATTTATGGGATTCCCAAATTCTGGAGCTTTCACATGAAACCAAAATGAGAATAAGAATTGAATTGTCAGGGGACTTCGGTCTATCTGGATTTTTTCTTACCACACGTGATAATTTTTCTCGTGAATAAGCAAGATGGAACTCAGTGATATTAAATTCCCGCACAGCAGGTGTTCTGTGTCCCTAGCCTCTCTCTTCCACACCCCACAGCCCCCCTTCAGAAATAGAATTGCAGCCAATCTTGAAATGTAGCAGTCTTGTGTTTTGTGATTTGTCATCTGAGTCAGTATTGTGGTTTATCTTACAGTTGGTTTATTGTAGAAAAGTCCTTTATAGGATCTGCCTCTTTCTATCTCTTAGATGCCCAGGTTAGTACTTGGACAACTTTTCAAAACAAAACATGTTCTGTTCTACTTCCAAAGGCTGTCTTAGTAATAGATCTGAAGCTAGGTTTTCGGTTTTCACTGACACATGTTTTATATATTCCATTTTTACTTCACTTTTCTCTGAAGAATTCAAGGCAGCAATTTCCTCATCTCCCTATATTCTATCTTCATGTTAACCTTATGAGGTAAGTTAAGCAGAGAGATGAGAAATGTTTTAGTCTCAGCTAGTCTTTTCAAGGTCAATGGAAATAGGATTTTTAACTAAAAGGTAGAATTTATACAGATGACATTTTGGGGCTATGTATACAGGTAGTCCTCGATTTACGACCCAAATTGAGCCCCAAATTTCTGTTGTTAAGTAAGACATTTGTTAAGTAAGTTTTTCCCCATTTTAAGACCTTTCTTGCCACAATTGTTAAGTGAATGACTGCGGTTCATGAGTTAATAACCAGGTTGTTAAATGAACTAAACTTTCCTTGTCAGAAGGTTGCAACAGATGATAACATGATCTTGGGTGACAGCAACGGTCATAAATATGAACCAGTTACCAAGCATCTAAATTTTGGTTACATGATAATCGAGATGCTGCAAAGATTGTAACTGGAAAAAACAGTCACAAGTCACATTTTTCAATGGTGTAACTTTGAACAGTCATTAAAAAAAACTGTTGTAAGTCAAGGACTACCTGTATTGATGAGAAATTAAACTTCCTTCAGTTTTTGACCCGGTAATGAATAATGGCATCATAAGCTGCCTTGTGCCAGTTTTTATTCATTAGGCTAGCAGCCTCTTTGGAGGTTCTCAAACATCACTTGTAATTACTTTGTCATAAGCTGTTCTGAGCAGTTGTTTTGAAGGACATCTCTAGACACTATATAACTAAAATAATGCATTTTAACTAGGGAGGCTAAAATTATACTAAGGAATATTTGGCATGTCAAACACATATCTTAACATTAGCTAAATACTCCTTTACCAAGTTGGCATTCCCATTGTTGGAGAAATATAGAACACTCTATATTTTGACATAGTCTTATCTTGGGAATACAATTTAGCTGACATCCCTATCAGTAACTTGATGGCTTTCGTGAACCTTTCCATCTAAGAACATAAGATAACCCTGCTTGATCAGGCCAAGGCCTATCTTAGGTCAGTGCTTTGTTTCTTGTAGTGGCCAATCAGAAGTTTCTGCAGTGTTCTCAAGCAGAAGATAGAGAAGGTGCCTCCATCCCGTAGCTGTTCTCCTGCAAGTACTATTTGAAGATCTTGCCCCTAATCAGGAGGTATGATGGTGGTCTGTAATCCTACTATCTTTAGAACTATCTGTAATCCTACACCACCACAATATACAGTATGGTCAAAGTTTTGTCTAAAACCTGAGGATAGGTAGACATTTTGGTGAAAGAAACAATATACAAAACTGTGTACTGGCTGTATCTTTAATGAAAACTGACATTTGCTGTTTTTGGTTGGAAAAAAGTTTGGGAACATTTAATACCGTAATGTTTTAAATGCACTTGCTTTAGCAGCAATATTTGTTGATGAATCCTGAACATTGCCGTAGATATATTTTGGCTCATACTTTACAACTGCTTTACTTGATGATATTTGGAGGCTATCCATGAACTGCTGTCTTCAGGTTATACTACACATTTCAATTTGAATAAGGTCAGGGTTTAACTTGGTCATCCCCAAAAGTGATTTTTTTTCCTAGCTATTCTGTTGTTGATTTTGTTGTTTGTCATTGTCATGCTTTATTATCCATATCTGATTAAGCATCACCTCGTGATGCTGATATGCTCCTATAGAATTTGCTAGTTCCATCAATGACAGTTGTTCAAGTCCTGAGGCTGCAAAGCGGTTCCGAACGTCCTATGCTATGAAGTAGGAATAAGGTTCTTTTATTAGAATACTTGGAAACCACTTCTGGACTTTGTGCTTAAAGTGGAAAAAACTGAAACTTAGTTTTTGGATTTCACCAATTGCATAGATTTGTTGATAGAGAAATTGCTAATTATCTCAAAGTAAAAAGTTGAGGTTGGATGCTACTATCTTATTTTACGGCACCAAAGGGAGTCAGGAATCAATGCCTTTTCTTTCTTTTTCCCTTCTTTTCTGCACCCTTCCCTTCTCCTCCCCTATTTTTCCTACTATATTACATAAAAGTTTTATATATATATTATAGACAAGTTTTTTAAACAGTATATAGCAATCGCTCCAACTATATTTCTGAACATTTTAGAAATGAACATTTTGTTAATTGATTTTAGAGCTCATCTTTGAATTCAGGCCAGTACTCAAGGTAGTAATGAAGACTTCATGCCTTCACTTTTAATAACAGTGAGATTTTGGAACAAAATAATTTGTCTTATTTTTTAATCTCTTTTTTCCCCCCAATAAAGTGCTTTGGAAGAATATTCTCTTAAATGAAAATGTTCAAATTATATTCAGTACCAATTGCTATTTAGCCTAAATTCTTTGTCAGTTTCAAAAAAATAGGATGCAAATTTCATGATTCATATACAATTATTCTAAATCTGCCTTATTCCAACCCTTTGTAACCCTACAAATTAGATAATATAACAAAATAAGGTGGGATTATTTTTTTTAGAATTTTCTCACTATTGTCCATCAATTGCTGTTGCTGTGGTGCAGAAAGCTAAAGATGGAATTATTAGCTGAATACCTTCTGCGTCATCGCAGTGGTTGTACAAACATTTTGTGCTTTGTACACAGCTAATACTGGCCAGGCTGAGCAGCTGGAATAGTGGACAAATCACGCCAAAGCGAATATGAGACTTTTGAATAAACACCATATATCGCTGTAGTTTTGCTTAGATATATCATTTGTTTTCACCATTCAAAGACTCCAGAACAGAAAATTAAGCCACTAAATCTTGGTTTAGTTGTCTTAGATTATTTGTTTCAGTGGAAGATCTTTTATAGTTTTGTTATTCTTTCCTGTATCATTCCGTTTGACCTCAGGGTAATAACACGATGAATTCTCTAAACTAAAATGGATTATGTTTAAGGCCGAAAGGTTTATTAGAAAGTATGTCCGACTTAATTGTTCTAATTTTAGAGAAAAACAATGATTTAATGAAGTTAGATTCCAGATTTAATAGATGGGTTTGGAATGTTAAGACATATATTTTGAAATACAGTAAGGTAGTTTGGCTTTCCTTGGAGGCTGCATTTCAGAATTCAATTCAATTCAATTTGCTTTATTTGTATGCCGCCCTTTTCCCTGAGGGGACTCAGGGCGGCTCACAGTTCAGGGGGGGGGGGGGGGACAGACAAGTTACAAACATGAAAACCATACACCGTTAAAAAAGCACAACAGTCATACCATTCGAGTGGGGTTGCAAGTCTTTTAGCCCCAGGCCTGTCGGAACAGCCAGGTTTTAAGGGCTATGCGGAAGGTCTGGAGGGTGGTGAGGGTACGAATCTCCACGGGGAGTTCGTTCCAGAGGGTCAGAGCAGCCACCGAGAAGGCTCTCCTCCGGGTAGTTGCCAGACGACATTGGCCGGCAGATGGAATTCGGAGGAGGCCTAGTCTATGGGTTCTTATCGGTCTAGTGGAGGTAATTGGCAGTAGGCGGTCTCTCAAGAATGGGGCCCTGAACTCTCTAGGAATACCCTTGATCCACACTTTGGTTCATACTGCTTTGGTTCATATTGCATAGGAATCTGAAAGGGCACAGTATGAAAGTATCCATTTATTACATATTTGTCTTTTATTTCTTTTCAGATCTGGGTAGCAATTAATCCTCTTTCTCTGAATACATGTTTATCATCTGGCAGTTTTCTAGGTGTGATGGAACGTGCAGCTGAAGAAGGATTGGAGGAGGGGGGAGGGAATGTCGGCAGTAGCACTGTGGCTTCCCAGGGAGGAGGCAGCATGTTCCAGAAGAGACAGTATAGTCTTGAATTAAATGGAGGAGGAAGGAAAAGGTTCAGAGTAGCCACCTTCTTGAATCTCCCAGGTTATATCTTTTAGGTTCGAAATCTGTAGCTTTACTCTGCCAAGATTCTGTCTATTAGGCATAAGCAAATAAAGAACTGGACTCAATTGAATCTCACTTTGTCCTCTCTGGGCTTGACACTAAGTTAGAGTAAGATGAAGTGATTTCCCCCAAATTATCCAGTAAGTGTCGTAGCTGTTGAGATATGAATCTGGTGCTCCCTGAATCTAGAATTATTGCAGTAATTCTTTTTAAATTTGATTTATCACATAGACAAATGATAAATTTCACTTTAATTCAGCAATGAGATCCCTTGTTGTGCCTTTAATAGTTTGGATCTATCTCAGGAAATGCTGAAAGATAATCAGGCATTGTTCCGTGACATTGTTAGATGCCAGAAAAGCGGCAAAAACCCCAACTACCATTTCTCTGGAGGAGTGTACAACTTTATTGGGATAATTTTTCATTTATTTTAAGTGCTTACCAGCATGTCCCGCAAGCAAGTAAGCCACAAGAGTGTATCCTTACACTTGCCAAATAGACATCCAGCAAATTTGAAACAAGGAAGAAAAATAATGTTCACTTCCTTGAAAAGAAGCCTAATAGAGAGAGAATGACCTGGAACCCGTATTACTAATTAGTTAAGAAGGGTAACCAAAAATGCTTTCCTCTTTGCGTTAGGAAATGCACAGGAGAGAAGGAGAGAGGAAGTCAAACTTCGTCCCTCCCATACCTTCTTTGTCATTTCAGTTCCTTCCATGCATTATCCAGACCCCGATAGAGATGAATTTTGCTGCTTCGCAGTAGTCAGATGAAATACTGCTTGTATATTTCCCTCTGTTATTGTCACCATAAGAACTGCAAACGCTTTGTAAACAAAAACCAAACATTTGGCGAATGGGTTTGGGAATTTTAGTGGTGGGCCCTGCTATTCTCAGCACTTGGCTAAAGCCCTGAGACCAAGAAACAAGCTAAGTGGTTAATCCAGCTGCACTGCTGAGCCTCTCTGCTCTTCAGGCCCCCAAGATGTCTGGAATTGAAAACATGTGCCTTAACTACTGAGTTACAGCTTCTTTGGAGACCTAAAGGATATGAGTCTTATATCTACTTGCAGAAGTTATTCAGAAATCAAGGAAGGAATATATATTATTGCCATCTGCAATGTTTGAAAGATTTCAATTTTGAAGCCTTCCAGTGTAGGATTCTCTTTTATCTTCTCTATGTGTGCATTTTAAAATGCCTCTCATCATACAGGACTGCAAGCAAATTATGCACCACAAAGGCAATGCCCACTTTTCCCTCCCTTTGGATGCATATGGCAAAATGCAAATCTGAGACCAGAGTCCTTTATTGAAATGGGTCAAAAAGCCTTACACATCCAAAGCCTGCAGGGTGAGTTACAATTCTAATCTGCTCTGCTCGTTGCCTGATTTTGCCCAGCTGTATCTATCAATCTAGAACTGTTTTTTTTTAAAGAAATCTGTCCTCTTCACTACAATTGAATTTAACAATAATAAGAAAACTACATTTGTTTTCTTTCTTTAAGAGGAATCCTCTTGAAGCATAACCTAATTTTAACCTAGATCCTACATTATTTATACGTTTAAATTGAAAACGCTCTAAAAATGTGGCTGTGAGCTATGTGAATTTTCAGAGCAGGTGCATGGTATTTATAGTAAGGCTATTTGCACAAAGTAAAAGTTTTCAGGTAATATGAAATGGTATTTGTGGAAACTCTTGTCTTAATACTATAAAGTTTTTGTGTGACTATGTCAAGCTTTTTACCCTGGTTCTCTTACTATTGCTTTATGTTTATTGTATGTTTTAATTTTGTACATAAGAACATTTTCCACCCAGTACTATAATTTTCTAGTATCCCTAAAAAAAGTGTGCGTGTGTACATTTTTAAAGGGGGGAAAAAAGAAGGGAATTTCAGTGGGGTGCACTGAACAAGGATGCAAAGAACAGGAATAGTTCACCTAAGGGGTTGTTATTTTCTCCATCTGTGGATTTTCTTTTTAAAGGCTGGATACCTACCTTCCATGGATAATTTAATTTGTTTTCCTACACGTTTGACTAGAGGAGCCTTGTAGTCCCTTCCAATTCTACAGTCTTTGGGTTCTAACTTGTCAGTTCAGGTTCCTTCTCAGTCACTGCCATATCTGCAAAGCAAGCTGGAATATTTGGGGTATCTTAGATTTTATACAGGCCTACTATGTAGCTTAGTGGTTAAGATGCTGAGTTTGTCGATCATAAAGGTTGGCAGTTCGAATCCCTAGCACCACCTAACGGAGTGAGCTCCTGTTACTTGTCCCAGCTTCTGCCAACCTAGCAGTTCGAAAGCATGTAAAAATGCAAGTAGAAAAATAGGAACCACCTTTGATGGAAAGGTAATAGCATCTGTGTGCCTTTGGCGTTTAGTCATACTGGCCACATTACCACGGAGACGTCTTTGGACAGCGCTGGCTCTTTGGCTTTGAAACGGAGATGAACACCGCCCCCTAGAGTCAGGAACAACTAGCACATATGTGTGAGGGGAACCTTTACCTTTTTACACCAAAGAAAGGAATTACGATCTGATTACATTGAAATACATGCAAAAAATTTAACATGTATGTAATGTTTTTAATATACATTTTGTTGTATAATACTAAGCAATTATGGTATATTTAGCTATAGGAGCCATGGTGGCCAGTGATTACAATCCAGTATTGCAGGCTAATTCTGCCCATAGCCGAGTTCAATCCTAACTGGTGCAAGGTTGACTCAGCCTTCCATCCTTCCGAGGTTGGTAAAATGAGGACCCAAATTGTTGAGGGCCATAGGCTGACATTTGTAAACTGTTCAGAAGTTTCTCTAAAGTTGCCTGAAGCTTTGCTGTTCACAGTGCCTTATATTTGGGGATGTAACTGGTTGATTTTATATTTAATTTTAAAACACAGTGCTAAAATGCTTTTAAAAGAATTCTGTGTCTGACTTCACTTTATTGTTATTCATCCACTTATTACCACTGAAGCTGTTAGAGAGATTTTTTTTTTTAAAGGTTTAATGCATTTACTTGTCTTTCTGCACTTTAGGAAGTTTCTAGTCTGAAACCACAAATTTACATTATGTTATACCGGCTATTTTGAAATGAAAACATTATGATAGATGATCTGCACTTTAGTTCATTTTGCGGTTGTGGAAACTTTCTGCTCAAATCTCTCCATATTGAGATGTACATGGGCTACATGTCAGTGTGATTTAGCATTTACTGGCAAATGTTCTGCTCTTCCAGGGTTGAACTCTAAGATAATATGCAGGTAGGTCTTCCTTTGCCATCATAAAACGACTAGATCCGTGACGGCGAACCTATGATGGCATGTGAGCCATCGCCCCAGTTCAGCTTTGCTGCGCATGCACGCAAACCTCCCACTGGCCATCTGGTCTTTGAGTCGCTGCCGCGCAGGGGGTGGGAACACACACATGCACAGGGATGGCAAGGCACATGTGTGCATGGGGATGGGGTGTACGCAGGCAGGGGAGTTGTGCGTGCATGGGGAGGGTAGGGCATGTGCGGGGGGTTGCGCTTGCTTGCACGAGAGCGGGGCACCATGTGCGCTTGCATGTATGGGCCCATACATGCATTGCATTTTAGGAGTTCGGGCACGTATTCGCACACACGCTTTGGGCACTCAGTCCAGAAAAGGTTAGCCATCACTGTACTAGACCATGTAGATTCTGTCTTCCATAAATACATACTTTATTTGTAATAGTTTGTATCACATTTTGGATTGGACAAAGAATCAGATTAACCAAAACTGTATGAATTCCAAATCAGCAAGAAGTTTTTAAAGGCCTTGTATTTTTGTGCTAAAATGCCAACATTTTACACATGCATTGCTGAGAATTCAGTTGAAAGTTAAGACAGTTGCAGCATCTGATGCTATGGCTTGCCTTCTAAATTTATTACCCAAATCCAAAAAAAGCTCAGAAGTGTTGAGGACAAGTAATTTATGGAAAAGACAGGTGCACAATTAGAAAACAAACAACCTTTCTTGCCTGAAAGTAGAAATTTATTCCCCTCCTCCCTATCCAATTTTTGGTATTCATTATGATTTATTAAATTTCTACATCACCTATTTCATCTAAGTAAGTTTGGGGAATTTTATAACATTACAGTGATATCAAAACAGAGTTAAAAACAGAGTTAAAAGCAGAATTAAGAATAAAGTTAAAAATTAAGATGTAAATAAAATAAGAGGCAGAGAAAGCACCCTCAAGCCACCAACCACTCCCAAGGTTGCATGTCCCTCTTAGATTGTTATACCAATTTGCAGACTTATGTTCGAAGAACAGTCAAAAGATTTCCCAGCAAGTCAGCTAACCTGTTGCACAAAACTGTGAAAAATGGTTCTCACTGTTCTGGCCCGTGTTGAGTGTTATATGTTTACAAAAGGCTTAGTAAAGCTATTTTTGTCTTTATAAACTACGTATGTTTATGTTAATTGCTAGGGTTTGTCTTGATTAAAATGCTAGCTGCTAAGTTGAAAAAGTCCTTCTGGAATCCTTTTGCACTTTAAAGGTATTTTAGTCTACATGAAGAGAGAGAGAGAGAGAAGGCTTTTTTAACATATTAAGGTAGATGAAAACACAGAAAGAATTTTTATGTAGGATTTCCCCCCCTAAACACAGTAATGCAGGAGAAGGTTCCAGAACGATGAAAAAAATGTTCAAATTGAATCATCCTTCTCTTTTCTGATTCTCTTGGCTGTATGTTCTCTCATTACATTCTTTCACGCACATTTGCAGCTGTGTAATTGTAAATACTTATATTTTAAAACATAAAGTGCGGGAGGAGGAGCCAACATCCCAACGGTACGGACGTGCGGTCTCAATGCTTTGAGACTGCTGCCAATACTTTTGCCGCTGGGTGGTCCAATCGGACCTAAACCGTCCCGAAGAGAAGACCATGTCTTGCTGATCTCAGGGAACCCACAAGTCTCTGATCGATCCAAGAGAAGGCCTTCAAGCTGGCGACAAAAGGCAGCCTAGGCTGATGAAGTTGGGACGGCTAAGGAATGGAGGAAATGGAGCTCTACCCCAAATCTCAAGGCACAAAGGAAGAAAAAAGAGAAAAAAATGATGGTTTTAAAGAGAAAAATATTATCAGAAGCACGATTGATAATCAAAGATAAATTAATTAAAGTAGCAAAAGGGTGCTGAGATTACCTGAGAGATGTAACAAGCAACAAGGTGCGGAGAGATGTCCATAAAAACTTTACCAAGGAAATAAACAGAAGATTAACTTCACAAATGGCAAAAGAAATAAGACTATATGCCTTCTGGAAGGACACAGGTTGATATATGAAAATTGATAATAAAAAAATAGCTTGATGATTAGTAAGTAGGAATTTAGTAATTTTTAGTTTTGCTTTGTTAAATAAATAGTTGATAATGGTAACAAGATACATTTCTATGTTGGCTGGAGGTGAGGAAGTTGGATATAAGCCAGTTAACAAATATTAATGATAACAATAATAATGAAATGATAAGGGCAGGGGTGGGTTCCTACCGGTCCTTGCCAGTCCTTGCGGACCAGTTGGTCAGTGAACCCAGAAGTAATTAACTTCCGGGAACACCGGTACCGGTCCTGGCCCCTGTCGCTGCAAAGCGCCCTTGCCAGCGCGTCACAGCTCACTCGCTCGCTCCCCCGCCTGTCCGCACTAAGCCAGCCCAGCCTGCTGCTCACTGATTGGCTGGAGTTTGAAACCCACCACTGGAGAAGAGATATAGTTAACAACATATATATGTACTGGTTTAATATAAGGAATTTGGATATAAATTGTAAAGCGTGACTTGGAAAAAAAGGCTCAGAAATTTTGTTAATTGTTATTTTGAATATGTTATAAAGGTGCAATGTTATTGGATATATGAAAGTTGATAACAAAAAATTAACTAAATCTTATAATAAGTAAGTAGCAATTTAGTAACTTTTAGATTCTTATGTTAAATAAATAATTAATAATTGATAATAACAATAAGATACACACATGTGTTGGCTTGATGAGAAGAAAGTGGATATAAACAGTAAAGGATTTTCGTAAAGAATTTTGTTAACAAATATTGACAACAATAATAATGATAAGAGATGTAGTTATGTATGTATGTATGTATGTATGTATGTATGTATTAGTTTAACATAAGGAATTTGAATATAAACTGCAAACAGTGATTTGGGAAAAAAGGTTTTGAAATTTAGTTAATTAATTCTTATTTTGAATATGTTATAAAGTTGTAATGTTATTGGATATATGAAAGTAGATAACAAAAAATTTAACTAAATGTTATAATTAGTAAGTAGGAATTTAATAACTTATAGATTGTTATGTTAAATAAATAATTGATAAGGGCAATAAGGTACACATATATGTTGGTTTGATGAGAAGAAAATGGATATAAACAGTAAAGGATTTTTTGTTAACCAATATTAATTATAACAACTAATAATGAAATAATAAGGATAAGGGATACAATTAATTTGTGTGTGTGTGTGTGTGTGTGTGTACTATCATAACCTGGAACCTGGACACAAATTGTAAACAGTGACGTTGGGGGGGAAAGGGCTTAGAAACTTTGTCAACTAATCTTTATTTAGAATATGTTATAAAGGTTATTGGATGATTTTGTAATAATTAATGAAATGCCATCAGGTGGTTGTGTTTTTAACTATGGATTATTTTAGGCAAAAAGACACGGAAACAATTTCAGAGGACTATGCTATGTTGATAGTAAGACCCATTAAGAATCTTTGACATTTGATATGAATGTAAGTAATGCCTGTGGAAGAGATGCACGAAAGCTAATTGTAACCAATTGACACACTTTC
This sequence comes from Thamnophis elegans, assembly GCF_009769535.1. Lineage (NCBI taxonomy): Eukaryota > Metazoa > Chordata > Lepidosauria > Squamata > Natricidae > Thamnophis > Thamnophis elegans. The sequence goes on along the minus strand of NC_045543.1, from coordinate 128,918,916 downwards.
TACAAGATGTAATGTAAGATGATGATTGTGTGTGTGTGTGTTGTTTGTTTAATAAAAATAAAAAAATTCTTGCAAAAAAAAACCCATAAAGTGCACAGTTGGTCTTCTCTCTGTTGGCACAATTCTTGGTATCTGCAGGTAGTACTGAACCCAATATAGTGTACCCTGCCTTTCTCCCAATGGGAAAAAATGTGGTTTCCCATGGAAGGTTGGTGTCAGGCCTGGAAGCCATCTTTTGCATTGGACCTTCAGGCCTGCCACATTTATTGCGGTGGGAAACTGGGAGTGGGGGATTGTATGGAGTGGATATAGATATAGTCAAAATAACATTCCTTTCTCAGCGAGTCAAGAACATCTTGCCCTGCACCTGGAGTGGCGTGACTGGGAGGCATCTCCAGTTGGGATGGCGTTTGATTGGACCATGTAATGGACATGTGGGTGCTGGGCAGGGACTTGAACTTTTGTTTGGATGGGGAAAACCTGGACATTTTCAGATTCAGGTTTTCCCAGATGTGCCAATATGACATCTCTAATAAAATGGAACTTTGAGGAATCTCAAACCTCGGAGTCTTCTTTCGTTAGGGGTGTTACTTGGAATCCTGACAGTTGGAAGATCCCATTCTCCCCACAGCTACATTCAAGGATGTGTTCAGTGTGAAGAACACAGAGTGCTGGATATATTGTCATGCACCTAACACAAACCATCTATCTAGAACACGAATGTCAAAGTCGATCGTGTCATGTGACGTGACATTTTTTTGCCTTTGCAAAGCTGGGATGGGCGTGGCCTGCGTATGATACATCCGGTCCACGGTTTGACACCCCTGATCTAGAAGAAGGGGGCATAGTGACTGTAATTGTGACTCCAAAGAACAAACCAGCTATGTATCTGCTGAGATACACACATTTTATTTAGACAAAATATGGATGCTCGTCAGTGCCATCTGTTCTGATATAAAACTCTTCATTGCCACAGAAAATAAAATGAAGAGGCAATGATTATTCCTTTAAATAATTAGGTACGTAGAAAAAATGAGAGTACACACCCTGCACCCATCTTAATACATTACCAAACTTTTTATTGTTAATGGGAATGAGAGGTATTTGATCGATAAAATTGTTATCTCTTATGTTTGGATGTTTTCATAATAATTATGTAATTATGTTAGTCTAAGGCTAAGAATAGAATTGTTGGACTGCTAAGAAAGTTATTTCATCCAGCCTCTTGAAATTGTTGTAAGAGTTATGAATCCTTGTAGCATGAGGCTAGCTAACAAAAGCCACTGTTAGGTGAGATTCTTCAAACTGTTAAATTAAGATTTGATGTTAGTTACTTCATTTGCAATCTAATAGCAATAGCAGTTAGACTTATATACCGCTTCATAGAGCTTTCAGCCCTCTCTAAGCAGTTTACAGAGTCAGCATATTGCCCCCAACAATCCGGGTCCTCATTTTACCCACCTCGGAAGGATGGAAGGCTGAGTCAACCTTGAGCCGGTGAGATTTGAACTGCAGAACTGCAGTCAGCTGAAGTAGCCTGCAGTGCTGCATTTTAACCACTGCGCCACCTCAGCTCTAATGAAACAATTTTCTCTCTTCACACACACAACATATGCAACGTAAAGCCTTCTCCTGAATGTGATGTTCTGGGCCTTTGGAGATTATAAGCTTGATTTTTGCTTTGCACGAAATGTTTCTAGCAAGTTTGTCAAAAGTTATTGTGTTAATCTTTTAACTTAATTCAGATGTCTAATTTTAGCCATGTGTGTTGATTTCATGGCTAGCCTCATATTGTTTTGCTGAAATGATAAATGTGGGGTGAAATGGTCTTTTAACCCATGTTCCTAGTTTACATATTTAGTACTGTTCTGTTTAGCAACAGTGCATCAGATAATTATCGTTGGAAAATATTCATTGAATCCAAATCATGAAATGAAAGTTTTGCATCGTGTATCCTGAAGTTTTCATTCCTAGGTCTGAAAATCCTTCCTAGAATTTCTATAACATTATCACTGATCAATCATAGACTTAATAAAAAGCTATCACTGATTTTTTTAAAAATGATCTTGATTTTTTTTAATGTCAGAATTATTATCAGCGGCTCCAAAGGTCATTGAGAGTTCAGCATCATGCCAGTTTAATAAATAATTATTGTCTTCATCATCTTGCATTAAAATGATGTTTAGAGGTAGTCCTTAACTTACTATCATAATTGGGACCAGAATCTCAGCCATTGAGCAAGAGGTCATTAAGTGCTTTGCTCAACGACTGCAATCCCAGCATTCTAGGTTGTGGTAATTAAGCAGTTTTGTGGGTTATAGACAGCATCCCAGGAAAGGAGTGGGGGAAGACCCTAGGAGACTATGCTCATGAGCTGAAAATCTTCCATGCCAAAATCCAAGCAAGATTTTCAGCCCCCTGTGGCCAGCACTGGGCATCCAAGGCTTCCTACCCATTGTGCCCTTTTTTTCCTGTGCTACCTCTTAACTCTGTTTGTATTTCAACTCCCTCTCATCTTTGAAGGATGACTGAATGAGCTGCCTTCCGAAGGAATTCAGCTCCTCTCTGTTTCCAGAAGGGAACTCTTTGACAGGGTGCAGGAACAGAGCTCAGGTCTTCAGAGTTTAGATCCATTTCTGTCCTAGCTGAAGTCGTTCATTTCCCCTCCATGTGTAGAAGGGAACTCCTTCAGCTGGATATAGAAAGATTGCTCAGGATTTGAGCTCCATTATTGCACCCCACTAAATAGTTCACTTCCCCTCACTCACGGAAGGGAATTCCTTTGGCCAGGTGAAGGAACAGAGCTTGTTTCTGCACCCTAAAGGAATTCAGCTCCTTTCAGATGGCAGCTCTTTCAGCAAGTTTGCAAAGAACAAATATTGACTTTCTGGGGAAGTCGTCTGAGAAGATTGCAAATGGTGATCACATGATTGCAGGACATTTGGCAAGTGTTCATAAGTGCAAAGAGGTGTCCAAGTACCCAGAACCCAATCATCTGACTGTGGGGGCAGCGGTGCAACTTTTTGTGATGGCCAGAAGTGCTTTGTGGGCCATAAAGCATCTTTTCCAAGGCCATCTAATTCCATACTATTGTTAAAAGTTGAGGTTTACTTGCAGTTAATGCAGCTGCATTGTTGAGAAAACAAGAAAACAAGGAAGTGGAATCATCTTGGATACAGGTGCAACTAATTATCCTGACCTATCAGTGGGCCATGATTAACTTACATAGGGTTTTTTCCCCCAAATAGCAATACCCAACATTCAGTTCCCCTATTGCCAGATTTTGGCAGCCATAACAAACTTTTGGTGAAATACACCTCATTGTACATTGACAACAATAACCTTACCAAAGAGCCTTTCAACCTATTGGGAAATGTATCATAAAAAGCCGCTCTATTTCCTGAAATGTTAATTATTAATCTGCCCTGATACTAGGGAATTCCATTCTACTTTCCCTATAATTAGTAACAAATAGGAGTCCAGCTGAGCTTCATCCATCAGTGGAGATGGGATATGGAAAGAGAAAGTGACAACGTCAAATATTTCAGCTCAGGAGATTCCAGAACAGTGGAGTTTTTACAGTGTTTTGTTATTGGTGGTTTTGATAAATAAGGTATATGTTCAATCTTATCTTGGAAGATGCCAAATTATTTCCTCCTTGGTTCCAAATTTAATAGATAGATATATAGATGGATGGATGAGAGAGAGAGAGAGAGAGAGAGAGAGAGAGAGAGAGAGAGAGAGAGAGAAGAGAAGAGAGCGTGGGAGGTAGGGAGAGAGAGATAGAGATAATGCAATTCTCCCTAGTTCAGTAACTGAACCAATATATAAATAACGCTCTCAATTTAGCTAATTGGACTGGAGTATTCCAGCAATGTTGACATATGCTTATGTTGTTGGTGCATACCTAATTGCTTTAATGGGCAATTTTCTAGTAAGTTTTGCTAATGCAGTGATATACATGGGTTATAAGTATTTATCTTGGTTTATGTTACTGTCAGCATTTCAGTGGCATTAACCTTCTTTAATTATTATTGCTGCCCAAGGCGTATGTTTACCTACAGTGTGCGTTAGTGTGTGTAGAAATAAATGGAAGTAGAAATTTGCTTTTAGTTAATGGACAAAAATAAGAGTAGTGTCCTGTCCTGGGATGTATGTCAGTTCTTCAGTGCAACTTGGAAACCAGAAGTTGACCATGTTTTATGCACGTGGGTTAGTGAGATTCCCACTGGCCTGTGAGCAATCAACTGCCTTGATTGTAAACTATTTTTGGCCTTCAGAGCATCCGCATGATGTCTACAATAGAATATTAAGGCATTCCCAAATTAAAAACATCTTAAAAGCTGGGCTTTTTACAAAATCTAAATTTGAAGTTCAAAGGCAAAAGGAGAAGGGGACAACAGAGAGATGGTTAGATAGTGTCATTGAAGCAGCGGGCATGAGTTGGGCAGAATCAGGGAGGACAAGGGGACTATGGATACAATTTAGTGACTGAACAATAACAAAAGACGGGATAATGTTCTCTGTTTTAAAAAGCTGTTGAAAGCTAAATAAAACAAAAAAAAATCATTTTTCATTGCTTGACAAAAATTCAGCAAAAATGGAATCAACCTAATCTTTCAAAGGAGGTAGATAATTCCACAATTGAATGCTACTGCAGAAAAAACTCTGGCCAGATTTCCATGAAAATCTCCCTAGTGTCAATGGGATTTTCCGTGGATCACCAGACAAAGTTTGCAAATGTTAAACATGGAGTTATAGGAGAGGAAGTGGCCCAGTGGTGGGATTCAAATAATGTAACAACCGGTTCTCTGCCCTAAAGATTTCTTTCAGTAACCAGTTCACCAAACTGCTCAGAAAGTTAACAACTGGTTCTCCCGAAGTGGTTCGAACTGGCTGAATCCCACCACTGAAGTGGCCTTTATGCTACGGTATCTTCCAACTTCAGAGCTTTATAGAAAAAAGAATCTGAAATTGTATCTGAAATCATAATAGTGGGCTGGAATAGCTGGTTTAAAATCAGTGTATTGTGGTGTAAATCGCATACCGGCTCTTAACTTTTTTAAAACTGCTGTCAAAAAGTCTTCAAGGAAGCATTGTGAGAGTTGTGTTGGAGAACACACAAACCAGCATACAGAGACACTGCAGTTTAAATAGGCTTTTACTCTTGTGGAAATAGAGGTATCAGAGTCCATCAAACAGTCCAAATCATACACGGTTAAGACAGTAAGTCATCAACGCCTTTCAGTTAAGGAATAATCCAAATAACATAGTTAAAATATTTAGACTGACTTTTTTTCAAATATGCTTCCTCCCTCCCTCTTGTTATGTTCCATTTCAGTCATTCTCTTGCAGTAACCCAGTAAATTTCAAATTTGGTTTGCTTTTTAGCAATTGAACCAATAATTAATCATAATGCTAAATGATTCAGCTTGAGATTAAAGCATAATTATGATTCATTCAAAGCCCAATCATAAACTATTTCATTTATTTAGTTAGACGGGATATATAGTACTCCACCTTTTTCAGCTGCATAGAACTTAAGGTGGGTTTGGAAAAATGAAGACAATGCAGTCATAAACATTTTCTAGATTTGGGGGGTTGGAGAGGATATAGCAACCTAGCAACCTCTTAAAACAAATTCTGCATTTGGTCTTATCATGGTTAAAATTGTGAGTTAACATCTGGCTGACCTGCATAAACACACACATCCTCCAAATGTTGAAAGTGACCTATTATACAATTGAAGACAGGGTGTGCATGTATGCTTGATTCCTGTTTAATAAAAAGCATTAATGCTCTCCTGAGTGCCGAATTAAATACCGTATATACTCGAGTATAAGCCGAGTTTTTCAGCCCACTTTTTGGGCTGAAAAAAGCCGGCTCGGCTTATACTCGAGTCTACAACTGGATCCGGCAGTGCTGTTGCCTGTTGGAGGAGGAGGGGATTCCTTCCTGCGAGACCCCGTCCAGAAAAATGCGGGGAGCGGCATTTGTGGGAACTCCGGCCGCTGCCCACCCGTGGGGAGAGAGGGAAGAGCCCCGAGCGAGCCGCCTCGGTTTGGCAACCAAACCCATCCAGCCTTTTACCTCCCGTCCCCCCGCCCGCCCGCTCGCAGCCCCCTCCCCGGGCTGGCGCCAACTCCTCCCCATGCCCGGCCTCCAGCCGAGGCAAGTCGGTGTCTCTTTAAGCTAGAGAGAGGAGGGGAGGGAAGGCAGGGACCAGCCGGCTGACAATGGGCCGGAGCGGCTGAGTTGGAGCAAATTCCGCGGTGGAGGCGGCGTCCCAGCTCCAGCGGCTCCGAGGCGAGCGGCTTGGCCCTTCCGCTGGGCGCTCGGAGATGAAGGCGCGCTGGCGCTGAGTTGAGCGGCAAGCTTGCCGAGCGCGCGGCTCCGGGAAGCCCCCCTTCTGCTCCCTGCTGGAAGCCGAGCGAGCCCCGCCGCCCACGGACTCCCACGGCCGCCCCAGGGCTCCGGGAGGCAGGACCCGGAGGCAGCCCAGCCCTGCCGCCGCCCCGCGCCCTCCACCCGCTGCGCGAGAGGGGACCCCGCTTTCCCCTTGCCGGATGCGTCCCTGGCGGAGCTGAGCCATGCGGCGGAGGCTCCCGCTCTGGTTCCGGAGCTTGCTGTGCCTCTGGCCGGTCCTGGTGGGACCCGCGGCAGGTAAGAGGCGCCGTCGAGCGCCTCGTACAATGATTTATGTATGAGGTTTAAGTGACTGAGACACACTCCTGGCTACGCAGCAATGTTATTTCTGACTTAGTATACTATGAAATCCCCCAAATCCTCCCCACTCCAGGGGTAGGATACTATGAAATCCCCCAAATCCTCCCCACTCCAGGGGTAGGATACTATGAAATCCCCCAAATCCTCCCCACTCCAGGGGTAGGATACTATGAAATCCCCCAAATCCTCCCCACTCCAGGGGTAGGATACTATGAAATCCCCCAAATCCTCCCCACTCCAGGGGAAGGATACTATGAAATCCCCCAAATCCTCCCCACTCCAGGGGAAGGATACTATGAAATCCACATTTCCTCCCCACTCCAGGGGAAGGATACTATGAAATCCCCCAAATCCTCCCCACTCCAGGGGTAGGATACTATGAAATCCCCCAAATCCTCCCCACTCCAGGGGAAGGATACTATGAAATCCCCCAAATCCTCCCCACTCCAGGGGAAGGATACTATGAAATCCCCCAAATCCTCCCCACTCCAGGGGTAGGATACTATGAAATCCCCCAAATCCTCCCCACTCCAGGGTAAGGATACTATGAAATCCCCCAAATCCTCCCCACTCCAGGGGAAGGATACTATGAAATCCCCCAAATCCTCCCCACTCCAGGGGTAGGATACTATGAAATCCCCCAAATCCTCCCCACTCCAGGGGAAGGATACTATGAAATCCCCCAAATCCTCCCCACTCCAGGGGAAGGATACTATGAAATCCCCCAAATCCTCCCCACTCCAGGGGTAGGATACTATGAAATCCCCCAAATCCTCCCCACTCCAGGGGTAGGATACTATGAAATCCCCCAAATCCTCCCCACTCCAGGGGAAGGATACTATGAAATCCACATTTCCTCCCCACTCCAGGGGAAGGATACTATGAAATCCCCCAAATCCTCCCCACTCCAGGGATAGGATACTATGAAAGCCACATTCCCTCCCCACTACAGGGGTAGGATACTGCAAAATCCCCAATTCCTCCCCACTCCAGGGGAAGGATACTATGAAAGCCACATTCCCTCCCCACTCCAGGGGAGGAAATAAATATTCAAAAACATTATTGGTATCTATTTTTATTTTTGAAATTTACCGGTAGCTGCTGCATTTCCCACCCTAGGCTTATACTCGAGTCAATAACTTTTCCAGCTTTTTGGGGTAAAATTAGGTGCCTCGGCTTATATTCGGGTCGGCTTATACTCGAGTATATACGGTATGTGGTGGTGCTTTGTCTGGGTGCTGGCTTCAAGGAGTATTTAAGGCATTGTTATGTTTATGCTGTGTACTCTATTATGTAGTAGAACTTGCAATTCAGGCCCATAGTTGTATTTCCATCTGAAAGTGAGCATCAACAACTGTTTTTCAGAGGTCCTCAGATATCTCCTTTGCTTGAGCTATGACACACTTCCCCTTACCTGTATTGTGAAGATCAGACTTGAGAGTGAATTTTGTTCTATAAACTAAGATAAGTACTCCCCCACATATATCTGAGTATCAGCCCATTGATTGAAAGACCTGATTCTGATTTCCCCTTCAAATAAATTGATAACCCTATACAGGTGCTGACTCCACCCACGACTGGTTTAGCGAAGGGGGGAAAAGTCCCGATATGTCATGTGATGGCGCCGTAACGGTATAGTTTGACACACCTATCCTAGAGGTTGGTTTGTTTATTACAAGAGGGAGTTCATACTTTTGCTACACACAAATATGAGCTTAGGGACATTTTCCTGAGTAAATAAACATCTATAACATTTTTGACTCATTTGCTTAACTGGGTTCTCTTTATCTAGTTTTAGGATTTGTATGGATAATAGAACTTGTTTTAACTCATATTTATACAGAAATATAGAAAATTCAAAAAGGTTCACAAAATTTTAGCCTTGCTATGGTTTTGACCTCTAAGAATACCAGAATGAAACTGAGGTCTATGAAAATATATAATATATATATAAAATCTTTATTAAATTATGGAAGTATTTCTCCATTTTTGGAGTAATTCTTTTTTATATTGTCAGCATTCTTTCTGTGTGGTGAATAATAAGATTTTAGTGAGTATCACATATTCTTCAATCAGTTTCTCACTAAGGATAATGGGCTTCAACACAGCTGCTTACAAATAATGGAAGCCCAACATATTTGAAGGCATCAGATTGGACAAGGCTGAATTATATCAATTCCATGGTATTTAGTGATAATATCACCAACATAGTGGTGTTTTTTTTAATTTGGATACATTTATAGAAGCTTTGCAATACTGTGAGAAATATTGTAGGAATAATTATTAGCTTTTTATACTTAAAACATGTTCATTCATTTTTTTTTCCTTGGTGCTGCTGGCAAAAATTTTGAATCTTATTTTTGAAAATAGAATTTGATTTATGGACTATAGACTGGATACAGGTAGACCTCTACTTACGACTAGTCACTTAGTGACTGTTCAAATCTATGACAGACCTTGTAAAAACTGCTTGCAACTCGATTTTGAAGTTGCTTTAGCCACTTCACTCCCGCTAAGTCGCTTGGCAATCAACTCACCTTGATGGTCATTTGCAGTGTCCCATGACAGTTTCTGGGGGGAACGTTTGGGTAAAATGTTTTTGCTTAATGACCACAGTGTTCGCTTAACAACTGTGGCATTTCCTTAATGACTGCTGGAAAAGTTCCAAAAAATTTGATCTGGTCATGTGATGCCTTGGCTTACAACTTATGACTTTAATTCTGGACTCAATTACAATCATAAGACAAGAGCCGAGGTGGCGCAGTGGGTAGAGTGCAGTACTGCAGGCCACCTCAGCTGACTGCTATTTCAGCAGTTCAGCGGTTCAAATCTCACCGGCTCAGGGTTGACTCAGCCTTCCATCCTTCCGAGGTGGGTAAAATGAGGACCCAGATTGTGGGGGGCGATATGCTGACTCTGTAAACTGCTTAGAGAGGGCTGAAAGTCCTAGGAAGCGGTATATAAGTCTAACTGCTATTGCTATTGCTAATTGTGTATTTGATATTGAGCTCCTGGTGATGAACACGTTCAAGGAGTAATGTACAGACTGAAATAACGCATAACTTTGATGGTTGTTTTAAAGTGCAATAACCATTAGTTTCTTAGCAGCATTCCTATTGAGTTTGAATGTTTAATGTCTCTCATTTGGGGGATATTGAAGGGATTTGAGAACTTCCAGCTTAATAAACAAATGGTCCCACTCATTGTAAAAGGGAAAGGAACCTTTAATATTTCCTTTTCTCATTTCCTATTACAATAACAAACTGGTTCCCTAGAAGCCTCACAGAGGAGTTAAATAAACATATCACATCCAATGTGAAATTGTTCTTTTTCTAAAAAAAAATAATGAATAAAAGGATTGTGTTAAGATTCACTTGTCTTTTGGTTGTAACAATATCAATGTGTGCATGTATCCTGGCCTAAAGTAAAGAACATGGAAAATCTAGCACGGAATGTCCCTGCCTGTTTTATTTTGTTCTGTTTGCTGTTGGAGGGCTTTGATTTCTGTTCATTGTTAATTTAATTGCCTGTGATGGTGAGAAATAAGATGACAGTATATCGGTCTATGAAAGCAAATGGCTAATGCTTACGTTTGCCATTGTACAGATTTCCTTTTGAGAACCTTATCGGGGTTTTTTTAGGTAATGGCTGTTTCATGTCAGTCTCAGTCCAAAGTCCTGATTTCGGTGGAGATAATTCTAAACCCAAATAAACTACAAAGTTATTTACAGCCTTCGCTAATTAGGATCTTCAAGGACTGTTCAATTTTCTCAGTCTTTCACTCTTACTTTCTTTTGTGCAGTGCTGCATCAGACTAGTTTATGATTACTGTATATACTCGAGTATAAGCCTAGTTTTTCAGCCCACTTTTTGGGCTGAAAAAAGCCGCCTCGGCTTATACTCGAGTCAGTGAAAAATTTGCCCGAAATGGAGGAGAAAAAGGGGCGGGGCCATGCCGCTGGGTGACACTCGTGAATGGCCCAGTGCCCCTGTGAGTTTCCCCTCCCTCTGTGTCAGTTTGCCGCGCAGTGCGCACCGCACCATCCCCCCTCCTCACGTTCTAATGTAATGCAGGGCTGTCTTACGATTCCCCTTCCTCCCCCTCCTGCCGCTCTGCAACGATGTCCCACCTCCTCCTTGTTATGGCAAGCAGCCACATAGCGATGTCCCACCTCCTCTGGTACAGTGATCCAATGATAGGAATCACTGTGCCGTGTGTCATAGGAGGCGGGACATCGCTCCCGCGGCTGCACGGGACATCATCATCACAGCGGGACATCAGCATCATGAGGTGAGTGAAGTATTTCATTGAATACACCGCTAGTTTACTGTTTTTCTTTGAAATAAATATTCAAAAACATTATTGGTATCTATTTTTATTTTTGAAATTTACCGGTAGCTGCTGCATTTCCCACCCTAGGCTTATACTCGAGTCAATAACTTTTCCAGTTTTTTGTGGTAAAATTAGGTGCCTCGGCTTATATTCGGGTCGGCCTATACTCGAGTATATACGGTAAATGGTTGATGGTCACTCAAAGTAAACTTCTCAAATGTCCCCTTAATAATAAGGAGACCCTCTTCAAAACTCAATTGCCTGGTATGTCTCTTCATATCCAGGAGAATAGTTTTAAGTAATTTGTGCCTTTAACAGTAGTACACTATTGCTTTGGCTTTTTCCATTTTCTTCATGAGATTAGGGAACAGAGATTGAGTGGTTGAAGATAGCCATTCTGTACTATGTTGCTGAAACTTTAGGAAATGCAGGTAGTCGTCAACGTAAGACCACAATTAGAATTTGGATTGCTAAGCAAGGCAGTTCTTAAGTGAGTCATTCCAAATTTTACCATTTTTTTTTTTGCCACAGTTGTTAAAAGAATCTCTGCAGTTCTTAAGTGAAACATGCGGTCATTATTTTATTTTACATTTTATTTAGTTGGTCAAACATCTACGTAAAAGACAACAGATATAAATATAAATGTAAGTATACAGTAAAGAGTACGAATAAATGGAGAGAATAGGACAGGGAGAGTAGGCACACTGGTGTGCTTATGCATGCCCCTTACAGACCTCTTAGGAATGGGGTGAGGTCAACAGTAGATATCTTAAGTTAAAATTATGGGGGTTCGGGGATGTAACAACAGAGTCAGGTAGTGCAACAGAGCCAGGCACTGAACACTCAGTTGCTGAAATCGTATTTTCTGCAATCAAGTTTGGAGCAGTTTACCTTGAGTTTGTATCTATTCTTTGCTCGTGTATTATTGTGGTTGAAGCTGAGGTAGTCATTGACAGGTAGGACGTTGTAGCAGATAATTTTGTGTACTACCTTTAGATCAGACGATAGCCGGCATTGTTCTAGGTTTTAATTAATTAATTGAACCCTGCTTTCCCCATTTTCTTTGCTTGTTGGAAGCCAGTTGGGTAGGTTGCAAATGGTAGTCACTCTGAGAAGGTGCAACTGTTGTAAATACAAGCCAAATTTTGATCACATGACCCTAGAAATACTGTGATGTGTGAAGACCAATTGTAAGTCACTTTTTCAATGCTGTTGTAATTTTGAACAGTCGCTAAATGAATGGTTTTAATCCAAGACTACCTGTATCCAGACATGTCAATGCTTGAATTATTCTTGTAATATCAATAATGTACTAAAACAAATTTTAAAAAAACCTCAGGGTTGAAACAAGGGGTCCTTGGTGCTCCCTGAGCTTAGTTGTGTACTGATGATGTTACCTAGCTTGAGTAATGAAACATCTGCAAGAAAACCACCAAGTTAAGAGAGGATCAAGGATCCACTTAATAGCGGTATTAATCCTGCTGAAGTCTGAAAACATATGTGATTCCTGAAATACTGAGTTCATCACTGATTAATGGAATATCAGCAAAAGTATTTCCATATTTTGATTTTCCAGTATCTGATGCTAAGAGACATTACCTTTACCAGCAAGCACTCGTATTAAATATAAAAAAAATAAGTATACCAATGATAAGTTATATTTAATCAAAGAAACTATTGGAGAATGATAAAAAAGAACTATGATGACTGTGATGGACAATGATGAACATGATAGCAGTCTTCCAATATTTGTGAGGGTATCACAAAGAAGAGGAGATTAGTCTATTCTCCAAAGCACCTCAGGATAAGAAGTAACACCAGATGGAAGCTTATCAAAGAGAGAGCCGAGGTGGCGCAGTGGTTAGGGTGCAGTACTGCAGGCCACTTCAGCTGATTGTTATCTGCAGTTCAGCGGTTCTAATCTCACCGGCTCAAGGTTGACTCAGCCTTCCATCCTTCCGAGGTGGGTAAAATGAGGACCCAGACTGTGGGGGCGATATGCTGACTCTGTAAACCGCTTAGAGAGGGCTGAAAACCCTATGAAGCGGTATATAAGTCTAACTGCTATTGCTATTGCTATTCAAACTAGAATTAAGAAAAAAATTCCTGACAGTGAGAACAGTTAATCAATCAAATGGCCTACTTTTAGAAGTTGTGGGTGCTTCAACAATGCAAGTTTTTAAGAAGAGAAGCAATTGGGTCTCCTGGTTGGGCAGGGGGTTAAACTAGAAGACCTCCAAGGTCCCTTCTAACTTTGATATTCTGTATTCTGTAAGAATAAACTTGTGTCTCTATTCTTGCCTTTGTAAAAGAAAAAACACTTTCCTTGTACCTAGGGACTCATAATTCTTTAAGAGTGCAATTCTCTTTGGTTCTAAAATGTGTTTGTGGTTTTAGGTTAATTAGTGGTTTTGTGCAGAGGAATTCCTTGGGAATTTATTGGCTATTCCTCCAGTTTGTGAGCACTTTGAAACTTTATGGCTCTCTTTAGTGTAGTAAAGTTAATTAGATAAATTAAACAAGTGGATGCTCTTTATAAAGCCTGGTTGACCTCTTAAAACAGCATGTGGTATGTTCTCTGTGTTTTCCTACAAATAAATGTGAAAGACTCTTGGTATTGTCTTTATAGTAAGAATATTTCTCTCCAAAATTCTATGGAACTCAGAATTTGAATAACAAACAACAGATTTGGACGGGACCTTGGATGTCTTCAGGTCCAAACCCCTACTCAGGCAGGAAGCCTTATACCATTTCAGACAAATGGCTGTCCAATCTGTTCTTAAAAACTTCCAGTGTTGGAGCATTCACAACTTCTGGAGGCAAGTTGTTCCACTGATTAATTGTTCTAACTGTCAGGAAATTTCTCCTTAGTTCTAGGTTGCTTCTCTCCTTGATTAGTTTCCACCCATTGCTTCTTGTCCTGCCTTCAGGTTCTTTGGAGAATAGCTTGACTCCCTCTTGTCCCTCTCTCTCAATACTTCTTGATTTGATAATTGGACTGATGTTGTTCAGATTTTGTCACTGATCTAGAAATTGTGTAGTTGTTTTATGACTTTTTTAAGAGCTGCTTTATTGTTTTATAATTTAATTGCATGTTCACCATATATACCCCAAAAAAAAGTGCAGGAAAAGAATTAGCCTGGAATCCCTTTCATATTCTAAACAATAGTGGTATTAGAACTCTACCATGCTGACACCTCTTTGCACTGTTTGATGAGTTCAAAAGTCTGGATTTTTTTGGCAGAAGGCAATATCAAATCATTCTTCAAGTTAATTTGCTCCAGTTTTTGTAGGCTTATGCTCTGTGACTCTGAACATGATGTTCTTGTATATTAAAGAATTTAGTATGTGTTAAGTTGAAAGTTTTGTAAATAAACTTTAAGAATCTCTCTCTCCCTCTCTTCTACTGCCCCCCCCCCGTGTTTCTTTTATTTATTCCCTGCCTTTATTATTTTTACAAATGATTTAAGGCAGCGAATATATACAACATACCTGGTATTCTGCCGGTTCACCCTGGTTCGGACAAATCGGTAGCTGCAGCGGTGGGAGGCTCCGCCCACCCATTCAGATGTCATCACGACGCTCTGTGCATGAAAAGATAAGAGGAAACCATTACTGACCTTCCTCCTATTTTCCCCACAACAATCCTGTGAGATTGATTGGGCTGAGAGAGAATGACTGGCCCAAAGTCACCCAGCTGGCTTTTATGGCTAAAGTGGGACTTGAACTCACAATCAGCTACTATCTAGTTTGATGTCTTAACCACCAGACTCTGTCTGTCTATCATCTGTCTATCATATATAAACCCATCAGCATGTAGAATAATCATGTTTGAAAATATTTAACACACATGGATGCCTTGATGGTGGACTATGGTGACTATAACCTCTGGTCATTAGTCAAATAGGTTGAGGACACTAGGAACCATAAAAACAACATTGGGGGATTCAGAGTTGATTGATATCCAATTCAGAGACAGTAAATTGCTTAGAATGGGGAGACAATGGCTCATATTTAGCAACACCTCCATCTCTCTCCAACCTCCATATATTCAGATAGGAACTTTAGAAGGACAGAGCAAATACAGCTGTCAGGGTAATCCAGAAATCAAGCTCTTCCTTAAGAGAATATTCTGGAAGTTAGAGAAATATGCGCATAGAGCTATGGACATTCCCTGCTTGCTTCTCGCTTTCTATACTGTGTTTGCTGACCTGTATATTTGAAAGGTTATAGATTGTTCATAATTAGGGCTATGCGACTTCTCTTAGCTGAAAGAGGATATCAAGAGACTAAAAAGTACAATAGACCCCATAAGTTCTTTTTATAGGGATATTCAACATCCCCAACACTCTGTAACATTACAGATTCAAGTCTTGATTATCCAAATCTACCAAACTGAGGCAAAGAATGAGTAAAATACTCTTACATATAGATTTTAATATTTATTAGTTGAGGTTCTCTCTTCCAGTTTTGCTTTATTGTTAATCTTTAACATTTTTCAGTATACGATTAAGAATTCTTCTGTTGCCTGGACTATATTATTGTAATTACATTCAGATGCATAGTTTTCATGTATGAAAATATTTTGCCAAACAAGCATGGCAACAGCTCTGCCTTTCATTGTTGTTTTGGGGTTCTTCTGTTTTGGCCTTTTGTGTCTTTATAAAGCTATAAGGTTTTGTAACACTACAACATCTTGTGTTTCTAATGCATCAGACTTTTATTTTAAAAAGATGTTGGGAATCACCTAATAAAATCTTTTCTAACAGTGCAAACATTCATAGAGTTTCATATTTAATTGGCAAAGACACAGAACTGAATATTCAGGGTTTACTATCTTAGGCTGGCCTCTCATTTGCCTATAATGGTAGATAAAATAATTAATAAAAGAATTGGAAGTGAAGAATTGAACCCTAATTATAGTGATGTAACATCCTTTTTCCATTCATCTGCATCCAGTATTCAACTAGTGTCATTAATTTTGCTTATTGTGTATATTAAATTTATCTTTTTTCTGTTTACTAGTATCAAAGCATTTGTAGTTTTCAGTTTCATCATACAAGATAGTCCCTGACTTCTGAATGGTCATTTAGTGACCATTCAAAGTTACAACTGGCCTTCCCAGGGCTACTTAAGACCTGGATTTGAAGTTCTCATGGCAGTTACATGATTACATTTTTGGCACTTAGATACTGACCCTCATTTATGGCCATTTGCAGTGTTCTGCAGTCACATAACAGCAATTTGCAATGTTTCTTACCAGAAATTTGTATACTTCCTTTTTTGGCAAAAACTGTCCATGGATTCACTTAATGACTGCTTAACAACTGCCACAAAAAGTGTTGTAAAATCAGGCATAGTTACGTGGTGACCTGCTTAACAACCAGCACTGCTTACAACTGTAATTTTGGATACAATTATGGCTGTAACTTGAGAACTACCTGCACTTAGTCATACATGAGGGATGAGTTTGTTATAAATCCTGACTTGAAGTGAGATGTATTTTGACAACAATAAATGTAGCTCTTTTAAATCCCATGATCACTCGTAACAGTAAGGCTGCCTCTGAGTTTTTTCTTTTCATTGTACAACTGATAGGAGGAACACATTGTCTACGAATTCTTCCAAATCTAAAAGGAAATGCAAATTTAGGGGACCTAAAACTGAACCCAGGAACATTGAGTTGTATTCAAAAAATATTTACATTCTCAGGTCATGAATATACGCTTATTGTCTTCCAAAAGAGTATTTCCATCCCTTTTAGAAGTGCTTCAAATCACTTCTTGGCATTCAGAAGCATTTCGAAGAATCTGCTCCACAGATGTAGAACCCACTACTTAAAAAAAAAAAAAAAAAACCAAGTTACATGTAAACAGGGTATGTATTGTGCATTACGTGTCAGCCTTCTGAGCTGAGAAGTGTTGTATAATCGTCAGGATTTTGTTTTTAGCCCTGATACAACGCTGGATTTAAATGCACTTTGTCTAAGGTCAGGGTTTTAGACTGTCTTGTGTTAAAATTTGATAGATCATTTTAATGTTCGGTTTCTACAAATGCTAGCATTTTTCTAATTAGTCCAAGCAATGCACATCCTTCATTGTGTAAATAAAGAAGAAAATGTCAAGTATTTCATTTTCCAATTCTGTTTATAAAAAGAGCAAAGTGATGGATTAATCCCCATCTATTAGATAACATACTTTGCATATTTTGGGCCCTTTTATCCCATTTTTATTCCCACATAGCAAGAATGGGGATCCTATACTCTCACTACTGAGCCAGCTGATAGTAATTCTGGGATTTGTAGTTTCAAAAGCCTCTGCAGGCTAGAGATTCTCCATCTTTGCCATAAAATTGCAATATAATATCTGTGAGGTTCACAAGCAATTTTTCATTCAGGCACTGAGAAGACCTGATTAAGTTCAGGAGATGGTTCTTTCCCATTGTTCTTAATCCACCACGTTTCACTGGCTAAGTCAAGAGGAATAGTTATGCATTAAACAAATAAAGAAATGTATGGAAAAGCAGAGGAAAAGTGAAGTGAAAGATAAATTACTTCATGCTTAGCCATTTTTTTTTATTTAGGTCCCACTTAGGTCCCATTCATTGTTTGACTATTCATCTCTGAATTTTGTATCAAATTCTGGATCTGGAACATTACTTCCATGTTTACTGCCTTCTCAAGACAGCAGATTAGACAGGTGAATCATAGGTACTTTATGCAGAGTTAAAGCTAGCTAGCTAGCTAGCTAGCTAGCTATCATCTATGTTTACTGCCTTCTTAAGACAGCAGATAAGAAAGGTGAATCATAGGTACTTTATGCAGAGTTAAATCTATCTATTTAGATATCTAGTGGGCGCACGGAACACTGTTACCTTCCCACCAAAGTGTTCTCTATTTTTCTACTTGCATTTTACATGCTTTCAAAATGCTGGGTTGGCAGAAGCTGGGACAAGTTACGGGAGCTCACTCCGTTACACAGCATCTGTCTGTCTGTCTGTCTGTCTGTCTGTGTGGCTGATGATGGACTTAAACTGGGACTCTCTAGTCCCATTAACCATTGTACTACCATGATTGTTTGGGCATTTTATTTTTGCTTATTGTAACTTCTTTTTATTTTTATTTTTTTAAGATTTTCAGAATTTCACGAAAGACCTCAGTAGTTTCCCAGTTAAAATTTAGCATTGGATAGAATTTGAAGCAAAAATCCACTTGAAAAAAGAATTTGACAGATTCACCTTATAGCTGTTCTCTCTGTGGCTCAACAAGAGGGAGATACATACGTATCTCTCACTTTTTATTAATTTGATTAATTAAAAGTTAATTGTATTTATGGCTTGCATCATAAGGAAAATCAGATATTTGTGTGTGTGTGTGTATGTGTGTGTGTGTGTTATGTATAGGTATGTATTAGAATGTACTTACCGTCACATCTATACATAATGCATAATGCATTTGCATTATTTCTGTGCTTTTTCCCTAGGACTGTAAGAACATGGGATGTCACTAATGAGAAAAAACATAAAACTGTATTTAAACCACGTTCAGCTCAAGGCAAAAGGGTGATTCCAACAAGCTGCACCTACAGCAGAGATGGTAAACTAATTGCAGCTGGCTGCCAAGATGGGTCCATTCAAATCTGGGATAGGAATATGAATGTAAGTAATCATATTTTCCTAATTCAAATTGATGGTATGATATGCTAAGTGAATTCCTTGCCAGCTTCCACATTTTATTTAATTTTAATAGCTTTACACATGGTCCTCAATTTGTTAAAACTGGAATTTCAGTTGCTACAGTAAGTGTTGTCATTAAATGAGTTGTCATGTGACCAGAGCCAATTTTACATTTCTTTTTTATCATGGTTATTAAGAGAACACAGTTTCCCCAATTAGTTACCGCTTGTTGGAAACTACCTGTGAAGGTCACAAATCACAATCACATGACCACAGGACACTGGTTGTAAATGTGAGCTGATTGCTAAGCATCTATATTGAGATCACATGATGGCGCAGTGGTGTGATGGTTGTGGGACGACAGATCATAAATCACTTTTTCTGAGGCCTTTGTACCTTTGAATCATTGTTAAATCAATGGTCCTAAGTTCAATACTACTTCCGGGCCAAATGTTACCCAATTTATCACAAATCTATGTGATTCAGTGACTACTTTGGGGTCTTAAGCTGAAAATTGGTCCATATCAAGACTGGTTTGTTAGTCCAAGGACTATATTACTGAAATCTTTACATATATCAATAGAAACATTTTAAGTCAAAATGAAGACTATTACAAATATACTGCTAAACGTTTTTTGAAAACCCTGCAAACAGCTATTATATTATTTCATCATTCTATTCATCTACCTAAACTATGTTGATACCTCTGCAATGAAGTTAGGGTTACTGTTAACGTAGAGTTGGAAGTGTTGTGAAGAGCATGGAGAACATCTAGGATCAACCAAACTGAAAAAACTGTTGTAATCCAGCGGTACTGAAACTCCAGGCAGGGTCATCTCTCCTCTCCCACCCTCCATAGTTGAGCTCAGACCCTATCCTGCTATATACAACCGTATGGGGATTCCTTCTCTGCCTTAGGTACTCTGAGAAGGCAAGAACGTAAGAACAGAACACATGCAGCTACCTGGAGTAGATGGGCATCCACCACTGGGAACAAGAAAATGCTGGAGTAGTGCCAGGGAGAATAAAATAGTGGGGATGAGGAGGTCCTGCCCCTTATTGTGATAGAACCTTGATACAAGGTGCTGTCTGAGCCTTCTTTGTGTAGGCACACAATCAGCTGTCTTTTCAGCCTGGAGTCATTGGTTGCAACAACTGTAAGGAACCTATTGAGACCACCAAGCCAAGGAGATCAGTCCCAAGCAAGATCTGCAGTATTTTCCTAAAGAAGCAGCTGCCCTACTATCTTAATATGATAGATCTACATGCATTTCATGATCTTCCAGCATTACCGTTAACAGACGTGCAGAAAGGACGCAGTGCCACTTTGTGTACTTTTGTCAACCACACATCTCTTGGTTGAAAGGAATTTAGCACATAAAAATATGGAGCAAAACAAGTTTATTGCCACTGTCATGGTTATGAGCTCAATTCACATGTTGGCATTTGCACAGTCTTATTTTCTGGGAAACACAGTAGGAATATATAGTACTCTTCTACTAGATCAGGAGTGTCAATCTCAAGGCCTGGTGCTGTATCTGGCCTGCGGGGCGCTTAGATCTGTCCTGAAGGGCCGGCCTGGAAACATTGAAGGACCGACCCAAGGTGCCTCTGCTAGCAAAAACAGAGCTCACTTTTTTACTTTTCCCCATTTTTGCTGGCAGAGGGTTGCAGGAGGCTGTCAGTGCTGGAAACAGAGCACGGGACCCCGTTTTCACTGGCAGAGCACTCGGGCCACCACAGGTGCCCCTGACAAAAGTGGAGCCACACCTACCCTGGTCATGCCCCCCAAAGTCAAACACCACCCTGATGCAGCCCTCAATGAAATCCAGTTTGGCACCCCTGTTCTAAATCATATTTGTTACTATTTGGACTATATATGCCACTTGAATCAATGAATTGTTTTGCCTTTTTAAAAGAAATGTTTCCTTTAGAGTTTTGCCTTGTATTATGCACTTATAAACATTTTGTGCAATTCAAAATGTAAATTCACTGGGTATTTTACTATGGTTATCAATCTTTACTTCTTTTCATATGACAAATGAATGGTTTCATGTGAACCTTTGAAGAACATTTAGCTCCATCTGGAAATTTCTTGAATAAATATAAGATGAAAGACATCCAAATAGACAGTATTTTTTTTTGCAAGCTCAAGATAAAGTTTCCATACCCATAAGTATTCCATATTTTTTTATTCCAGAGGTATGTGTGCCAGACCTCTGCTACAGAACCTGAAAAAAAAATCACATACAGCATGCCAGAAGCAAATATTAGCTATCTCTCTATACACATCTAGTCCTGCCAGTAATTCCTAAGTTCTAGCCTGAAGTTCTCCTCCCTGTTGCTAAAAAAAGACAAAAATGAAACAGTCTTCTATATAAGTGCTTAGATCTTCCATTAATGTCTTTATTCAAATGGATGCTAACAATAATTAAATAAAAAGTTTTTTTTTAAAAAATACATTAAATATATTGTTTATAAAATAAAATCAATTAACAAAATCTGAGGTTTATCTCCATTAAGAGTGGAGGAAAATATTACTTTCTAAAGAATGTATTCTATTGAGTATGAATGAGGCAAGAAAAGGCTGTCCCCCTCCTAGGCCAAGTTATGGGCTTCTGACAAAGGAGACCTCTTTACAAGAGGAGCTACCTAAATTTCCTTGATTCAACTACAGTTTGAAAAAAACAAGGCCAGTTAGTGCTCAGCCTGTTTTTTCCAGTAATAGCTAGATTGCATGCTCCCATTTTTTAAAATATAGCAGTAGACTTATATACCGCTTCATAGGGCTTTCAGCCCTCTCTAAGCGGTTTACAGAGAGTCAGCATATTGCCCCCAACAATCTGGGTCCTCATTTTACCCACCTCGGAAGGATGGAAGGCTGAGTCAACCCTGAGCCGGTGAGATTTGAACCGCTGAACTGCTGATCTAGCAGTAGCCTGCAGTGCTGCATTTAACCACTGCGCCACCTTGGCATACAATACACACAGACACACACACACCCCTACAGAGGTGAGCTGCTGTCGGTTCAGACAGGTTTAAGTGAACCATTAGTTCTGACCAGCGGCTGCTCCCCCTCCCCCCGGTGCTATCCTGTCCTATATAATCGTGGTGTGTTTGCTACCGCACGCATGCACATGCTCACATTTTCGGGTTCTGGGTGAACTGGTTGTTACAGTATGTGACGCCCACCTCTACACAAACACACGCACACGGACTCACGAAGAGACAGACATTGTGATCTCCGGAACTTAAAATATATTACCCACTTAGCTTTCATTAGCCTTTGCTAACATCATCAGAGTGTAACAACTACTATTAAAGAGATAGCTGCCTTTATACATCATTAATCAATTTGGCTATTGCGTGTGTTGCATCCACCCACCTTCCACCTGTAATTAACTTTGTCATTTTTACTTCATACATATTAATTAATGGAGGCTTAGCTACTATTCCTTCCTCCTCTATCGAGCACAGCTTGGACTGCTCATCCCAAGGGAATGAATATACATACATACATATTCATTCATATATGTATATGTGTATGTATGTATGTATGTATGTGTGTACATATATATATATATATATATATATATATATATATATATATATATACATACATACATACATACATACATACATATATACACACACACACACACATACATACATACATACATACATACATACATACAGGTTATTATATACATACAGGTAGTTCTTGACTTACAATAGTTTGCTTAGTGACCATTCAGTTACAACGGCATTGAAAAAAGTGACTTATACCATTTTTCTCACGACCGCCGCAGCATCCCCATGGTCACATGATGTCCCCATGGTCACGTGATTTGCATTGGGATGCTTGACAGTTAGCTCAACATTTATCACGGTTGCAGTGTCCCGGGGCCATGTGCTTTAGCAAAGCAAAGCCAATGGGGAAACCAGATTCCCTTAACAACCATGTTACTAATTTAATAACTCCAGTGATTCACTTAACAAATGTGGGAAGAAAATGGGGCAAAACTCACTTAACAAATGTTTCACTTAGCAACATAAGTTTTGGGCTCAGTTGTGGTCATAAATTGAAGACTACCTGTACTCATTCTTGGGCTACTCCACCTTGACTCCCTCCTTCCTTTTGTCCTTCCCTTCTTTCTGGAACCCAACTATACATAAAACAAATCCTCCTAAGGGGCTCCCAATGGGGCAGCCCTTTTCATGACATCCTTTCTGTGCCAACGCTGTCAGCAAGCAAGTCATCCCTGTGAAGCTTTCCTTTTAAGCATGAGCCCCAGAAGACTAATGTCTGGTGATGAAGTCCTTGGCACAATGCCTCTGCTGGGAGAGCAAAATCTTGATGCTGTCCCTGCAAAAAGATGATGTTTTCTGCAACTTGAGGAAACTTTTGGCAGCTGCAATTGCACAGACAGACAAGATGTAAGATGGTGAAGTACTTTGTGTTTTTTTCTCAGTCTATCCGGGCAAGGTGTTTTTCTCCTTCACCTCAAGTCATCAGAGATGCTGCAATATTTAAAAGCCATCACTCTTCTATAATAAACAACTTATAGTAATACAGTACCAGGTTGTTTGCATTCGCTAATTCAGAGACAAGAGACATAACACAGTTCCATATCTATTCTTCCTACCAAAAATAACTTGCTGAGTTCTTTTTAAATCTGTGAGATTTAAATATATACTTTTGCTAGTGCTTAACCTTTTGAAGACAGCAAAATAGTACTTGTGCTTCTGCTTTTGCCCTTCATGTGCAGGTAGTCCTTGAGTTACGACCACCAATTGAGCCCAACAATTATGTGGCTATGTGAAACGTCTTTTGTGAAGTGAGCTTGCCCCTTTTTACGGATTTTCTTGCCACAATTGTTAAGTGAATCATTGCATTTAACTTAGTGACATGGTGGTTAAGTGGATCTTCTATTGATTTTACTTGTCCGAAGGTCGCAAAAAGCTGATCGCCTGATCCCAAGACACTGCAACTGTCATAAATAAGAACTGTGCAGTGGTTAGAATGTAGTATTGCAGGCTACCTCTGCTGATTGCAGTTTGGCAGTTCAAATCCCACCTGGTTGACTCAGCCTTCTATCCTTCCGAGGTGGGTAAACTGAGCACCCCAATTGTTGGGGCAATAGGCTGACTCTGTAAACCGCTTAGAGAGGGCTGTAAAGCACTTGTAAAGCGGTATATAAGTCTAAGTGCTATTGCTACTGCTAATTACGAACCAGTTGCCAAGCATCTGAATTTTGTGACCACAGGGATGCTGCAACAATCATTGTGAAAAATGGTCATGTCACATTTTTCAATGTTGTTGTAACTTTGAAAGGTCACTAAATGAGCTGTTGTAAGTCCAGAACTACCTGTAGTTTGAAGTTGAAGTTTGAAGTTTTATTTTATTTATATGCCGCCCTATTCCCTAAAAGGGACTCAGGGCGGCGAACAACTCCAACAGGAAGGGGAACATGCAAATACAAAATAGACGTTTAAAATAACCAACAACCACACCTGTCGAGAGGGGAAGGGAGCTCATCAACCCCAGGCCTGCCGACACAGCCAGGTCTTAACGGCTTTTCGGAAAGCCAGGAGAGAGGTGAGGGTCCGAATCTCCGCGGGGAGTTCGTTCCAAAGGGCCGGAGCTGCAACAGAGAAGGCCCTCCCCCGGGTCGTAGCCAGATGGCATTGGCTGGTGGATGGAACCCGGAGGAGGCCGACCCTGTGCGATCTAATGGGTCTTTGGGAGGTAATTGGCAGCAGGCGGTCTCTCAAGTGAAGTGGGGGGGGGGACAAAAGGTAAATTCTAGTTATAGAGTTGCTGCTTTTCTCTTTGTTATAAAGATAACACTATCATCATACAAGGAAAAAGGGAGACTTCTATAAACTGCATGATCCCCCAGGGAATAAGAAGACAGATTATATCCCATTTCCCTCCTCAGAAAATTTGATTTATTTCACTTTTCATTCAGAGTCCTGTCAAAGTGATTAGGCATCTCTTCTGTTAGTAGGAAATATGAAATCCTTTTGAATCAGTGAACGCTTTTAAAATTTCGAAGCGGTGAGCATTTTTACAGAGATGTCTGCTGTGGAGGACATGCTCATTCGCAAAACAGCTGCGGTGCAACAAAACACCAATTTACTAAAAGCAAAACTTGTGGAATGGTTTCCCACCACTCCATGTGGTCTCAAGCCTTACCTTTCTCACCTTCCTTAGCAGGAAGATACATTTTTGAGCAAAATATTTGGAGCGCGTTTCCCTCAGCCGGGGAAGCATGCCCACAGCAAAAATGTTTTCTTCCAATAGAGATGTACACAAAACAGAAACACAGGGGAATATATTTAACAAACATACTGGGACTCAGAAATTCAGCCAGACTATTTCAGCCAAACAAAAGCCTGAACACTTGAGCTTTTACGAGGTTCAGCTGAGAAAAAAATCTGGAAGTATCCTATCCATCAGTCTTTCTAGAATTTTAAACCCTCACCACCATCTTACCTTCCACTCTTAAATTCAAGCACAACATATCTGACTAACCTTCCTCTCTCTGACAGAATGGAAAAGGTGAAACATCTGTTATCTTGTTGTATTATCTGCCACTCATACAAAGCTTTGCTTGTGGCTGATAACTTGAGGCTGGGCAAATAGCTGGGAGAATAAATTAAAGTCTCATTCTCTCACTCACACACATACACACCAGAGATGGGTTCCTACCGGTTCGCACCAGTTCAGTAAAATTGGTTCGTCAAATCTACCGAACCAGAGGTTAGAAGAAGTTCCACCAGTGGACCTGGAAAGCAGGCCACACCTACAGAAGAGGTTCCAAAAATTTTTGAAACCCACCACTGATACACACAATCTCACGGGGAAGGAGAAGTTGAAATAGCTAAGGATCTAATAAAGGAGCATATTTGTGGCTCAGGTTCGCAAACCAAGGGCCCTTGGTCTGAGCTTGGTCTTTTTGTTGCAGATGTTTCATTATCCAAACTAGGTAACGTCATAGTGTAAGGAAACATCTGTAAGAAAACAGCCAAGCTCAGAGACCACCAAGGACCCCTCATAGCTAAGGATCTGGCAAGAAGTATATTATTCAAGATGAGGTCAAAGGAGAAGGGGAAAAAAGGTGAGCAGTTTGGGGTAGCTGGCAAGATGCAGACTGAATCGGAAAATGGTGTTTTCATAATAAGTAGATAAGTTTCCTTAGTGAAGCTATTCCATGTCACAAATGTATAAGATGAAATGATGTTAAATAATCCATTTATTCTTTAGAACTTCTGCCTTCTTCCATTGTTTACTTAAACAGAATAGCAAATGGGGCTTGCAAAATGTTGCAAAATGGACCATTTTAATTTGCTACTCAACTGTATCATCATCTTTTCTCAATCTAATTCCTCTTTCACTAAATTTAGAATACAATGGGCACTTAGCATGCTCCATTTTCACAGTTAGCATGTATATCCCCCCCCCCCAAAAAAAAAACTGACAACCTAAAGAAGTATAGGTTACCACTCCAATGCTATTGCCATGTTGGATGTACTGTACCGTGTTTCCCCCCAAATAAGACAGGGTCTTATTTTCTTAGGATCACTGAAATAAGCGCTTGGCCTTATTTTCGGGGAGGTCTTATTATTTTTGAGGTGCAGGAGGCGGCGATCATGGTCACCTCATGGTTGCTACTGTGTTGCAATATTTTCTGGGGAGGGCTTATTTAGCGCAGGCGCTCAAAAGTCCAATTGGGCTTATTATCTGGGGAGGCCTTTTTTAGATATTACTGTGCCAGTGCAAAAAATTTTGTAGTTTCAAGTATTTTGTTTGTTTTTAATACTTAAATGTAACAACAGGAACTGAATAAAATACAGATAATTAAACCAAAAGCTGGATTTTGGGGGGAAATGCTGTTGGATGATTTTCTCAATTGCTCTAAAATAAAAGTGTCAAAGTCGCGGCATCGCAGCGGCATCACGTGACGTATCAGGAGTTTTTCCCCCTTCGCTAAATGGGTGTGGGTGTGGCCAGCATGTGACGCATCTGGTTCGGGGCCACAGGTTTGATAGACTTGCTCTAAAACATTCAACCCAAAAGAATGAATGATTGGACATTGCCATCAATTTGCACAATCAACTGAGCCATGATGGCACAGTGGATATAATGCAGTATTGTAGACTGATTACTGTTCACAGTCAGGAGTTCAATTCTGACTAGCTCAAGGGTGACTCAGTCGTCCATCCTTCCAAGGATAACCCAGATTGTTGGGGGCAATACGCTGACTCTGTAAACTCCTTAAAAAGGGCTACAACACACTATGAAGTAGTAGAAGTTGCAATTTATATAATTCAATTTATGAATTATCATCATGGCTGATCTTGATGACCTATTGAAAGTTAGGCAAAACAATATTGTGCCAAAAAGAATTCCAGCTAGATTCAAATCCTAAATCATCCTCCCAGGTTGATTTTTATGGTATTCAAGGGAACCTCTTATGCTTAATATGAGAGTTATAAAAATAGTTATGAGAGTCTTTTGATTGTAAATGAAATAGATGCATACCATTCTTAAAATGTTATTGATAGCTGTAATTGGTATGATCTTAGATAGTTTATAACAGATGGTTAAATGAGATGTTAACCATTCAACACAATTACAGTATGTTCAGCACCAACAAGATTTTCTATGAGATTCAACTATTTATCTTTTTGTATTAAAATGCACCTTTATACTTATCAAAGATTGCTTCTTTGATTTTGCATGCATGTACATTTTCAGAATACATACATACATACATACACACATACATACATACATTATTTTACTATCCAGGAGTAATTATCAGCCTAAGCAATAGGAAATTCAGTGCTGACCCAATTTTCCTATCTAGATTTGTCCCCAATTAGTTTCTCATAGTCACTTTAGCTGATATGACCTTAAATGTGCCAGACTTTGTACTTAATTTTTAGTGCTGTGTATACATATGTGTGTGGTCCCAGCTAGCTGCAGTTTGAGGGTATTTTTTTTATGTCAACCAAAATATTATTGAGAAAAGACCCCTGGCTTCAAAATATTCTCTGTATTGTGATTTTGGAGCATGAGGTTTCAGTTTCTTAATTATTTTTGTCCCTCTTGGTTTTCTATTTTCTGAATAATTTTCCAAAATAATACACTACAATTAGCTGCTAATCAAGACTGTTTGTTGAAGAGGAAAGTCAATAAGCTTTTGAGTTTTTATAGTAGAAATTGGTGCAAAAGTACAGAAAATTACGAACACTTAATTCAGATACCAATTTAATTATGAGAGTATGTATACTATACATCAATCTGAACAGAAATCAAGTAATTTTAAAGCTAATTATGTGGCTCTCCGTCCTTCTGAAGTTAGTAAAATGATGACCCAGATTGTTGGGGACAATATTCTGACATTGTTAACTGCCCAGAGAGTGCTACAAAGCACCATAGAGCAGTATTTAAGTGCTTCTGCTGTGTAAGCTATAACAGAGTTGTACAGTTATAGTTACAGATAATCCTCGACTTATGGTCACAATAGAGTCCAAAATTTCTGTGAGTTTTGCTGCATTTTACAATCTTTCTTGCCACAGTTGTTAAATGAGTCACTGCAGTTGTATGATCAGTAGCAATAGCAATAGGACTTTTATATACTGCTTCACAATGGTTTACAGCCCTCTTGAAGAGGTTTACAAAATCAGCATATTGTCCCCAACCATCTGAGTCCTCATTTTACCGACCTCAGAAGGATGGAAGGCTGAATCAACCTTGAGCTGATCAGAATCGAACTGCCAAACTGCTGGCAAATGGCAACCAGCAGAATTAGCCTGCAATACTACATTCTAACCTAACCACTATACCACCACGGCTCTTAACATGGTTGTTTTAGCAAATCTACCTTCCCCATTGACACTGCTTGTCAGAAGGTGACATAAGGTGATCACACAACCCCATTGGCAAGCATCTGAATTTTTATCACATGAGTATGGGGATACTGCCAGGGTCATAAATGTGAAAAAAAAATTAGTCACTTTTTTCAGTGCCCTTGTAACTTCAAACGATCATGGTTATAAATTGAGGACTACCTGTAAAGGACAACCCTTGTCTTGTTTAAAATCAACAATTTTAAGGATACCAGCATAACAGTGATGGGTTCCGGATCCCGTTCCAACCGGTACATGTACAGCCACACATGCATCTTACCGCCTCCGCGACACTCCAGATGCTCAGCGGAGGGTTGCGCAGGTGCTGTATGCGCTGCATGCATGCGCGGAAGCCCCAAAGACTTGAAAGACCAGTAAAGAGCTCGGGCAGGCAGGTGGGCTCTCCGGAGCACCGTACTGGAA
Organism: Thamnophis elegans; assembly: GCF_009769535.1. NCBI lineage: Eukaryota > Metazoa > Chordata > Lepidosauria > Squamata > Natricidae > Thamnophis > Thamnophis elegans. Next base: position 128,889,839 of record NC_045543.1, on the reverse strand, counting down.
CGATATCCGGTGCTCTTGCCAGGCTTCGGTATGCCCGTACCGGGGTGTACCACCTGCAACCCACCGCTGCAGCATAACCAGTATAGTACTTTCTGCAATTTCTGTAATTTGGCAGGTTCCTTAGCAGTAAGACCCCATATGCCATAGCAGAAAACTTCACAGTCCCAATCTCTCTTTTTCTTTTGCATCTGATTAGAATCAGGTAGCCACTAATTTACAATCTCAAGAGAAATCAAGCAATTCTAGAGTTGTTTATGTGGCTGCATCAGATCCTTATAAAATTGCCTGTCCTGAAGCAAGACCATCAATCAGGTTTTGGAAAATCTGTGTTTACCAGCTGGCTTTTCAACAAAGCTAAAATAATGATGCTTTGGGTGAATCAAGTCTAAATGAAATATAGCAGTTACTGTCCATTACTACTGATTGTGTGAGATGAGTACAAAGGTAATGCAATTGATACCCTTAAAATGGTTTAGAAACTGAGAGTACCATTAGGACCTTCTCCCACATACCTTCCCTTTCCTGTTGGCTTGCAACTTTTTTTAGACATACCATACATTCCAATGGATTTAATTTAATTTAATTAGGTTTGAAGATGCCAGTGTGAAACTCAATGAATACAGAAGAAATTTGAATACAAGGTGTTGTTTCAGCTGGGAACTGTCTTTAATAAGGAAATATCTCTGTATTAGATTAAATTTTAGCCTACTATGATAGTCCTCCCTTTCACCTTTTTAAATATAGTAATGAGTTTCTAATTATTTCTTAATCCTGTAAAGTTTTGATCAGGTGCAACATCATTTTAAACTTATTGGCAAGATTTGGAGGGCTAGCAAGACAATCAGCTTTCTAAAGCACTACATACAAGAATGAGCAATTTCTATGCATGCCTACTGATACAGAAGTCTCAAGAAGATTTTCAAATTTAGAGAAGCAGTTAAATATACTACTAAATCATGCCATGTATTAGGACTGGCACTTGCAAATACTAGCCAAGTAACAGATCAGTACTTGCCAACTAACATAATTTATACAGAGTGAGTGGTGAGAATTTAATATTTTCAAGTCTATTAACATTTTTCATACTCAACATAAAAATAAAGGGAGGGCAATTGAATTAAATCCAAATGCTTTGTTTTAATTAATGATGTTTATTATTTCATGCTGGCCAATTTGTATTATCACTTTCAGATAAAACAGCTTAGCAATAAATCCAAATGTTTCACATGGGCTTTCTTTTTTAAAAAAATAATATTTGTCATAGCTGAGAATATTTTCCCAGAGAGCAGTTTTGGCTTCTTGATTTTCAAAAAACCAATTATTCTGGATAAAAAAATTGCAGAATGGTGATTTTGTAAGACAAAGGTATTTTATCTTTTTCTAATAATTTTGTTTAGGCTGCTGGCGGGTGTTATTTTTTGTCTTCTATTTCATAATTTTACTAGAGAAATATGTTACACACATTCCCAGATTCCGCTTATAGCCACTCACTTATAGCCTATTTGATCTTGTAAGACCTCCTCCTTTCCCACTCTTTCTACCTGGGTTATCCAGAAAGGTACAGCTAGACCAGATAAAACACAAACTTTATTACTTTTCATTTTTTCTTCTCCCAAAATTCTTCAAAGTTTTAAGAAGCGTCTTTTGTAAATTCAATGTAGGAAGATTATCCAGGTAACTCTCTTGGCTTGTTACTTGCATATTTATTAATCAAATTTATATGCCCATGAAAAGTGTCTCTGAATGGTGTACATTCTCTGCTTATTATGGTGTGGTATAATAAGAAATTTGGTAGCATTTCACTTACTTTGCTAGTTATTACAGTATACAATCCAATAAAACAGTAAATAAATAAAACAATCATCTTAAACCATTATAAAATAATTATTAAAAGAGCGTTAAAAACTATATCGTATTTCTCAGAAAATAAAACCGAGTCTTATTTTCTTTTAGAGTTGAAAATAAGCACTTGGGCTTATTTTCGAGGCGGTCTTACTTTTTTTGAGGTACAGTAGGCCAGACTCGGTGAGCTGGACCTACCGTCTCCTCCATTCCAAAACTTCAGCGTTAGGAATGGAGACTTTTTGGCGAATGGGAGGAAAATGGGAATCCATCCTTCCCTCAGTCTGTACTGAGCTTGAGGAATAGATAACAGGCAGGAAAATCCCCCCTCCCCATTTTCCTCCTGTTCCCCGAAAAGCCTTCCGCGAGTCTCCCCAAAAGAAGGAAAAAGCAAACCAGCTGGCCATGGATCTCCCGGCTTCGGGGAAGTGGCTCAACAAGCAGAAGCGCTGCGTCCAGAGAGAGAAGGGCAAAAGCGGTATTTGCGCTGCCCTTTTTGATTCGTGCAGTGTACAGGTCCTCAATGGAAAGCAGGTTGGTAGCAATTGTTTTTTCTGCAGTTCTGATTATCCTCTGAAGTCTGTGTCTGTCTTGTTGGGTTTCAGTATAATACTGTACTAACTAGTAAAACAAAGTGAAATGCAACCACATTTTTTATTATAGCACACCGTAATAAGCAGAGAAGGATCAGATGCCAGTGAGTTCTATTCCATTCTCCTCATAGTTGAAAATCTTGAAACATCTCTAAGGAACAAAAAGAGCATATTCAAATGAAGAAGGATAAGCATGAGAAAATTTTTCAAATGACTGGTTTGTGTCACATACTTTTGAGTAACCTATAGTTCGATCTGGTGATTAGAAGAAGAAAAAAGAGGATGGAAGATTTCTGTAACTGGATGAATCTGCTTGTAGTGACAATATATTTTTCTCTAAATCAGTGCCTACATCTGGAGAAAATATTTGCTGGGCTGCAGCGTCTATTCATAAACCTAATTGCTTCCAACCTGCCAGGATGAAGGAATTTCTATGCTGTTTTGAACTTAAAAAGTTCTTACGATGAATCAGTTGTCTAATCTAATGGCCAAGGAGTTTCCAAAATTTAAATCAAGAGCTGTTCCAGGAGCTCCTGGAGATGTCAGAGATTTAATGTCTTATATCCTTAATACCTTGGAGTTTGTAACTAAAAAGTCACAGCAAGAGTGCGCCAATGGTAGTCCAGACCATTGGTAATGACTACTACTGCTATTCCTTATAAGTCTGAAGTGAGAGTAACTGCACCTTATTCTGAAGGAAGGGTGGATGACAGTGATGGGTTCTGGATCCCGTTCCAACCGGTATGATTGGAACGGGCCTTGTGACGTCTGCATGGACGCGCGCAGCACGCGCATGTGTCTTTGTGCCTCTGCAAGCCTCCATAATGCTCCAGCTGCTCAGCAGAGCATTGTGCAGGTGCTGTACATGCCATGCACGTGTGCGGAAGCGCCAAAGATTTAAAAGACCGGTAAGGAGTTCAGGCGGGCGGGTGGGCCCTCCGGAGCACCGTACTTGAACGGTATCTGGTGCTCCAGGCAGGCTCCGGTACGCCCGTTCCGGGGTGTACCGCCTGCAACCCACCACTGGTGGACAACCAGTTCAAAGTCCAGTTCTCAAAGCCCAGACCATCCATTCTTTTTTAAAAACTCTCCTGTGATCAAACTTGGAAATGGGGCTTCAAGTAAAAAGTAAAAGTAAAAAAGATGGAAAGATCTATTAGTTGGTTCTGTGGGAAGTTTCTTTCAAAATCACAAATTCTGACTGAAAATTAACCATTTATAAATGCAAAAATAGAGCATGGGATAAAAGATTGGTATTTTGAAAACAAAACTCATAAAAAGATGCAGAGCTGTGCTAGTATCTTAAAAAATGTAGCATATAGAGTACTCTGTGGGTATCCTAACCCATTCTGTAGCTTGATTGTTGGCTTTATATGGAGTTTAGTGCGAGTATCAAAAGAACTGAAAAGTTGCTAGAGATGGTTCTTGACTTTACAGCTGTTTGCTTACCGTAACAACCATTCAAAGTTACAATGGCACTGAAATAGCATGACCGTTTCTCACATGACTGTGGAGGTATCCCCGTTCAGATGCTTGCCACCAACATGTGTCTATGACAGTGTCCCAGGATCATGTCACCATCTTTTGCAATCTTCTGACAAGCAGAGTCAACGCGGAATCCGGATTCACTTAATAACCATGTTACTAACTGGACAACTGCAGTGATTCACTTGACAACTGTGGCAAGAAAGCTTGTAAAATGGAGCAAACTGTAAAATGGGGCAAAACTCAACAACTGTCTTGCTTAGCAATAGAAATGATGGGTTCAATTGTGGTCGTAAATCAAGAACTACCTATAGTCATTTATAATTTTGATTTGGTATGTGTGAGAAATGTGTGTGTGATTGAGGCATTCAGTTTCACAGATCAGAAAGAAGAGTATATTTTTTCCACTACAGTATGAGCTTTGTCATTTTTCCTTCATTTTCCCAGTAAGAGATATGGGGAAGTTATTCTAATATTTTAAAATGTAATCCACATTTATAAAATATATTTCCAAAACATTGCCTCAAAAGGAAAGAGCTTACAAAAAATTGCTCATCTTTTACCCTGTTCCCCCGAAAACAAGACCTCCCTCGATAATAAGCCCAGTCCCAAAATGCATTTTCATAGCAGCATGTAGGAAGCCAAATGACACTCAGATTTTTGGGACTTTAAAAAAAAACTTTAACCCAGGCTTCTTGGCATTTTTCAGGCTTGGCATCAGGGCCGGATTTAGATGAAAAGAGGCCCTAGGCTATTCCACTTATGAGGCCCTTTCACCTCCCATTTTTAAGTTTGTAAATTACATGAGAGACAATAAAATACATCATTACTGTGATTTATATCAATATATATCAATATATATAGCCGGCCTCCTGACGGAGGGCGGCTCTGCTCTGTGGCAAAGGCAGCGAGGCCAGCCACTTCCCCTGCTGCGCTCAGCTGCCCGGCTCGGCCCGCTAGCCCTCACCTGCCTGGCCGCTGGTGGGCTCCGTGTCGACGGGGCGGCTACTGGGAGCGGCCGCGCCTCTTGCCCGACCACCGGTGCTGGGAACGTGGGCGGGCTCCCCAACTTCCACGGCACTGGAACGATCTTAACCAATACATTTTTCGAGTTGTGAGTCCCCCCAGGGAAAAGGGCGGCATATAAATAAACTTCTCAAATATTCTCAAATCTCATTTTTATGTTTGTTTATTAGTCATATGCGTAGAATTTCTCCTTATTTTTGGTTCAGTGTTTTAGTGTTCACTGTTTTTAGAATAGTGTAATTTTAATTTTGCTAACAATTTGAATGTAGGCCCTTCTTGATCTTGAGGCCCTAGGCTGAAGCCTAGTTAGCCTATAGGAAAATCCAGTCCTGCTTGGCATCCAACTTTTCCAGATTTCTTTACTTTCAAGATACATCCAGAAAAAGATAAACTGTTTTGTGGTTTTGAATTTTCTATTCCATAGAAAGGATAGGAATGTTTTCTCCCGATTAAAAATATTTTTATACTCATACATATTTGCCTCTAACTCATATAAAAGAAAGAGATGCATTTACATTACTATTGCATGGTTACATTATTTTAGTTTTGTATCCTAAAGCTAAATATTTGGAAGTGTAACAAATCCTTAGCCTTGCATATACAGTTAAGCTGTTAAATGTATATAAAAGGGGATGAACAAGAATAGCTGAATGTCAGCTGTCATGTTTTCTCTTAATACCCGAGATTATAAAACTGCTTACTAGTTGTTTAATCCAAGAATGCAATAAAAAGTGTTTGATGTTCTCAAAGAACCAGGTGCACTTTGTCTAAAATTAGCAAACCTTTGTAATAATTCATTTGCTCCGCACACAGGTTCATACCAAGTTTCACTGCAGACAAGCACATGCTCCAGGCACCGATACATCAAGTTTGACATTTTCTTATAGTGGTACCGTTCTTGCCAGTCGGGGAGGTAAGTGTCCACATTGCCTTCTATATATAGTGCTGGGTACAAGTTGGTCACAGCTAGTGCTGAATTCATAAAGCAAAATTGGGTTGCCAACCCCGGGGATGGGGGAAGAGAACAAAGGCACTTCTATCCCGCTTTGAAGAAGCTTATGCCTAGTTCCCATTGCCCATTTGCCTGAGGGTGGTTATATGCCTAAAATACACGAGTATCCTCAGTCAGGATATGAGTATGTTAATCAAGCACGTTACAACTTAAGTGCTTAAAAAACGGTGGGGGGGGGGACAAGGAGCAGAAACAGGACCCCAGTAATAGCAGATGTGTTGTCAACAGTCAGACACACCTGCCCAAATGCAAGGGATCAAAGGCAGAATTCTTTTTGGGGTGGAATAAGAACTTCCAATGAAATCCTGGTAGTGCAGACTTAGTCAAATAGTTTGACAGTGTTGAGGGAATTATTTGTTTAGCAGAGTGATGGCGTTCAGGAAAAATCTGTGCTTGTGTCTAGTTGTTCTGGTGTGCAGAGCTCTGTAGCATCGTTTTGAGAGTAGGGATTGAAACAGTTTATGTCCAGGATGTGAGGGGTCTGTAAATCTTTTCACAGCCCTCTTTTTGACTCATGCAGTGTACAGGTCCTCAATGGAAAACAGGCTGGTAGCAATTGTTTTTTCTGCAGCTATAATTCACCTCTGAAGTCTGTGTTTGTCTTGTTGGGTTGCAGTATAATACTGCAGTAACTACTAAAACAAAGTGAAATGCAACCACATTTTTGATTATAGCACACCATAATGTTTGCCTGTTGGAGATGTGAGACCAAAGATGGCTCACTTACATGGACAAAGGGAAAGGAACAACAGAAGAATTGCTTATATGCATTCCTAATTTTATTCCTATTGAGCATGTAAGAGAAATGTAAGAAAGTGATAGTTAAAGAAACACTTCTGACCCTGAAAATAGCTCTTAAAACATTCATGGACTATATAAAATGTAGTATAATAAAAGATGACTAGAAATGTATGCTTATGAGATGTGGTGGCTCAGCGGCTAAGATGCTGAGCTTGTCGATCAGAAATGTCGGTAGTTTGGTGGTTTGAATCCCTAGCTCCAAGTAATGAACTTGTCCCAGCTTCTGCCAACCTAGCAGTTCGAAAGCGTGTAAAAATGCAAGTAGAAAAATAGGAACCACCTTTGGTGGGAAGGTAACAGCATCCCGTGTGCATGACCATGGAGACATCTTTGGACAACGCTGGCTTTTCAGCTTTGAAATGGAAATGAGCACAGCCCCCTAGAGTTGGGAACAACATATGTGCAAGGGGAATCTTTATCTAACGTATGCTTGGCTTGTTCATAAAAATAGGTTGAAATTAAGCTGTAGAGATGTCGTCTTGTCTTTTAATGTGATACAAATTTATGCAGTCAATATATTTTGTTTTAAAATGATTTTACATGTGCAAGTTTTTGATGCCACAAACTGGGTGTAGCTGCTTATGAGTATCTGCTATACTAGGGTTCCACTACCTTTTCTACTCTTTTGGAAATGATGTTAGAGCCATATAAAAAAACGCCAGTAGAAGGGTGAAACGTCTACTTGACATGGTTTGTCACAACAGGATCAATATTGTAAGTTGATTTTTAAAATAGAAAGTTGAAAGTTAAACTGGAAAGTTAGTGCTAAAAGGAAAGAACTTGTTTTAGTGGAGATATGAAGTAAACTAAGAAAATATTTAATTTATATATTAATGATCTAAATGAAGTAAAGGAAAAGAAAATGTTACTGTTACTAAGCGTAAAGAATAGAGAAGAACTGCAATTTGGGGGTTACACTGAATTTGGCAATTAACTATACAAAATTTCAATTTAAGTTTTAAGCCAGAACATTAATAGCAATAAAGCCCTCTCTAAGTAGTTAACAGTGTCAGCGTATTGCCCCAACGATCTGGGTCCTCATTTTATGGACCTCGGAAGGATAGAAGGCTGAGTCAACCTTCAGCTGATCAGAATCAAACTACTGAACTGCTGACAGCCGGCAATCAGTCAGCAGTATTGCATTCTAACCACTGTGCCATCACAGCTCTTAAAAACATTGTTATGGCTATTCACAGATAGCTTCATTTTATAGAAGTAGACTCCAAGTAAAGAAAAGAAAGAGAGGAAAATATTTTCCATACTTGACAGACTTTGGTGATGTCTCTTTTTCTTTTCTTTATTTTAAGACAAATGGTTGCCAAAATTTAACTTTTTTCTCTAGTCCTTAGATTATTTTTCTTTATGTCCTTCTTTTCTACTAAAGCTGAAAGATTAAATATTTATTTCCTCCAATGTTCTCCTTGAGATGTGTTCTCCCTTTGATGCAGGGGTGGGATTCAATTTTTTTTTACTACTGGTTCTATGGGCGTGGCTTGGTAGGCTTGGCTTGGCTTGGTGGACGTGGCAGGGTAAGGGTACTGTAAAATCTCCATTCCCTTCCCACTCCAGGGGAAGGTTACTGCAGAATCCCCATTTCCTCCTGATCAGCTGGGACTCAGGAGACAGAGAATAGATGGTGGCGGGGCCAGTCAGAGGTGGTATTTACCAGTTCTCCAGACTACTCAAAATTCCCGCTACTGGTTCTCCAGAACTGGTCACAACCTGCTGAATACCATCTCTGCTGTGATATGCTGTGAGAGACCGCCTCCTGCCATTTACCTCCCAGAGACCAATAAGATCACACAGATTGGGCCTCCTCCGGGTACCATCGGCCGGTCAATGTCGGTTGGCAGCTCCCCGGGGGAGGGCCTTCTCTGTAGCTGCTCTGGCCCTATGGAACAATCTCCCCGTAGAGATCCGGACCCTTACTACTCTTCTGGCTTTCCGTAAAGCTACTAAGACCTGGCTGTTCCGGCAGGCCTGGGGCTGTTGATTAATATCCAGCCCCACTCTAAGCAGTATGCATGTTGTGTAATTTTAATTATTGTATTCTTATTTTATTTTTTATATATGTCCCTTGTCTTGTCTGTGAGCCGCCCAGAGTCTCTAGGGAGTGGCCGGCATACAAATGTCAATAAATCTAAACCATATAAGATGAGTTGAAAGATGGTATTTGTCAATCACTCAGTGAATATCCAAGGCTGAATAAAATTTCCTGATTCTGGTCAAAGACTTACAGACACAAAAAGAATAGATAAATCTAATTTTAACTATCAGGGAAGAAATAGCAAAATAATCCCTCCAGTTTTGGTTTACAAAGGCTTTTCTATTTACTTTATCTCATACTTTAAAAGTTTTTGAAATATCATCTCTAGGATCAGTTCTGATCAGGATTTTCTATTAACCACACAAACTAGTTTATAATACAGATTTGGAGGAAACTATGATGAACATTAATAGTCATGGTTAATGATGATGATGTAATATTAACTATGATTAAGGCTGGCTGGTGGGGAAGTAGGATGGAAAGCAGTGAAGGAAGAAAACATTTGCTAACATATTTTTAAAAATATAAACAAGAGTCATCTGCCTGAGTTTCTCTCTTTTAGATCATCCCTCCAGAGAAATGATCATGTCAAGGCCTAGTTTGTCAAGGCTGTAGGGACCTTGATTGCGATTTATTTTTTGTGAAAGATATTTGAGCATTTGCCAGATACAGTTGTTCTTCTGCATATATTTCTAAAGTTGAGTTACTTAGTGTTTGGACATAGTGTAGAACTTGTGACTTGAGCACTGCAGTCTTGGTTTGTATTTTTTTTTAAATTTATTATTCAGTTTGCATAGCTACCCATTTCAGATATGTAATACTTAACAGCTCATACTGCCAAAAAACATGCATATAAATAATTACGCAATAACAACAAAAAAAAGCATTAAAACCATTAAAAATGAGTGTGGTCAAGAGATGTATTTCTGGTCCGATTTGCATATTATGTGTTCTCTGTCATGTAGACAGTAATTAAAACAGTTTTGACCTCTCTCAGTTAATTAGAGGAATTTTCTCAACTTCTGTGTACCCATAGAATCATTCATGCCCTCTTGTAACATTGGATAGAGAGCAAATGTGACCCCCTAGCATTCCATTGGATAGAGGATAGAAGTGGCCCTTAATATCCCCTGTAATTTTCAGAGACCCATCAAGTGGATGAGGGGGAAAATGACTCTTTCTTTGATCTTTTAAAGTTTGGCAGGTAAGTTAGTAAACCATGTGTTCCTTTAAATGACCTAAGGCAGTGATGGCTAACCTTTTTGTCATTGTGTGCCGAAAGCACACGGGTGGGGGCACAACAGCATGCACGTGCGTGCCCACACCCATAATGCAATGCACACATGACACACCCCTCTCCCTGCGCCTGTGTGTGAGACCCCCCTTGCCCCCGGTTTTGGGCCTAGCAGGCCTCCCTGCAGCTTCTTGGGACCAAATGGGCTGCAGGGAGGGCGCTGTCCCCCACGCTCTCCCTCTCCACCATACATGCATGCGCAATTCCACCCCCATGCATATGTGTGCGTCTCCCACATGCACCCCAGCCCCCGTCCATGAGTGACAGAGACCCGAAAACCAGCCAGCAAGAGGTGCGTGCACATGCATGGTGGAGCTGAGTTGGGGTGACTGCTTGCGTGCCTGCAGAGGGGGCTCCACATGCCACCTGTGGCATGTGCCATAGGTTCGCCATCACGGACCGAATGTGTTTCGGTATTTTTTTAAAAAAATCCCCAAGACCATCTGGAAAAGGGAGTCCTGGGTTTCATTTCATTTCATTCATCAAAAATACATCGCTGCCCACTTGACAAAAAATGACTGATCAGCAAGAAGTAGAACTATAAAATTGTTAATGTATAAAAAACTATTATTCATTTTAAAAAACCACAGTTAAAAGATAAGAGGGGCAGCAGATGTCAATGATAATGGAGATACTTCAGTAACTTATGATCTCCATACATGATGGCATAACCAGACGTTGAGGGATGCCAGAAAATTAACAGGGATTAATTGCAATTTGGGTGCTCGGCAACCAGCATGCATTTATGCATATATTTAATTTATGTACTTATTTAGCATCCCTTGGTCACATGATCCAATCACGCGAGTGATTGTGGGTGCACCTCGTTTCACCCACATAACACCTATCCTCCGCGAGCTGCACTGGCTACCTGTCGATCTCCGGGTACGCTTCAAGGTGCTACTTGTCACCTACAAAGCCCTTCATGGTAGTGGATCTGGGTACTTGAGAGACCGCCTACTGCCAATTACCTCCACTCGACCAATTAGATCCCATAGATTAGGCCTCCTCCGAGTTCCATCTGCTGGTCAATGTCGACTGGCAACCACGCGGAGGAGAGCCTTCTCGGTGGCAGCTCCAACCCTATGGAGCGATCTCCCCGTGGAGATTCGTACCCTCGCCACCCTCCAGACCTTCCGCACAGCCCTTAAAACCTGGCTGTCCCGTCAGGCGTGGGGTTAAAGACCGTAACCCACCCGAATTGTATGAATGTTGTGCTTTTAATGATGTACTGTCTTATGTGTTAATCTGTTTGTTCTCCCTTCCTTCCGAATTGTGAGCCGCCCTGAGTCCCCCCAGGGAAAAGGGCGGCATATAAATAAACTACTCATACTCATACTCATACTCATACTCATTTGCAACTTTCCCAGCCAGTTTCTGGCAAGAAAGTCAATAAGAAAACTAGCAGGAAATTGGGAAGTGAGGACTACCTATAGATTACCTGTATATTTTATCAAAATCTTACCCACCGTCAAGCAGTAGAAATACAACTTCCTCTTTTCTACCTTTATTCAAAACAATCAAATCTACTGCCAGACGAATATTATTTGATACATGCCTAGTTTTGAATGAACTCAACTGAAGAATTTTTTGCTAAAGAGAACAGTTAAGATTTTAATAGTTAATCAATGAAGTAGGATTACAGTGAACATATAATGTATGATCTTTTCTGGGTTTTGGTGTGACTGTTATATAAACTTCATTAAATGAAGAAATGACATACCATTTTCAATATTTTCTTATAGAGTTGATAGAGCTTAGGAACAAATATACCAATTCTTCTATACCATTTCATAAGAAATGCATTAAATTTCAGTGTTTATAGCTAATATAAATTTTTTATCTCTGCCACAACTGAAGGAGTATGTACAATAATATTATTGAAAGCACGTGCTGTTACTAGTCTATGGAGGAAAATACAAGTTAACTATGATTTGAATAATTTCACAATGATCTGAATACTGTCTTAACATGCTTACCTGTAAGAAAATAGAGAAATGATGAGGAATATAGCGGAAACTTGGCAAATAGTTTGGGGACAAAAAAAAAGAGTAAGAAATCAATACAACCATGATGTGAAGAAGACATTTATATCTGTTGAAGATACCATTTTTCTAATTCAAAAATTGTACTTGACTTACATAGTAAACTTGAAAACCTGTCTGTCGAAGCTTTTAAAGCTAAAATTAGCGTCTCGCATTTAGATCTTTGCCTGTATAAATTCTAATAAATTTTTCAAGAGTTGAATATTTCCTTCAGGCTTGGTTTGTCAAACCACATTTAGAATCATTTTGAATCCCTTAGATTCACCTTTCACTCCAGAATTATCACTGAAAAGGCCAGAGTAGGATTCGTAAACTGGGACATTTCCAATAACACTGAATGACAACCCTCAGTTTCCCACTGTTGGCTGTGCCATCTAAGGTTGCTGGGAGTCAGCCCCCAATACAGTATTTGGGGGAGATTTTACATCCCATTTGAGCACAATGAGAAATTACAGCATTTATAATGAGCCACGGTAGTGCAGTGGTTAGAGTGCAGTACTGCAGGCTACTTCTGCTGGCTGCCTGCAATTTGGCAGTTCAAATCTCACCAGGCTCAAGATTGACTTAGCCTTCCATCCTTCTGAATGGGTAAAATGAGGACCCAGATTATTGGGGGCAATAGGCTGACTCTGTAAACCACTTAGAGAGGGCTGTAAAGCACTGTAAAGCGGTATATAAGTCTAAGTGCTATTGCTATTTCTGCTCTAAGAAAAAATCTTCATTTCACATGAATACCATTTTCTCCTCTTTTGCGCTGGCAGGGGAGGCTCAGAAAACATTTTCTTTTAATTTTAAACTAATCATAATCTTTTGCAAATTTTCAACTAGAACTGTAGTTCATTTATAAGTGTTATTTTGTTTATTCTCTGGAATTGCTCTAGGTCTATTATTTACAATTCTTCTTGGACCAAAACATTTGATGGAGAAAATCACTGAAAAGGTTAATATCTATGCTTTTTAATATAATAATTGCATTTTAACCATTGGATATTTAATGCTTGTTATTTACTAGGTGATGATACCTTAAAAACCTGGGACATCAGACAGTTTAAAGCACCTCTTAATTCTATCAGTGGCTTACCAAGTTTCTTCCCCATGTAAGTAGCTTTTATTATTTTTAGTGAAAAGTGATGTGCAGAAACAGATCAAGATTAGTTCACTGGAGAAACATTTTCTGAATTTAAGTTTGCTTGGCTTGAACTCAACATATCTGCAATTTTGGCTTACCAGTTTTCAAGAAATGGATCAAATTGATAAAGTGTTAAGCTTCCATTTAAAACAGGGATGGGGAACTGTGACTCTTTTACAACTTAACTAAGTATACTGGCTCAGGAATTCTAGGAGTTGAAGTCCATAAGTCATAAAAGGACCATAGTTCCGCATATCTGATTTAAAACATTGGCTGAGTAGTTATGAAATATGAATTACCTTGCAAGGCAATATTTCATAGGACTGTTAAAAGTTGTAAAAGTTGCACTCAACTTACCTCAAGGATCCAAAAATCTTTTCACTTGAAAGAATTCTAGTTTACTTTTTTTTAATAGTATATATGCTCCCCGCCCCCTAAATTGTTAATAGTGAGTTGCATGATGACATAGATTTGAAGGGCTTTTTGGATTTAGTAAAGATGAGCCATATTAATCCAAATAAGGATATAGCACAAGTGGTGTCCAGCATAAGCATGGCTATAACTATGAAACAGTGATAAGTTTGGCCAAGCTGAATGGCCTTGGTTTATTATCGTTTGGCTCTAAAACGTATCATTGCTTCATGGATGATAGCTGTGAAAGCCTGCACCACAGTGGTGGGTTGCAGGTGGTATGCCTCATTACGGGCGTACCAGTGCCTGCTGGGAGCACCCGGCACCGTTCCGGTACGGTGTCCAGAGACCCCACCCGCCCACCTGAGCTCCTTACCTGTATTTGAGCTCTTCAGCGCTTCTGCACACACGCACGGAGTGCATGACACCTGCGCGACGCTCCGCCAAGCAGCTGGAGCATCACAGAGGCATCATGGAGGTAAGGATGCATGCGAGACCGCCTCCTGCCAGTCACCTCCCAAAGACCTATTAGATCCCACAGACTAGGCCTCCTCCGGATTCCATCTGCCGGCCAATGTCGGCTGGCGACTCCCCAGGGGAGGGCCTTCTCTGTGGCTGCTCCGGCCCTATGGAACGATCTCCCCGTTGAGATCTGGACCCTTACTACCCTCCCGGCCTTCCGCAAAGCAACTAAGACCTGGCTGTTCCGGCAGGCCTGGGGCTGTTGAATTATCCAGCCCTATCTGATGTTACGACTGTTGCTGAATTTTTAATTGTTGTTTTCATTTTTGTACCCCCTTCCCTTCTTATTGTTAGCTGCCCTGAGTCTCTCGGGAGTAGGGCGGCATACAAGCTAAATAAACCTAACCTAACCTAACTTCACGCTGCACGCGTTCATGTGGGGGACACCAAGGCCTGTTGCACCGTACCAGTTGCATCAGGATCCGGAATCCACCACTGCTATACCATTATACTGGCTATAGCCACTTTAAAGGTTTGCAAGCTGGGTGAATAATACTTTGCAAGGTCATATGTTTATGGTATTAGATCTCCTCAGTTCCATATCTACTTTGGACAGGAATCATGGTGAATATTAAGCCTTAAAACTTTGATGAACAATGTCACACTACACCTTTTTCAACAATAAACTTCAGATGGAAATTGGCATGGGATGAAAGAAAGGGGGAGAGACCAGGTTTTCCAACAGGGCTTCATTCCAATTTGCTTAGCTTGCAGAGAGCAAGAATTATATCTCCCCCAGATTTTAGGGATAATGCTGTAGCTTTTAAAGCTTTTGATAGAAATTGATTTAGCATATTGCTTTTACTTGCTACTTGTCTATAAGCTCTTAGCTTTCACCTCAAATTAATTTTAAAGAATCTATGTGTTTGTTTATTGCTTTGAGAGGAAATATGAAAAACGGTTTTGAAAATGGGTCTGTTTACCATTTGTCATATAAAATGGTGGGGTATCATATTGCTAGAAATAGACATTATGGCCCACTGAATTATTACTGAATTATAGATTTCAAAACTCTATTTATTTTGTAAAGTAGACACATGACACTTTTTTATTCTGGTTGGTGAAATCTTCAGGAGAAATCTCTATTTGTTCGTTTTTTTAGTTAGGGTTAGTTGGAATGCCGCTTTGATTTTAATTGCCAAATGCAATTATCATTTTAACATAGATTTGAAATATTATATAAATTGGGTTTCAAAAAGATAAACTAATCTGTATTCTATTGTCTACAGGACCGACTGTTGCTTTAGCCCAGATGATCAATTACTTGTTACTGGCACTTCTGTTAAGAAAGGACATGGCAATGCAAAACTTCTCTTTTTTGATCGTGACACGTTTAAAAAAATGTATGAGATTGATGTCACTGATGCGGTAAGCCAAAGTTCAGTATATCACTTATTTTATTGCTGTATGAGAATGATAGTTATTTCTCAGGATGATGAATTTTGAATTTTGTTTATTAACTTTTGATTGCATGCAATTTAAAGCAATTAAATGCAACCTTGATGTTCTAGAAAATTCAGTTAAATGGAGGGATTATAGACATGGTACCAGTAATGGAGGAATTATCCAATTCCTGTATTGGATAATTATGTGATCCCTTATAACAAATTCATCCCATCAGTCAGTAATAATAATGCATGTTTTCTGTAGGGTAGGTGAGTTATGCAGTTCATTAATAACAATACAGTCTGCAAGAAAAATTATTGGAGATTTTAAAGAAGAGATTGGGCCACCATTTGTCTGAAGTGGTATAGGGTCTCCTGCTTGAGCAGAGGGTTGGATTAGAACAGTGTTTTTCAACCTTTTTTGTGCAAAGGCACACTTTTTTCATGAAAAAAATCACGAGGCACACCACCATTAGAAAATGTTAAAATGTTTTAACTCTGTGCCTATATTGACTATATATAAAGTGTTTTTCCCACGGCACACCTTACACTATGTCACGGCACACTAGTGTGCCGCGGCACAGTGGTTGAAAAACACTGGATTAGAAGACCTCCAAAGTCCCTTCTAACTCTGCTATTCTGTTATATTCTGAATTGTATCCCAGTCCCTGTTTGTCCTGGATATCCGACGTTGCATGTGATTGGACTGGGGGTGAGCTTTAAGGCTGATAATGACACCAAGATAGTAGTTTACCATGGAGCTAATGAAACAAGAGAGTAATTAATATTACTTAATGACTTCTGGATCCCAAGTCTTGAAATAGTTAAAGGTTTTAAGGCAATGAACATCATAGAGTCTTCTCATTCCCCTCCAGATACTCTGGGCCAAGCTTGAGGGATCCCTAGCTTAATTTCTCCATATAAAGTTTTTCCTCTTTCACCGTTAGTCTTTTTTCTTAAAGTAGCAATCGCAATAGTACTTAGATTTATATATTGCTTTATAGCCTTCTCTAAGTGGTTTACAAAGTCAGCATATTGCCCCCAACAATCTAGATCCTCATTTTACTGACCTCGAAAGGATGGAAGGTTGAGTCAACCTTGAGCCGGTAAGAATCAAACTGCCAGCAGTTCGGCAGTGAGCAGAATTAGACTGAAGTATTGCATTCTAACCACAGCGCCTCTATGGCTCTATAGTAAATAGTGAATTGATGTGACACTGCCTTGAGGAAACTTTTCAAAATTACCTTATTTCTTTGAGGCTACTGGTAGCTTAATTCTGTTCACAAGAGCAATTTTTCTTTGGTAAACTGCATTAGAAGTGGGGTGGACAACCTACAATGAGTAGTACAGTTGCTTGGAATCATTATATTGTGGCATATTGTAGTTTGTTCCAAACTCCACTGCAAAATGAAGAAATGCGTATTATATCTTTAAGGATGATTAATGGATTTTCCTCTGTAAGCTTTGGGAATAAGGACAACTGGTGAATATTATGAATCAATCAATCAATATGTTAAGAAAGTGAAAGTGTATTTGGATGTTACATATTCAAACTCTATCTGAATAGGATGATGAATATCCAGACAGATGGAGAATATACTAGATATGGATTAGAGCACAGCATTCTTTAAATAATTTGGTCTGAATAATTTTGGAGCACCATACTTATCTCTGTCCCTTGTACTCTGAATGGCTGTTGTCCATCTGTATATTGCTGAGTTCGCTTGCTAGATTAATAGGCATTATTAGGTTCTGTGCTTTGCTTATCTTGCACTTTGCTTTTGAGATGTGATATTATTTGAATGGTTTAGGCTGCAACATTTCAATTATCTGTTTTGGAGTTGGAATCAAAGTCTTCTTGTAGAGGAAATGCAAAAAAAGAAGAATTCAATATCCATTTGCTAACTTTTACAATAAGTTTGGCATATATCCGTGATGGCGAACCTATGGCACGCGTGCCACAGGTGGCAAGCAGCACCCTCTCTGTGGGCACGCGAGCCATCTCCCCGCGTATGTGCACACTCTTCCTGTCGGCCAGCTGGTCTTCAGGTCTCTCAGCGCATGTGTGTGGGATGGGGAGGCATGTGGGGAGGCCGCATGTACATGCACAGGGGGGACAGGCCACATGCGGGGAGGCTGCGAGTGCATGCATAGGAGTGGGGCACATGTGCAGGGCTGCACGCACATTGCATTTTGGGGGTTCCAGGGGCGAGTGTATGCACACACACACTCACACACACAAACACACACACGTACGTGCTTTGGGCATTCGGTCCAGAAAAGGTTAGCCATCACTGGCATATATAATTAAGAAATCAATGGAAAGAAAATACTCCATGCCAGCCAACGAACACTTGTTGCTCCTTAATCATATTTTTAAATAAAAATCAGATGGTTCCTCTGAAATTGAAAGAAGGATAGAGGAATGAGCTTGGGTCCCCCGTTATAGCTCTGGACAGACTAATAACACTTATTGGGTTAAAGGATAAGCTACCTCTAATTGGTTCATTACATGAAACAAGACTGGTAAGCATGTAAAGAAAAACACTTTTTACAGCTGTTTGGTTTTATTTTATCAGACAGCGGGGAGGGGGCTGTCCAGACAACAGAGATAATTTTAAATTGCTTTAGGGCTGTAAACTTACTGTTTAAAACTGCTTGGTAAATAGCCAGTTGATTTTGGCCTGTGAATGAACCTGATGCTTAATGGAAACTTAATGGCCAGTTCTAAATGTTTGACCAAAAAGATGTCTAGCATTTCTTTCTATCTTAATCATGATAGCCTTTGTTCACCAACCCCCACTCCATAGGTTTTTATGGGAAAAGTGCATTATTATTCCAAACTTTTTTCTTCTTCCAGATGGGGTAATGTGAGAACTTACTGGGTTATCCATGGGCATTTAGGCAGTACAGCCCATGCTGTTTTGCAGTCACTAAGACAGCATTACAACTTAGGCGACATCGTGAGATTTATAGGAAAAGAGGTGCAACTTTATATGTTTACTTTTATTTATTAAGAAATTTATGTAGCTGCCCCGCTCATGAGAAGCTGCTTTCATTGTCCCTCCTTCCCCTTCAGGGACAACTTTACCCTCCCTTGTTCCAGAAGTCTTGTTATCAAGCCAGATTTATTTATTTATGAACACTTATACGGCGATCCAACTCCCTGTCAGTGACTCAGGGAGGCTTATAAAGATATAATCCCAATATAAAAGCAATAGTGAGCAATACCCATTCCTTTTACCTTCTGATGACAGTAATCAGTTCATCAAATAAGCCAGATGAGGGGCTCTATTTGAGGTTCCCCAGGCCTGTTGGCAAAGCAGTTCCTCAGGGTTTTGTGAAAGAGTGTCATAGTGGGAGCCAATCTTAATTAGGCAGGGAAGATGTTCCACAAGGATAGAGTCACCACAGGGAAGGCCCTTCTTCTTTGTCCTGTTACATGTACCTCGGGATGAGGAGAATCGTTTTTTGCCAGTTGCAAAAGATCTCACAGATGAAAGTTGGCAATTTCCTGCAGACTTTCGGCAACACAAATTTCCACGTCGAGGGCTTCTATAAACAGGAAGGCAGTTGGTAAATCTAATAAAATGAATCAGAGGAGCTGCAGTTTTTCCCATCCCTTCTCTTCAGAATGGCGTACATGGTGCAGTCTACTTTCAGCCTCACCAGAATTTTGTCAGATAGGTAAAGGTCACATTTGCACCATTCCTACGGTAGTAATTGGGAACATCTTACATCATCATGCATCCTTCCCTAATGGCAGTATATCAGTAATAAAGACAAGCTGTATATTGCCACAGTGATTTGTACGAAGCTACAAATCAACACGTTGGAAAGCTTATGCTGTGTAATTAATAAATGTAACGAGATGTATCACTTTGGCACCAAATGTTCTAATTTACCTACAATATTGGTACCATGTCTATGTCGTAAGTATCCAGTTATAATTTAATAGATGCTAAAACAAGTTATATCAGGGACACAGTGGCTCAGTGGCTAAGATGCTGAGCTTGTCGATCAGAAAGGCCAGCAGTTCGGCGGTTTGAATCCCTAGTGCTGCATAACAGAGTGAGCTCCCGTTACTTGTCCCAGTTTCTGCCAACCTAGCTGTTCAAAAGCATGTAAAATATGCAAGTAGAAAAATAGGAACGACCTTTGGTGGGAAGGTAACAGCATTCCGTGCACCTTTGGTGTTTAGTCATGCCGGCCACATGACCACGGAGACGTCTTGGGACAGTGCTGGCTGGCTCTTCAGCTTTGAAATGGAGATGAGCACCTCCCCCTTGGGAACGACTAGTACATATGTGCAAGGGGAACCTTTACCTTTAAAACAAATTACAATATCTTAGTCGCCTCTATCTACAAACATTTCCAACTCAGCCTTTGTAGCTTTGATGTGTAATGTTACATGCATATTGCTAAACAAATATATACAACTATGAAATTGCAGCCTTTAAAAAGGGGGGAAATATTGGCATATTACTTCTGTAATGTCAAGTTTAGAACCAGTGGCATTTGTCAGGGTTTTTTTTTGGGGGGGGGGGGGGTGTTACTATTTCCCTGGGATGCATCCAAAGTTTGGCTAGTATAGAATAAACTTATGTGGAGTTTTACTAGCTTCTCCATTTTATTTCTTTTTGTAAAATAAATGATGACGTGATGTAATATATCATGGGTTGTTGTTCATCTGAGATTCTATTTATCTACTTTTAAGAACTGTTAAGGACTAAATGATTTTTAGTACAGTATGTCTTGATACGTAGAACTATAGAACTCGAAGAGGGTGTACTTCCTTTTTTACATGTTTGTAATTGCTATGCACATAGTTTTCTTTTGAATCCCTACCTTAAAAAAATAGTTTTAAATGAAAAGTACAGTAATGGGCAGTCTCAGGTTAGCTATAGTAAGCCCACTTTGTGGGCTCTCTCTCTCTCTCTCTCTCTCTCTCTCTCTCTCTCTCTCATCTATCTATCCATCTATCTCCCTTTCCCTCCCTCCTTCTCCCTCCCCCACTCTCTCTTGCTCTCTGTCTGTTCCTCCCTCTCTCCTTCTCTCTCTCTCCATCCCTCCCTCCTTCTCTCTCTCTCTCCCCCTCTCCCTCCCCCTCCTCTCCCTCTCTATCTCCTTCCCTCTCCGTCCCTCCCTCTCTCTCCTCTCTCTCTAGAATGTCAACATAAAGTCCAACTGTCCTTGAACATCTCTCCGTATGTGTTCAGAGCCTTTCTTGCTCATGATCTTCTTATCTTACTACAAGGGCTGCCAAGTACAACAAATCACAACAACATTCTTCAAGCAGTCCCATTGTACAGCTTCACCAGCAGGCAAAGAGTAACTGGTTCTTGAGAAGCAAGCATTTAAAGCCATAATGGTTTCTTAGCAGCAGTTCTTAGTCACTGTTCTATATCATTCTGATCCATGTTGAACTCCACAAGTAGTCATTTTAAAACTATAAACAGGCAGAATGTCTGGGAATCCCAAGGGACCCTGCAAGCTAGTGATATATCTTCTTTAACATTCCTTCATCTGTTATTTCCTTCTTTGTTTTGGGGTTTTTCATAGCTGTTAATGTTTTTATAATTAATGATGATTGCGGTTTTACTTATTTATTCATTTTTCTTAGCTTTATTGTACACCATCCAGAATTTTTTTGGGTGAGATTGGCAGCTATGTAAATTAGATAAATATTAGGGGTGACAGGATAGCAATGTTCTAATATCTCAGGGGTTGCCACAAAGAAGAGAGAGTCAAGCTATTCTCCAAAGCACCTGAAGGCAAGACAAGGAGCAATGGATGGAAACTAATCAAGGAGAGAAGCAACCTAGAACTATGAAGAAATATCCTGACAGAAGAATTAATCAGTGGAACAATTTGCCTCCTGAAGTTATAAATACTCCAACACTGGAAGTTTTTAAGAAGAGATTGGACAACCATTTGTCTGAAATGTTATAGAGTTTCCTGCCTTAAAGAGGAGGGAGGGTGGTCAACCTATTCTCAAAGATCTGAAGGCAGAACAAAAAGTAATGGATGGAAACTAATCAAGGAGAGAACTTGAACTAAGGATAATTTTTCTGACAGTTAGAACAATTAATCAGTGGAACAACTTTCCTCCAGAAGTTGTGAGTGCTCCAACATGGGAGATTTTTAAAAAGAGATCTTACAAGATTTTAGAGTTTTCTGCTTGAGCAGAGGTTGGACTAGAAGACCTTCAAGGTCCCTTCCAATTCTGTTAATCTGTTCATCCACTGCCAGATAAGTGCTGTGTTAATGAAGTATTTTAGCACTAGACCCATTAAGGCATGAGTCAGTAGCCTGTAATAAATAGATGGTGTAGTTAAAAGTCACAAATTTCTTTGTCCCCCCCCAAACTCAAGAGAGTTATTTGGCCAAAGGTCGACTGACTATCTTTAGTGCCTCATTCAGACAGGACAGAATTTCTCTGGAATGGCTCTTTATATTCCTCAGTCTGCAAATGGAAGCCTGGATGCCAGTAAGATGCCTCTTCAATGCAGTCCTTATGTCCTTAAGATGTGTTGGACTTCTACGTCCCTCATGTGCAGCCAGTATTACTTTTCACATTGTCCGTTTCAGATATTTTCATGAAATTGTCATTCCCCTACAACAGCCTCACACTGTATACTTTCAGAGTTAGAAATACCAGTTGGATGTTACAGTTTTCAGATAGTTTCACACTTTTCTACTTCTTCTTGGTAAATGCTGGCCTTTATGCAGGGGTGAGGTTCACAGGGGTTGGGGAGAACCTGTAGCTAAGATTCTGTGCAGTTCGGAGAAGTCCAAAATCCCACTCCTGGCTGGCCCTGCCCATCCCTCCCCTCCCAGGAGTCCCCACTCGACCCATTTTGGATGCAGGTAAGTACAGGGCGCGTGTAGAGGCTCAGGAAGGGCAAACAACAGGCCTAGCAGAAGTTCAGGAAGGCTAGAAACGGGTCCGTTTTTGACTTCCAGAGGGCTCCCGGAGCCTGGGGAGGCCACTTTTGCCCTCCCGGAGGCTCAAAGAAAGTCTCTGGAGCCCGGGGAGGGCAAAAATGCTCCCCCACCATGGTGCAGGAGGCTGACTAGGCCACACCCATCCAGAACCCCTTGCTAAAATTTTTAAAGCCCACTCTTGCCTATATGTGACCCATATTGCTATGATTATGTGGTTTTGCGGTGTGTGCAACCATTTACAACAGTTCAGGTGAATTTGTTTCTCACGGGTAGCAGTTTTTTTGCTGCCTTTATTCCCACAGAGCATGAAAACCCGATAGGACTGGATTTCTCGCCCAAATCCTTCTCCCCTCAGTGAATTCCTTAATATGGGAAAGAGAAGGCATAAAGTCATTGCTGGCAGAATCATTCTTGGAATTTTGGAAATCCTCATTTTGAAAGCCAAAAAAAAAAAAAAAAGCCACCTAAAAACCTGCACATGAAAGGATGCATCATACAAAACTAACTTTCAAGGAATTGATTTGTTTTTTTAAAATACATATCAGGGACCCAATTTGTGCTAAAAGAATGAGTTTGATCTAGGGAATAAAGCGCTGAACAAGGAGCAGGAAATCCTGAGTTCTAGACCTTGTGTTAGACCTAGGAGCTAACTATGTACTTTGGGTCAGGCATTCTCTCTCAGCCCTTGGAAGGTGGTAAGACAAGCAATTTCTGAAATGTTGCTAAGAAAACTACGCAGGTTTGTCTGTGTAATCAACTGGAGTCAAGATTGACATGAAGGGCACAACAACAGCATCAAAACTACTGAAGCTCTTGGATAGAGAAGCTTCTGAAAATCCAAAGAGAAAGCTTTGGATTCTTGTTGTCTAAACTTACACACAGACTTATCACACACCACCAATATCACACTTCATGATAGCAAAACAAATTTGCAATAGGTCCAAATTAATGGAATATATTTAGGTCCATTGCAATATGCAATGAAAATGTTTTACAATATTTTATTTTTCCATGTTATGAAATACATCCACCCTGATTTATAACTCCTGTGGTCAGCAAACTAAGCAGTAGTTTAATGCTAAGCTCAATCAGAATTATAGCACAAAAAATTGTAATTCTGTTTATCTCAGTTTATATGGATGCACAGTATAAATCTTGCATAATCTTCAAAGGTGCTGAGCTATGTATTTTGTGCACTCCAGCAACGATTTAGATCTTCAGACTGTTTACCTGACCTGGACCAAGGCCAAATGTATAAGTGTGACAGAGAGAGATAAGTCTTAAAATCACATCTCCCCAAAATAGATAGCTTTGGCAGTTTTAAATCTCATTCGTAAACTCCTTATAGAGAAGGCCTCACTTTTTTGAACCAATGAACCAGTCACCTTTGTAGCATTCATATGACTTAGTGGAAGAACTGATTGCCATCTTAAAAGAATCAAGACATTTGTTAAAAAGGCAAACAAACTTAATGAAAGTTTGCAGTTCTTCACAGTGTTGTTGTGCTTTCATTGCAAATCAGAAAACAAAATCGGATGAAATGACGTGATTTCTGGCTTATAAATATAGACGAGTCCATGTTTCCCACTGCTGGGTTTGTTTATTGTTCGTATGGGTTTTCCATGGTTGACATGCAGAGAATTTTTCTACTCTTTCTTCTGCTCCCTTTTCCCTTCAGCTAGAATAGGGGTGTCAAACTCAAGGCCACATCCAGGGAGCAGGGTGCTTAAATCTGGCCCATAGGGCTGGCCTGGAAATGGCAAAGGTCCGGCCTGTGGTGCCTCTGGCAGCCAAAACAAGGTGCCAGGGGGGCCCACACGCAGTCCTCTGTGCTCCATTTTCGGCCTGGACAGCCTCCTGCAGCACTTTGCTGGTGAAAGACTCTCTTGATGAACACAGCCAATACAATTATTATATAATCCATATAGGGGCTCATGTGGTAAGACACTGCACTCCGCTGAGGTCGGCAGCTCGGCAGCTCAATTCCCATGAGCGAATAAACTGCGTAGGGACAGGAAAGTAGCATCCCCCGATTGCCTACTGGCATTCAGGCATCCCGCGGACAAGATAACACTGTCTGGAAAAATTCCTTTCACAGAGGCAGCCAGCTACTTCAGTGATCCCTGGCTAACACGTGCCATACGCTAAAAAAAAGAGGGGGGAGGATCCTACAATAATTCCCAAACTATCTTGTTCTCTCCAGCCCCCCCCCCCAATAATTAGTTAGTCATCAGCAATCAAAATATTACACACATTCATCATGTAGCATCCTTTAGAAATGAAAATACTAGTGCAAACCATTTTTTTGCCTCAGCCATTGCTTAATCTTTTCTATCTGCCCAGGGTCTTCTTTCCCCATCTTTGCATCTCTTCTATCAAGTCTCCAAATGCCAGATATATACATTGCTTTCCCCCTATAATTTAGCATTAAATTAATTTAAATTGAATTTCCAGAGTAATCATGAACTATTACTTGCCAGTTTATTTTTTAATGTGGAACTAAAATCAGAAGTGGAAGCCAATAAATGTGAAAAAAGAAAAGTAAGTGATTTTGCTCTTAGGCTTGTGCAAAGCATTTAGGGCTAAATTTACGCCAGCCTTTCTTGAAAGGATGCTTTCTGAATGTGCGTGGCTGTCTCCAATGACAATTTTTTTCCCCCCAAGTACAAAATAATCAACGTGCTGATGCAGTTTTATTGTGTTACAGAGGGAAAAGCTATTTCCCTTTTTCTGCATTTTACAGTGTTTTCCCCTTAGCTTCCTACAGCTTTTAGAAGTAAAATAACACAATGTCAGAAGGAAGGCACATTAAATGTATCACCCTTGGTTTGATCCTTATCATAAATAAGTTATTTTCCGATTACGGTTAGTATCGTTTTCTGTTGCTAGCAGAATTGCAAATCAATTCCTTCAGTCGATCTGTTTTTAAGAAGCAACTGGTAATACTTATGTACAAACCTATACTATGTTGATAAGAATGGTGAAGCATCCTACAGCCTGCTTATCATATGCAAAGATTCCCACCTTGCATCTCTGTCTAAATGAGTTTGCAAGTTGTTTTACAGATAAGGATGTTCTTCTCTGTTTAGGGTTTAGGCTCTTTTAGACACTGTGGTATAAGAGGTGATGTCATGTGTGATAATCTGGGATTTTGTTGAGCTTGTGGAGCCTGAGGAAATGGAAAGCTTTGTGGCTTAACCTCTGCCAGCAGCAGACTTGATATATCCTTGACTCTCAAGAGAGAAATATATCAAAAATATATGCCTTCAGCAGTTGGTTCCGGGAGATAACATTGTATTCATGGAAGATATTAAGCTACCTGTCTTGAAAATTTTCACCCAGTTTCCAAATGTCCTTCTTGGGGAAGGTTGTTGAGAAAATAATGGGGAACCAGCTATAGAGGGCTCTAGAAAAAACAAACACAGAATATCACATTCAAGCTTGATCATGGGACAGAAACAACACTGGCCATGCTGTTGGGTGATGGTTTGTTGGGTCCCTTTTTTATTTATTAAATTTCTTGGTAGCATTTAGTACCATTGACAATGGAGTCCTTCTAGTGTACCTACAAGAGTTGGGTGGTCACTGGCTTTATTTTATAGTGGTTCTCCTCCTACCTAACCAGATGGTGGTGCTTAGAAACACCTGAGCCCTTGCTCCACTGGGAGTTTCCTCAAGACTCAGGGTCCCATCCATCAGTTTGGGATGAGGCGTTATCAGTACATTAATGTTGCTCAGGTTTACATTACAACCTCAGACTATGCCAGAGATGCCGTAGAAGTAAGGTTCTACATTTAGACAAGAAAAACAAAATGCACAGGTACAATATAAGTGGTATCTTGCTCAATAGCAGTAACTGTGAGAGGGATCTTGGAGTCCTAGTGGACAATTGTTTAAATAGGAGCAAGCAGTGTGCAGCAGCTGCCAAATAAGCCAACACAGAGAGAATCAAGATCACGTGAAGTGTTAATACCACTTTATAATGCCTTGGTAAGGCCATACTTGGAATACTTCATTCAGTTTTGGTCACCACGATGTAAAAAAGTTGTGGGGACTCTAGAAACAGTGCAGAGAAGAGCAACAAAGCTGATTAGAGGACTGGAGACTAAAACATGAAGAACAGTTGCAGGAACTGGGTATGTCTAGTTTAATGAAAAGGACTATAGTAGGGGAGACATGATAGCAGTGTTCCAGTATCTCAGGGGTTGTCACAAAGAAGAGGGATTCAAACTATTCTCCAAGGCACCTGAGGGTAGAACAAGAAGCACTGGGTGGAAACTAATTAAGGAGAGAAGCAACTTAGAACTGATTAGAAATTTCCTGCCAGTTAGAACAATTAATCGGTGGAACAACTTGCCTCCAGAAGTTGTGAATGCTCCAATATTGGAAGTCTTTAAGAAGATGTTGGATAGCCATTTGTCTGAAATGGTATAGGTTTCCTTTCTAGGCAGGGGTTGGACTAGAAGACCTCCAAGGTCCCTTCCAACTCTTGTTATGCTATTCTAAATTCTGAATTGGTGCTTGGAGGCCATAGGGCAAAACAATTTCTGTCCAAAACAATTTTAATTCCTGTCAAAACAAGGCAGTTGTTCATCAAAAGACAGCATGACATGCTAATAACACCAATCCTAGTAGATACTTTGGGCAGGGCCACTCACCCCAAAAGGCATTGGCTGTTTACTCATGCTTTCCTGGACTCATTGTTTCTGCAAGTAGAGTCAAGAAATACCCTGAAGACTAGCACTTCTTAGTGTGTGCATGACAGTCTTGGAAAATATTTTCAGATGCTGTGACCTGCCTTTGCCTACCAAGATCAGAATTTTGCACTCTGTATGGAATTTGAAGATGCAAGACAGAAGGAGTTTTTATTGTTTTGAACTTTGTAGGAGAAGAATCTTGGGAGGAAAATTAAGAAAAAGGAATAAATGAATTGCAGAACAAATCAATCCAGAGTTCTTGCTTGAGGGAGAAGTGAGCAGGTTTAGATGACAAAATTTCAGATTTATTATATGAAGAACCAGCTTTTTTTTTTTTTAATAAAGTCCACAATGCTGGGAAATGTGGAAGGAGAGATAAGGAAGGAATTGCTAGAAGTAAGACGAATGGATCTAATTGCTGTGGTGCTTGGTATCTTACCGGGAGATCTGAAGAGTCAAGCTGAGGATAGATTATCTTGGAGAAGGTCTATATGGCTGGCTAACGGTTGACACCAAGTTGATGCCCCTTAATCAATTAATTTAGTTTGCAAACTTATCCTCAAATATAAGAATCACCTTTTATGGTTCTCTAAAGATAAAAGTGAAAGGCTTTTGAAGCAATTTGCATTTCCAAAGTTACCAAGTTTTACATTTTACCTTCAAATGATCAATGATGTTTTTCACAAATCAAAAACAAGAATTTTCAAGTTCACAAACTTAAGAAGCAGGGGCAAGGGCTAGCCCAACATTTTGTACTGACCGAAAAATTGTTTCTGTATGTTGACTTTGGGCAAGAAGCAAAATCTGATTAAGACGTATTTCAAATCCTATAACTGGTGTTTAATTATAGCACTTGCAACAACTCTGACTCAATTAATTGTCTCTTGGGTGCAGTTGAAATATAAGCAACAGCTTTCTCATTTGGAGCTTTGTTGTAAAATATAAAAACGAAGAAAGCAAAGCATTTAATTCATCCTTACAAAAAGGCATAAATGAGAGCCCAGCTCAAGGAAAAGTATGACAGTTGCGATTTTTTTTAATCTCAGAAAATAAGTAGCTTTGCTTTTAGCATTTGTTGATGTCTTTTATTTGGAGATTTTAATTGAGAATCCTGATTTAAGCAATATTGACGGCATATAGTGGTACCGTGTTACTCATTGCTTCAAAACTCATCAAATTTGGTACTCAACACATTTTGACATTAAAATTTTGTCCTAGTAGTCATCATTTGTTTGGTATTCAACACACAAGCTAAAACCTGTCAGTGTTGGCTGCCTTGTGACTCTATATTATTCTTTATGGGAAAAATTTGTTTGTTACTCATCTTTTTTGGTACTCGTTGCACCTCCCGGAATCAATTAATGATGAGTACTAAGTTACCAATGTATAGGTTACACTCTTTTTTTTCATTTTTACATGATGTAGAAGCACTAGTCTTACATCAACTTACAAAATCTGTTGTTGAATACTTTTTGGTGGATGCGATACTTCAAGTAAGTGTTCAATTCCTGGTGACTACTTCGACAACTTCCTACATTTTCTCTGGCAAGATTTCAGAAGTAGCTTGTCATTACTTCTTTCCTAGGGCTGAGGGGGAGAGACTGGCCAAGGTCACCCTGGCTTTGCACCTAAGTTGGGACTAAATTCCCAGTCTCCCAGTTTTGAGCCCGATGCCTTATCCACTACACCAAAGTGGCTGTTCTGATAAATATTAATGGTTTAAAAGGAGTAGAAGGGATGAGAAAGAGATAAACGACAAGAATGCAATAAAGATCTATTTAGCTTTTTTTGTTCTTTTTTTGTGCTTGTTCTTCAGTTTGAATATTAAAATATTTGTGTTGTGCACAACCAGGAAATGTGGCAAATTTAAAATCTAAATGCACAAATAAAATAAACAGCAAATCAAAAGCAATCATTTCAGATATAAGAATTGTTTTTTTTTTCGTCCTCAATCTCATCTTAATATGCCAACTTTGGGCAAAAGGGTTCTGCCCTATTTGCAAACACAAAATAGCAAAAAAATGAAGTATAACATAATGAAGAAAAGGAACACAAGGAAATATGTCCATTAGTACTTACAAAAAGACAGGCATAATAGAATCAAGCAGAAGTACATTGGTTTTCAATACTTGTATAATTGTTCTTGTATCTCTTATGTCCTAGTAAACTGACCAATTCTGTCTTTACTCTTAAGAGGAAATTCTACACTGTTAAGAGCCCAGATACAAATGAACCTGATAACTAAATCTATATTCTCTATGTCTGTGGAGATTCTCAGTCATCCAGATCATGGTTGTCCCAAAAGTGCTTTTTTCAAGAGGCAACCAGATTTTCTGATTTTTCTTTGAAGATGTTTTGCTGTTATCCAAGAAGCCGAAGAAGTTTCCTGGATGAGAAGCAAAACATCTTCGAAGAAAAAATAGAAAGTCCAGTTCCCTCTTGGGGAAAAAACGACAACACCTTTGGGGCTGTATTTTCTATCTTTCTAAATAGCGTTATAGGACTCATGCTTTGTATGTGGCTGTCTCTGTTGAGGGCACAGAATGAAGTGTGCCAAATGCAGGGTGAAAGTACATACAAATCACTATGCCCAGATTTCCTTGTGGCATTTGCTGAAGGTTATGCAATGGCAGCCATTTTCATGTTGTGCGCCATTGTGTTATTAAGATCCGAAACTCTTCTGGACTAGGCTATCCAGGGATGGGATTGAAAATTTTTAGCAACTGGTTCTCTGATTGGTTGCTGGGTAGGTGTGACCACAGGGCTGTGGCCTAGTCGGCTTCCTGCACCGCAGTAGGGGGGGGGGTGTTTTCACCCTCCCCAGGCTTTCCTCGAGCCTCTGGGAGAGTGGAAATGATCTCCCCCAGGCTCCGGAGACCCTCCGGAGGCCAGAAACAGGCCCATTTCCAGAACGACTTGGAGACCCGTTTTTTGCCCTCCCAGAGCCTGCCCACAGGCCCTGCACTTACCTGGCATCCAAAACAGGGCACATAGAGACTCCTGGGAGGGATGGGGCTGGGTGGGCAGGGTCAACCAGTCCTTGAAATTACCGGTTCAGTGAACCAGATTAAGATTAACATCTCGTTTGCCCGAACCGTCTGAATCCCCCCCCCCCCCAGGCTCTCTGAAGAACTACCCTACTTTTACAGACTAATCCCCCTTGCATACTGGAGAAAATATCTAGCTGAAATGTATCACAGCTTGCTAATATTCATTAGTGTGGTGTGGAAGTGAGAATTCTTTCTTGTAGTCATTTCCTCATGGAAATAATTCCAACTGGAGATTAAGGAGTCTTCCAGCTGTGCTAGGTTTTTATTGCAGGGCTGGGCAGTTGATTTCTCCAAGGGGCCACATGAGGAACTGGGACTGTTGTGGAGGACCACTACTGCCCCACATGCTGCTGATGCTGCTCTGCCTCCCTGCCTCCTGCCATTGCCTGTCACCGCAGGCCAGACAGCCTTATGGGCTACAGAATACCCAGGTCTGTTGTATTGGAACTGAAAACCTGTGTGTCCAGATCTTCTGTTGATTTCCATTGTCATCTGACTTTGCAGAGTGTTGTTCGGTGTCTTTGGCATCCCAAACTGAACCAAATCATGGTTGGAACAGGAAATGGATTAGCAAAAGTATACTATGATCCCTTCAAAAGTCAAAGGTAAGTACATTTATTTATTTTTCTCATTTATATGCCACGAAAATGTTATGACCCCCCCTGTTGGTTTAAAACAGGGGTCTGCAACCTTAAACACTCAGAGAGCCATTTGAACCCATTTGTCACAGAAAAGAAAATACCGGGAGCCACAAAACCTGGGTGGGCGTGTCCAACTCAACGTCACTCTCATCCAGCCACATGACACCCCCCCAACATGCCTACTCAGGTTTTATGACTTCCAGTGTTTTCTGTGGGCATTGGGGGTCTCTCTCCCTCCCTCCCTACATGCATCTCCGGAGCCATGGGCTACCGACACATGGTTTAAAATCATAAAACAAAGGTAATAAATTACAATAAAAATCCAGATTACAATTAAAATCTTAAGCGTATGATGCACTAATCCACCTTGCATGGTATCATCTCTCAGAGCCCAGCAGAACAACTTCTGTCCCTGCAGCTTTTATAAAAGCCCCAGGAATTATTATATTGCGATCTGATTTCACAGAAAGTGTGGGATCCTGTTGAAATCTGTTTGCGGTTTTTATTTTATTTTTAAATAGGTTTACAATTTGTGATTCAAAAATACATTGGAACTTCGCATTATCTGCATTAACATTTCTGGAATGCTACATCTAAAAATTGCAGAAGTGTCACCAGTGCAATGAACCAAAAACAACAACTCTATCTGCTGGGTGATTTATTAAACGGAGAATTAAATATCCAGTCCAGGCCCAGCATTCTTGTCCCCAATTGACTTTGGTGCTTGTGAGCATGATAACTTTATTTTTTAAAAAAGAATTTCCCATTATGTCTAAAGTAGAAGATTATGTTTTAATCTTCATTTTTGAGATCAAATCACGTATAGTTAGTTGCTGTCCAGAATAAAACCACTGTTTTTAATTTCAGCATTAATGGGATTTTTTTTTCTGCAAGTAGCAAAGGCAAAAAAGGATTGTCTCTGAATTGATAAAAGCCTGATTCCCAGGTAGTCCCCCCCCCCCAAACATGCATTTGTGTAATATATTTAAGCAGCTGGGCTCTTTACTCAGACAGTAAAGAAATAAAAACAGATTTATGGTCTGTCCCAACTGTTTTTGCAGCTCCTGCCCATTAATGTTACAACAAAAAGTCAATGTGAAAATGAAAAATGTCAAATAGATAGTTCTCCCCCCCCCCAATCTTCTTTTCTTAAATGTAAAACAATTCTATCGTCATTGAATTTGGACACTTGATTTGATTTGATTTGATTTTATTAATATTTGTAGGCCGCCCTTTTCCCTGAGGGGACTCAGGGCGGCTCACATAAAATCAGGGAGGGGGAATACAGACATTGACATAGTGACATATAATAAAATAGTAAGCAACATACACTCATCATTCGGGAGGGGCGGCTATCCTTATCCCCAGGCCTGACGGGCTAGCCAGTTCTTAAGGGCTGTGCGGAAGGCCTGGACGGTGGAGAGGGTACGAATCTCCACGGGGAGCTCGTTCCAAAGGGTCGGGGCTACTACTGAGAAGGCCCTCCTCCTTGTAGTTGCCAGCCGGCACTGGCTGGCCGATGGAATACGGAGGAGGCCTAATCTATGTGATCTTATTGGTCGCAGGGAGGTAATTGGCAGGAGGCGGTCTCTCAAGTATCCGGATCCACTACCATGTAGGGCTTTATGGGTGACTAATAACACCTTGAAGCGCATCCGGAGACCGACAGGCAGCCAGCGCAGCTCGCGGAGGATAGGTGTTATGTGGGTGAACCGAGGTGCACCCACAATCACTCGCGCGGCCGCGTTCTGTACTAGCTGAAGTCGCCGGATGCTCTTCAAGGGCAGCCCCATGTAGAGCACATTGCAGTATTCCAGCCTAGAGGTCACAAGGGCCCGGGTGACTGTTGTGAGAGCCTCCCGATTCAGGTAGGGCCGCAACTGGCGCACCAGGCGAACCTGGGCGAATGCCCCCCTGGTCACAGCCGTCAAGTGGTGGTCAAACGATAGCTGTGGGTCCAGGAGGACTCCCAAGTTGCGAACCCTCTCTGAGGGGTATAGAATTTGACCCCCCAGCCTGAGAGATGGAATATTGGTGGAATCTTTGGGAGGGAAACAAAACAGCCACTCGGTCTTTTCTGGGTTGAGCACAAGCTTGTTAACCCTCATCCAGTCCATAACGGCTTCAAGGCCTCGGTTCATCACGTCTACCGCTTCATTGAGTTGGCACGGGGCGGACAGATACAGTTGAGTATCGTCCGCATATTGATGGTATCTGATCCCGTGCCTGCGGATGATCTCTCCCAGCGGTTTCATGTAGATGTTGAATAGTAGGGGGGATAAGACCGAGCCCTGAGGCACCCCATAAGTTAGGGGCCTAGGGGACGATCTCTGCCCCCCCACTAACACCGACTGCGACCTGTCCGAGAGGTAGGAGGAGAACCACCGCAACACGGTGCCTCCCACTCCCACCTCCCGCAGTCGTCGCAGAAGGATACCATGGTCGATGGTATCGAAAGCCGCTGAGAGGTCAAGGAGGACCAGGATGGAGGAATGTCCTCCATCTCTGGCCCTCCAGAGATCATCGGTCAATGCGACCAAAGCGGTTTCAGTGCTGTAACCGGGTCTGAAGCCTGACTGGAAGGGGTCGAGATAGTTTGCTTCCTCCAAGGACCGTTGGAGCTGGAAGGCCACCACCTTCTCAACAACCTTCCCAAGGAAGGGAAGGTTGGAGACTGGGCGATAGTTATTAAGAACAGCTGGATCCAGAGATGGCTTCTTTAGGAGGGGTCTCACCACCGCCGCTTTCAGAGCGGCGGGGAAGTTCCCCTCCCGAAGAGAGGCGGTCACAACCGCCTGGATCCAGCCTCGTGTCACCTCACTGCTGTTAGTAACCAGCCATGAGGGACACGGGTCCAGTACGCAGGTGGAGGCACTTACAGCCCTCATGGCCTTGTCCACATCCCCGGGGGTAACATCCTGAAACTCAACCCAGAGATGTTCCACCTGATCCTCTTGTGCCTCGGCTGGAACTGCGGGGATGGAGTCCAAGTCCGACCGAAACCGAGCAATTTTGTCCGCTAAGAATTGGGCATAATCCTCAGCTCTGCCCTGCAAGGGTTCCCCCGCTTCCCTTTTATTTAATAGGGAGCGGGTTATCCTAAACAGGGCGGCTGGGCGGGACTCAGCGGACGCAACCAAGGTGGCTATGTGAGATCTTTTCGCTGCCCTAAGTGCCCTGGTGTATTCCTTGGTGCAGGTGGTTACCATTGCTCGGTTCGATTCGGACTTATCGGACCTCCATCGGTGCTCTAGGCATCTCCTCCGGCGCTTCATCTCCCGGAGTTCCTCGGTGAACCAAGGAGGTCTCCGGGATCCGCCGCCTCGGAGGGGCCGTAGTGGCGCAATCCGGTCGAGGGCCTCTGATGCCGCCGAATGCCAAGCGGCAACCAGAGTCTCTACCGGACTGTGGGTGAAAGTATCAGGAATGACCCCAAGCTCTGTCTGGAACCTTAACGGTTCCATAAGTCGCCTGGGGCGGAACCACCTGGTCGGTTCCTCCTCCCTACAGTGGGGGTTTGGTCTCCGGAAGTCGAGCCTCAGTAGGCAGTGGTCTGACCACGACAGGGGTATGATGTCGTTACCCCTCAGACCAAGGTCACAAATCCACTGCTCCGAGAGGAATACGAGGTCAAGCGTGTGACCTGCCGAATGGGTTGGGCCCCGAATTACTTGGGTCAAGCCCATGGCTGTCATGGAAGCCATGAACTCCTGCGCCCCATCAGAGTTTTCACCGAGCGAAGGCAAATGAAAGTCCCCCAGGACCATCAACCTAGGGAACTCAATTGCCAGCTCGGCTACCGACTCGAGGAGCGAGGGGAGGGCTGCTGCAACGCTGTTGGGAGGCAGGTACGTTAACAGCAGACCCACTTGACCCTTGAGGTCCAACTTTATCAGCAGAGACTCACACCCGACAAGCTCCGGAGCAGGGACCCTACGAGGAGCTAACGACTCCCGGATAACAACGGCCACACCCCCACCCCTTCCCTGGGCTCTCGGCAGGACACTTGAACATCTTGCTGTCATTTTGTAGTAATCTAATCATTGCAGAAATATTTTATAGCACTTTCATTTTCCCGAGGGTAGAAAAGGACTTTTTATAGGATAAAATGTAACTTTCCATCTCAAAATAATTTTTAAAAATGCTTATGGGGCAATTAGAGTCATATCTGTGGGAACAAATATAAAACAACTTCCCCACATATGTGATTCTGTAAGTGAAAGGGTGGAAGATTTTCAGAAAAATTGAATGGTTTTGTGGATTAAGATGATTTATTTTAACCCTGCATTGAGAGCCTTATCATTTTCAAAAATTCTGCAGTGGGGGAAGAGTGGTCAAGATGGCTACTGTAGCTTCTTAATTGAAGCCCCAACTTATTTGCATGCATGCCAGTCTTCAATGGCACAATCATTTCAACTTTTTGATTGTACTTCCATTTGTCTGAAA
The DNA here is from genome assembly GCF_009769535.1 of Thamnophis elegans. Lineage (NCBI taxonomy): Eukaryota > Metazoa > Chordata > Lepidosauria > Squamata > Natricidae > Thamnophis > Thamnophis elegans. The sequence continues at coordinate 128,854,465 of NC_045543.1, read as the reverse complement.
TGGTATAGGGCAGGGGTATCAAACTTGATTTCATTGAGGGCCGCATCAGGGTTGTGTTTAACTTGGGGGGGGGGCGGGCATGGCCAGTTTGGGCATGGCCAGCTCAACATGCGACCCTCCCAAGCGCCACTTTCACTGGCAGAGGATTGCAGGAGACCGTCACAGTTGAAAACGGAGCTCAAGGGGGGCACCTGCAGTCTCTAAAGCTCCATTTTCACTGGCAGAGGCACCACGGGCCAGTCCTTTGCTGTTCCTAGGACGGCCCTGTAGGCCAGTTCTAAGCACCTTGAGTTTGACACCCCTGGTATAGGGTTTCCTGTCTAAGCAGGGGGATGGACTAGAAGACCTCCAAGGTCATTTCCAACTCTATTGTTCTGTTCTATTCTATTCTACTAATTATATTCTATTTCATTCTATTCTATATTTTATTCTATTCTATTCTTGGCTTGAAAAAAAATTATGAAAATAAGAAACTAATGTTGTAATACAAAACATGCCAATTCAGAGATCAAAGTCATGATGTTGAATTTATTTTTAGAATCAAGTTGCTAAGCCTTTTCTCATTTGTGAGATATTTAATGCACTCATTCTAAAAGAAGGAATCTGAACGAAAAAGCACACAAGACATATAGAGGTAGTCCTTGGCTTACGTCCTTTTGTTCCGCAACCGTTCAAAATTATCATTAATAAGAGATCCAACCTGAAACTAAGGAGAAATTTCCTATCAGTGAGAACAGGTTAATGAGTAGAATAGCGTGCCCCCAGAAGTTGTAGATGCGCCATCAGTGGAGGTTTTAAAGAAAAGATTGGACAACCATCTGTCTGGAATGGTATAGGATTTCCTGCCTGAGCAGGAAGTTGTACTAGAAGACCTCCAAGATCCCTTCCAACCCTGTTATTCTATGTTCCCTGTGCATCCCTGGTCCTTTCTCTGTGCTACAACGTAGGAAATATAAATAATAAACCTTATTGCTGATTGTCGGATTTTCTCCAGGCATTTTCAGAATGGCACTATGAACCCTTGCTGATTAGGAAATTATAACAATAGGAAAGGCTGTTTTGACAATCTAGTTCTTCACAGATAGACCATTGCTTAAATGACTGCAACTCAGAAAGCCGTTTGGTCAGTAAACGTGGCACCACCTCTCAAGTCTTTGCAATGCCAGGGACTCTTAGAGCTAAGATGGGGTCTTGGGGTAGTCCCCATCTTAGCTCTAAAATATAAATTAGTATCTGATTATACTGTGTCTGATTATACTGTGACCCAGGCAGAGGTGGGTTGCTCCCGGTTCAGCCTGGATCGGGCGAACCGGTAGGGGTGGCGGTGGGAGGCTCCGCCCACCTGCCCGGACACTTCTGTGAATGCACAGAAGCGTCGCACGCACATGTGCACAAGCAAACCAGTAGTAAAAAAATTACCCATCTCTGGACCAGAGGTGGGTTCCTAGTGGTTTGGACCGGTTTGGCCGAACTGGTAGTGGTTTGCCAGCCTGGGTCACCAGAACTTTGAAGATGGGTGGACTTCAACTCCCAGAATTTCTCAACCAGCTTTGCTTTGCTGGCTAGGGAACTCTGGGAGTTGAAGTCCACTCATATTCAAGGGGCCAAGGTTGTGAAACACTGCCCTAGAGCAGTCTTTCTTAACTTCAACAACTTCATGTGTGGACTTCAACTTCCAGAATACACTAATTTGGTCCCCGAACTTGTTAGGCAGATTCTGTGCCAGCAAAAGGCCACATTCCAGCTACTCTTGGTAGAATGTTTTTCCTTGAATCATTAAAATCACAGATTTTTGGTTTTGTTCCACCTAGCTTAGCCAAGGAGAGGAACTTCAGAGGCATTTGTTTCTGCTTTTGAGAAACTATAAACTGCAGAAAGACCCAAAATTATGATTAATCTAAACAAGCCAGCTTCTCTAATGGAAGCTGACTTTCTTTGAAACTAGCGGTGGTAATTATGACCACTGTTCATTGGTCCAGATGACTCAATTGACCATAACCAAACAAAAACAGAAATGCCATTTCTGTTTTTGGACGCACAACTGGAAAAAATGTAGAAATCCTAATTCTTATTGTGTATACTTTGCAAACAGTCCAACTCTTCATTTTAAATTAGTGTGACCTATAAATCTGTTAAATAAAGAAATAAACTGTCCTTTATTTTTGGTGCCTTCAAGTGAGTTTTTGGTGCCTGACGACCACCTGGACAAGTCCTTGCAGTTTTCTTATCAAGTTTGTCATCAGGTTTTTCATTGCTTCCTTTCTGGGCTGAAAGAGGGATTGGTCCAAGGTGACTAAGCTGGCCTTATGACTAAGGTTAGAACAGAACTCACCGTCTCCTGGGTTTTAGCCTGATACCTTAACTCGGGTGTCAGCAACGTGCGGCTCCAGAGCCGCATGCAGCTCTTTCATCCTCCTGCTGTGGCTCCCTGTTGGCTGAACCTACCACTGGCTGGCCGCACCCCGCCCCTCACCCTCCCCTTCCAGTCACTCCTCGCCTGATCTGAGATGAGAGAGGGGGTGGGAGAAAGAGAGACAGACAGACAGAGAAAGAGACAGAGAAAGAAAGACACACACACATACACACACACTCACACACAGATATCCGTTTCCCACAGGAAACACAGGGAGCCACAAAACCTGGGTAGGCATGGTGGAGAGGGTCATGTGACTGGGTGAGAATGAGTGATGTTGAGTAGGCCACACCCAGCCAGCTTTTGTGGCCCTTAGTGTTTTCTTTTCTATTGGAAATGGTCCAAATGGCTCTTTTGAATGTTTAAGGTTAACCACTATACCAAGGTTGCCCTCTTGCTAAGTCTCTAAGGTGGTGCAAACCACCATCATGTTGACCCCCAACACCGAAATCAGGTTAAGTTCATGCATAAATGTTCCAAAGGTGCTTTTTCCAAGAGGCAACTGGACTTCCCTGTTTTTCTTTGAAGACGTTTCGCTTCGCCTTTGTCTTTTAAATGTAGATGGACTGCTGAATAAACACCTGGTAAAACATAGGAGAACACTCATCACGATAAGATTCAGCAGTCCCAACTGCATTTAAAAGACATTCTTTTGAGCAAAGTGGACAGAAAGAACCACTGGTTTGAAAGAGGGGTCAAAGAGGCCATCTACGTCAAAATTGAACAGCCCTCTCTCAATAGAGGGGGATATTATCTCTCTCCAGTCTACAACATAGTCCTTTCAGCAATTCCAAGAAGGCGCCATACCCATTTGCACTACTCAAGTGACCCTGAAAACATAGAAAAACCTCCAACAATTCTCTAAAAGAATGCAAATGACCATCTGTCTGCAAGGAATATAAATCCTTCCACTCCCCATCATTCAATCAGAGCTGAAGAAGCTTCTTGAATGAGAAGCAAAATGTCTTCAAAGAAAAACCAGAAAGTCCAGTTCCCTCTAGAAAAAACACCATTGGGGCAACCATGACCTGGATGACTGAGAATTTCTATAGACATTCATGCATAAAGCCATCTATAGTCTTTGATTGATTACATGCCATCAAGTCATTGTGTCTCTAGACCTCTAGGGATTACATAGATAAATTGGTTGGAAACTAGGCGAAGAGAGAAGCAATCTGGAATTAAGTGGCCTTGGCAAGATTTTTGGGAAGTGGTTTGCCATTGCCTCCTTCCTGGAGTGGAGAGATTTATTTTATTAAAGATTTTTTTAAAAGACCAGCCAATTATAAAAAAAAATTAATATAAACTAGGGGGGGGGGAATCAAAGAGAAAGCTAAAAGTGCAAGAAAGAAAAAGGTAAAAAGAAAAGAAAGAAAACATACAAACAAGTAGTTTCAGATCTTGCAGTTACAAAGACAACTGTACGTTTATCTCTTATTTTATGGTTACAATATAACTCTCTTCTTTCTATAATCTATCTTGTCTAACCCTAAATCATATATTTTTCTTTTTTATGCAAAAAGTCCACAAGAGTTTACCAGTCAGTAATAAATGTAAATACTGCCTTTTATGTGATAAAATAAACCAATTTAGCTATCTCAGCATAATAAGAGAATCATTGATAACTATATCACTCTCAATCAGTTGTTCTCTTAATTTTATTTCACATTCACCCTGACAAAATTGCAGTATTTCATAATAAATTAGCCATTTGTGTTTGCCTGTTATGTCTTGTCGACAAAGTGCTTCTTGTGCTAAAAGAACACCGTAGTGTTTTGAGGTACAACTTGGGTTTCTATATATTCCATATTCTCAATCTGGCATTCTAACATAATGATTTTTAAAATCCACATTAATTTACTTCCTTACAGTTGGTTAGACTTCTCTTATGGATATATACTGTCAATTTTGCTCTTGCTGCATGTTCTTCAATTTTGATCTCCAAAGTCCACAGTTTGCAAAATTTGTCTTCTCCAATGTGCCAAATTTGTTCTTGCATCTTTCAACATAGTAGATCTGTCTGATATTTTTCATTTATGGTTTCTGGAATTATACCTAATTAGACCATTTGTGGTTTTAGTTCAAATGTTATTTTTATGACCTTTCTAAATATTTGGAAGTCTTTCTTCCAATACTTTTGGGAGTAATTTTGCCATGTATGATAAAACATTCCTTCTTTCTTGTGGCATTTATAATAATCTTTTTTTTATTCTTTATCATCCCTAGGGGAGCAAAGCTGTGCGTTGTGAAGACTAAAAGAAAAGAGAGACAAGCAGAGACTCTCACACAAGATTATATTATAACACGTAGGTTCCTTCTGAATCCTTAATAAGTATAGAATTTTTATCTTAATGCATTAAGACCCTAATACAAAGGGTCACAAAATACTTTTTAAAAAGAACTAAAGTCGCTTATCAGCTGTTGGGTGGAGAAGGAGAGGGAAGTGGGTAGCTTTAATCAGCCACTTGTACCACTACTATGTGCTAAACTTTTAAAAAAAGATTCTGCTCAATTTGTCCCAAATATAAGTCCGGAAATGGAATCTTCTCCAAAACCTTTGGCTCGATTTTTAGGGCCAGCTACTAATCCTTACTGGAATACTTTGCTATATTTTGCAAACAATGGAGACCATATGTGGTATTCCAGTTTTGCAGATCCTTTAAAGATACAGTATTTTCCCTTCTGGATGTTGCCTTAAACATGCTGCCTTAAACATGCTGCCTTAAATTAAGACATAGTTACTTAAATTGATTTTTCTCAAAAAGGCTGGCTTAAAGAAGGAATTTCTCTCTTTCTCCCACTTCTGGAGGTTTGCTTGCAACAGTAGCTTATTGGTATGGAATGCATTGGGTTTACAATCCCCAAACACTTGATAGCTATCCTTCCCTTGTTTTTGTTTTCGTTCTTCCAAACTAGAGCAAAATCACAATAAAGTTGGAAGTTCTTTGAAGAATGTATTGGTTTTACTCAGTAGTTCCTACCGGTTCGGACTAGTTCGGCTGAACCGGTAATAGATTGGTGGCCTGGGTCTCTGGAACTGGCAGCGACCCAGGCTTGCCACGCCCCTGAACTAGTTCTCCAGGCAGCACCATAGGCGGCGCCATCTTGTTTTTCGTTTCTGAGCATGCACAGAACATTTTTATTGCACTGCGTATACGTGTGCATCACACCCACAAGCAAACTGGCAGTAGTGCCTGCCGGAACCCACCCTTAGTTTTACTGCTATCACCAAACCTTTCCCTAATTTGAAAACACTTTTGTTTTTCTCTCCTATTTGTATGCAGGTGAAATAGGGAACAAAAATCCTCTTTTTTAATATTTGAAGGGGTGAAGTAAGGTTGTCTTTTTTTCTGTTTTTGTTTTGTTGGGGCTTAAGTCCATTTTGACTTTTAGCAGCTCCCTGGACAAGCCCCCAGATTTTTCTTGCCATTTTTGGAAGTGTTTTGATGCTGTTGCCTTCTTCCTAGAGCTGAAAGAGAGTGACTGTCCCAAAGTCCTTGATTGGCTTTGAGGCCAAAGTACAAAGACACTCTCAGTTTATGATTTGGTGTTAGTAACCACTATGTTACACCGGCTTTCTAACTTTTACTAATATGAAGTTTGTGAAGAGGTTTGGACTAGAAGACCTCCAAGGTCTAGTCCAAAGTTTGGACTAGAACAGTGGTCCCCTACCTTTGCAGCTTGACCTAACCTGCCGGCCTGCCATTCGCACAAGTTGAGCAGTGCGTACACATGTGTTCCAGTCCAACTCTGAATAGGCACAGCCTAGAAGTGGCCTGTGGCCTGGGGATTGGAGACCCCTGAACTAGAAGACCTCCAAAGTCCCTTCCACGTCTGTTATTCTGATTTCTGAGACAGGTACCCCTTAAATTTACAATTTAGGTTAACTTCTTAAGAATATTTTCTGTACTCTCAGAGCAAGACTATACTTAGTAATTTCTACTGTACGAAGTAATTCCCTCAACACTGGCGGCATTCTACACTAGTCCCATGCCTAGACATTATGCCTTGCTTAATCCAGGCTACTCAACTGAATATTCTATGTCTAGAAGACTATGAGACTATCTGCCTAGTTCAAGATTTTCATTTCATGAGGAGACGCAGCCTTGAAGCAGATTTCAATTTCCCGCTCAAAGGAGCAGGAGAAAAAAATTCAAGTAAAAAATCAATTTAATTTAATTTAAAAATTGGGGGGGGAAAATGCCAATTAGTGCTAAAAAGCCAAAATTTGGAGGAGAGATCAATTCTCACAGCTAGTCCAGGTTGGACTGAGTCTAAACTGGGAGGAGTCACCAAGAGCTCGATGGCATCATAAGTGTAGACTCAGTCCAATTGGTTACTGGACAGAGCAACCTAGTCTGACTGCTGTCTCCACGATCAGAGAAGAATGATGGACATTGTGTAACATTTAAAGCTCTTTGCTTTTAAATATGACATTTTCCTTTTTATCCGCATGAAGCTCATGCACTTCCAATGTTTCGTGAACCACGTCAGCGAAGTACAAGAAAACAGCTGGAAAAGGACAGAATGGATCCTGTGAAATCTCACAAACCAGAGCCTCCAGTAGCAGGACCAGGTAACCAGATTTTTGAAATCTGTCAACAAAATAGTGCAAAAGCCATTAGATGCTTACTTCGTACAATCATAGAAAGCAAAATTTGTAAAGTACCTGGGCGATTATCTAATTCAGCTCTCTTTCATGCAAAACCCAATTACTAAAGTACCCTGGACAGATGTCCATCCAATCTTTATTTAAACTTCTATTGCACAAAGTGATTCTACCATCCTGTAGGACAGTCTACTCTGTTGTGGCATAGTTGTTAATGTTGTGGAATTTTTCACAAAGATCATCTGTTCTAATTTATGTTCTAATTTAATCCCATTGTTTCTAGTCTTGTCTTCTTGAAAAATTCTGAACAGCCTTTCCTCATCTAGTTTATTTATTTAATTCATGTATATGCCACTTTGTGTCCAAAGTCTTGAAGCAACTGACAAGTAACAACAGATTCATAAAGTATATTTTATTTCTGTGATAAATAATATTCTCATTGTAGCTGCAAAATTGGAACTTTCTATATGACAGTCTTTCAAATTCTCGACTGCAGCTACAATATATCTCTTAAAATTAAAATCATAATTTCTATTCTCCACACTGAACATGCCCAATTTCTCCACCGATTCCTTATACATTTGGCTTTCCATGTTGCTGAATTAGTTTAGCCATGTTCTTCTTAAAATGGGATGCTAGAACTAGACTGTATATTCTAGGTGCAGTATAATCGAAGAAGGGTTGAGAGGGATAATGACTTTTATGGGGGAAGATCAAATCAACTTGATAAAAGCAAGCATAAACTATATAATATAAAAATTTGAAAATGCTGATGTACTATAACAGGGCCGCATGCGTCACATACTAGCCACGCCCACTCCCGTTTTAGCAAAGGGGGAGAAGTAATGATACGTCATGTGATGAGCCCGCAAGTTTGACACCCCTAGAATATTCACTTTTTCATATCTATATGTATATATAGATATTTTCTTAATGTCTGTCCTATTTGTTCTTACATTTTTCACAACTGATTATTCTTTGTTCTTATTAGGCCGTGGTGGTCGTGTTGGAACTCATGGAGGTACTCTGTCATCATTCATAGTGAAGAATATTGCATTGGATAAAACTGATGATAGTAATCCCCGAGAGGCTATTTTGCGGCATGCAAAAGAAGCAGAAGAAAGTCCCTACTGGGTTGCTCCCGCATATTCCAAGTAAGTAAATTTCATAGAGAAGGGATTGGATAATATGCCTTAAACTCTGGTGAAGAGTATAAGAATATAAGAAATATTAAATATATTATATATAAAATGTATTAAGATATATTATATATAAAATATATTAAGATATATTATATATAAAATAGATCATATATAGATAGATAGATGATAGATAGATAGATAGATAGATAGATAGATAGATAGATAGATAGATAGATAGATAGATAGATAGATAGATAGATGATAGATAGATAGTGTCACAACCCCTGGTATGCCCCAATTATGGGAGGAAGCTAACTGCTTCCATTCTCTGTCTATCGGTTCATCACAGAAACCCAATATTTTTACTGTTGCCTTTGTTACATTTGTTGTATTTTTTCTTATGTTATATATATATGTATGTATGTATGTATGTATGTATGTATGTATGTATGTATGTATGTATATATATATATATATATATATATATATATATATATATATATATATATATATATATATATATATATATATATATATAACATAAGAAAACATTTGTATAACATTTGTATAATTGTACTTCACAGCGACCTGCAATGTGATGGCAAAGAAGCTATTATGAATGAAGGCAAATATATTTGTCCCTGGATAATGTTGCAGGATGCAATCTGGGTGGGTCACTGAGACCAGAGTTTTAGTCTTCCGAGCTTTCGGACTTATACTACAGCCCAGTTTTAGGGAACTTCTCTGTACCGGAAGATGTAAAAGATTCTGGTGAGAGAGAAGTTCCCTGAGGATGGTTGGAGGAGATGATAAAACAACAAATTGAAGCCAGAAATATTTTTGCTGAAACTTATAACAAAAAGAGCACACCTATTTAATTATCCATGTATTAACTGCAGCTAGAATTGTATTTGCACAACATTGGAAGAGTGAATAGATTCCTATTCATGAGAAGGTGATTAAGAAAATATTAGAATGTGCAGAAATGAATAGATTAAAATTAATAATGAAAAAGAACAAACTACCGTACATATTATATGATATGGGAAGTATTTTATCAATGGTTAGAGAAAAAAGGGGACTTGGGAATAGAAGTAGAAGATTAAAGAAGAATAGGAAATAAGTTAAGATGGAGGTATAAACAAGATGATAACTTAATATTATGATGAGGAAGATAATTATGCTTATTATTGTATTTTTATTAGAAGATATGCTAAGAGGAAATGAATAGATTAATCAAGTTCAATTGTTTAATATACCACAATTTTAAGATTAGAGAACTAATATTAACATGAATAATGTTGTAAGTGCTGAAAGCTGTTGCAGAGAGATATTTGTATCCAGACAATGCACTGATGAAATGTTTATATATTGGGAGAAGAAAACTTTTTAAGAAAAGGATTAGCTCCAGCACAATTCCAAAAGCTCAGAAGACTAAACCTCTGATCCCGGTGACCGACCTAGATTGGATCCTGAAGCTATTATGATTTTACTACTGTAAAATAGGCTCGAATACTAAAGTTTTATAAACTACATACTACAGGAAAAGCATAGCCAAGTGGTTGTAAGCATACTTTAAATTCTGTGGATAAAAAGTCGGTCACCAGTCATTATCTTGAGTGACGCCCTATTAAAAGAGAAGAAGGAGAAGGCAGGGGATGGTCATGATGGAAAAGAAGTTAGAAAAAGGAGAAAGCCCAAGATGGAATTAGAGAAGGGCGAGTTAGAATCAGAGCCATCTAACACTGAAATTAGAGCTCATCTGAATGCCAAGTATTGGATTAAATATATTATACAGCCATTCTTCTCGTGAATTATTTTCCCCTTTAGTTAAATACATACAGTAAATGTATACATTAAAAATAAGTAAATATAGACAGCATAAAATTTATAAGAGATTTTCAGCCTTCCTTTTCCATAGGCTTGTACAGTGTAAGGATAAAGAGCTCGGCTTCATGACAGAAATTAGATTAAACCCATTTTACTCCCTGTAGCTGGTCATTTGCATTCTTTTAGAGCATCGTTGAGGTCACCTAGAAGTTTATCTCTGTCCTCAGGGTCACCTGAGAAGTACAAATAGGTGTGGAGTCTCTTTGGAACTGTTGAAAGGACTGTGTTGTACAAAACATATGACCAGCTGTCTGCAAAGAATATAAATCCTCCCATTCCCCACCATCCAGTCAGAGCTGAAGAAGCTTCTTGGATAAGACAAAGAAAACAAGAAAGTCCAGTTATTTCTTGAAAATACACCTTTGAGATAAAAGAGAGGATAGTTAGGTGCTCCAGGGATTCATTTTTCTAAAATTTTGGCCTGATTACAGTTGTGTCACATGAAATATAACTGGAACAAGAATTCCTCAAAAGAGGCAGGGAAATCATTATTTGAAAGATTAAAACAAGATATAATTTACTTACAAGTAAGACATATTAGAAAAGAGGGTATAATATATTTCACTTTAAAAAAAAATTATTGAAGAATTTATTTCAGCAGAAATTAAAAAAAGAAAAGAAATTGTTTTGCATATAAACCTTCAATAACAACCAGATCAAATATTCACTGATAAGTATAGCAGCTATGTTGGGGTTGAAATTACCATATTTTTTGCACTATAAGACATCCCACCCACCCCCACCCGCCCAAAAAAAGTAGGTGGAAATGTCTCTGAATCTTTTAAAGCAAATATTGGGGGGGGGAGTGAGGTTGGTCTCGGCCACCGGAGAACGCTGGTGCCTTCGCTATCAAGCAGCTGATTGGCAATTGGATTTACCTCCCGGAATACTGCCAATGAGCTGTTCTAGGTGCCGCCCATTTGCTTTCGCCCGGTGATTGGCGGCGAATGCATGGTGGCAATCCCTGCCACCTAGAACAGCTGATTGGTGGTATTCTGGGAGGCAAATCCAATCATCTGCTCGGCAGTGAAGGCTCAGGTATTCCCTGGCGGCGGCAGCAGCTCAGCTCAGTTAATCGGTGGTGGGCGCAACAGAGCAGAGCCCTGATGAGCCACGTGCCAGGGCTGCGATAACGTTCTGAAGTTGACCAGGCTGTTTGCAGCAAGAACGTTAGCCAGATGAATGCTGGGAGGCAGAGGGAGATTTTTTTTTCTTGTTTTCCTTCTTGAAAGCATTAGTAAAGTGTATCTTATAGTTCTGAGGATCTTATAGTGTGAAAAATACGGTGTTTGGGGTTAAGACTCTGGTATTGGGAATTTATGCCACAAATGAGGCTAAAGCAATGTTCTACATTAAACCCATGGACAGATTAATTGGCATTTCTTAGGAAAATTGGTGCTAATGGGAGATTGGAATGGAATGATATCCTCAAATTAGACAGAAAAATATTAAAGTTACACAAAGTAGCCACTGTTTCTTTGTTGTTTGATGAACAATTTAGAGCTTGTTGCATGGAGCATAAAAACGACAATATACTTATTATTCAGAAATTCATAGATCAATACTTCTCAACCTTCCCTTCACTACCCTTTAAAAACCTTGTACCACATACAAGGTTTAAATCAACATTTCTTCAAGTCTTTGCAGACCCCCTGTGATGACATTATAGTCCCTCAGAGGTCTGTGGACCATAGGTTGAGAATTATTGATGTAGACCTGTTACAAGAATAGACATGATTTGAATTTTGAAGAATCTGATTACTAAGCTTCATAAAAAACAAAGGTTTTTTTCCAGACCATCATTTGAAATATACCTGAAAAGTAATTGATTTCATTGTCTTTAATAAACTTATTATGGTTATAGTAACACTGCCTGGAGTTTCTTGACTACTAATTAATAAACTATAGTTAAAGTATTGAATAAAATGGAAAATGTTTCAGGAATAAAGAACATCTGCAGTTTGTGTCTAGTAAGGTGTAAAGTTTGTATTATATGCAATATCGTGATCAGACTTTCAGTGTCTTGAGTTTTTCAATTGGATTCAGTTTATGTTCATATGAAAATAGTTATTAGGATAATGTGCAAACATTCATCTAGAGATTTTTCTACTTGTATAATAAGCCTGGTGATAAGATGTACTTTTTTTCCCTGTCAGTTGCCAAAATACAAGATCCCAGAAATTTATTAATAAATGTTGTGAGGTATGTACATGCCTTTGATGTATGTTTTCATATGTCCCCTTAGTTATAATCCAGGTAAAAATCAGATTTCGGTAGATGTGAGCAGAAATTTTCTTAATCAATCAGTAAAGGAGTGATGGAATATTTATTTGGGAGTAGGTTTTTTTTCTCATTTTAAGAGCAAACCTGAACACTTCTGCAGAGCTCTTGTTTAATCATTATTGCTCTTTAATGCTTTTTTAGAACCCAGCCAAAAACAGTTTTTGCAGAAGTAGAATCGGATGAAGATGAAACAGATGACAAGCCAGAGTGGAAAAAACGTAAAATTTGAAGAATTTAAATTGGAGGAGCTTCACAAGGGATTTTGAGACAGATGAATTCTTTTTCCTTATGCAAAAGAAGTCAAATTACTGCAAGCAAAATTGCTTTTACGCACAGGAATATTTCGCCCCTTTGAAAGACTATAATTGCCACAAAGTGAAATAGGGTTGCTTTAGCATAAAATCTGTATTTTATTAAATAACTGAAGTCATAAATAAAAAAGAATTATTTCTTCAAAGGCCTTTGTTTATGTATATGTGTATATTTAGAAGAGTAGATCATATTAACTTTAAAAAATCCCAATTCTCTTTTTTCCTTCCTTAAATTATTTTTTCATTTCTTGCTATATCACCTAAACATTATGAGGAAGTAGACTTTTTTTTTATGATCTCGAATGATTTCTGCTCCATGTTTGAATTCCATATTTTTTTTGTTCATGTATGAAAGCCGCAGGGTATGCCAATAATGTGAATTGTAAATGGTGTGCAGAATCTTATAGGGGGGTAGGCAAAGCATTTATAATTGGAAACATTTCAAATTAAAAATGATTCTTTTGATATGCTGGAAATGCCCCAATGCAATTGTAAGCATTCTGGAATGTTCCAAGTTAAAAAAAAAAGCCGTATGTGGATCTTAAACCATAGATGTTTTAAATGCAGAACATATCTGGAACACTGTACGAATATTCCTGGTGAAATTGGAATGGTCATTTTCAGCTCAAAAAGTTTTGCACAGTGCTAATCTTCTATTGCCAACTTATTTCCACCTGTTGATTGCAGAACAGATATATATCACCCAGATGTCATTTCATAGATACATAGCTCCTTTTTTCTAATGGTATGCAATAGAGTCCCTTTTTAAGGCCAATAGATTGTTAACTTCTCGAAGAAGAAAAATTGCTATCGATGCATTTTATCTCTGCATTTCTTGATTCCTGGTGTTTAGATGTTTGCTGATAATTTAAAGTTCTGGATTGTAATACAGAAATATTCATTTTAAAACCAGTCAATGTTTCACAAAAAAATAAATTGCAAGATACTGGTGAAGAATAGAAGGAAAAAGAAAAAAACATGGTCTTTAGAGTCTATCTTATCTTCTCCTTCTGAAAGTAGGTATTCTTTGTTCTTGCTTCTTAATCAAAATTGTACTGTAACTTCTTTACTATTCTATAGCCAGAGTATTCTGTGTATCCCTTAAATATCACCTTGTAAAGGACCTCATTCATAGCCATCAAGATAGATATCTCTGGGGACTACAATTTTAGCAGTTTAATCCCATCCTATTTGCTAGCCACCATCAATCCCTCTTTTGATTCCTAGCTTGTTCCCAGATGTTTGCTAGAGTGACCTGATTATCTTCTTCAGGACAGTGATCACAACTAAGAGAACATCTGTGTTGAGCTTCTCTATTCATACAGTAGAAAGGGTAGGAACTATTGCCATCATTCAGGTGTTATAAAGTACTAGCCGATAACTTGGCATTGCCCGGGTATTTATTTATAGGGGGAAAATGTCCGAATCAAATGTAATTTTTAATGTTGGATTTTCCCCCTTACCAGAGGGAGCCCCCTTGTGGAATACTGTGAAGCCATTACCATGGCAGCTCCACTGCGCTGTACAATAGAAGCCATTTTACGGCAGTACAGTAAAAGCCATTTTAAGGCACAACAGGCTGTATCTTAACAGAACACACACCCTGAGGGGCTTTAGGGGTGTTTTACCCCCAAAGTATTTGTTTCCAGAGGGTAAGTCATCTGTGTACAAATGTTTGGTTGAAATTGCTCGAGACATTCCAGAGTTATGCTGGAATACACACACACACAGACACAGCCGTTTTTATATATATTTGATGAGAGAGCCTTTTCTAAGGCATTATATTTATCCCTGCTTTTATTTAAAATATTGTAATTTTTTATATTTTTGACTAAGAATAAAATAGAAATCTAATATTTTACAGTATGCATCTTGAGGAAGGTATACGTTATATGATAGAAAGGTAAAGAACAACATTGCATATTTTAAAGGGTTAACGTTTTATTTAAGTGCTTGCCTTGCTGTGTCTGTCACAACTAATGTTTTATAAGGAATTATTGATTTGGAAAGTCATTTGCTTAGAGGAAGTTGTATTTCCTTTTCTAAATAGTTCCAATCCATCAAAATCAAATATATTTAATTTTGTGACTCTTTCAAAAAGTGAAAAGATCATAATGATCTTGATACTTAAAACATTAGCATATTCTAATATTATTGATTTGGAAAGTCATTTGCTTAGAGGAAGTTGTATTTCCTTTTCTAAATAGTTCCAATCCATCAAAATCAAATATATTTAATTTTGTGACTCTTTCAAAAAGTGAAAAGATCATAATGATCTTGATACTTAAAACATTAGCATATTCATACACTACCATGGGTGCTTCATAAACTGCCCTTTTTTTCCTTTCAGAGTAGTATTCTTTTCTAGCAGAGTGCCTTCCAACTGGATGAATATTCAATTTAAAAAGCTGTATCACTTAACTCAGCCTCTTCTTAATCTTCGGCAAGCATAAAATTTATGGCCCTGAAGCTGAACAGTGAGATCAGTAAAAAGTCAAGTGAATTGATGTCAATTTTACTTCTCTTAAGTTCTGAAATATGTGTATAAGAAAATCGCAGCATTTAACTAGGATTCCCAGTTTACCACAAAAATGGCTTTTTCCTCCATAATTTGCCCATTATTTGTAGTTGAAAGCAGTGTGAAAATTTAAAAACTGATTGAGTAATTACTCTGCTTGCCTAAAAACTTTCCTTATTTATATGAATTGTGTTTTATCTAATGATGTTACCTAATTCGGTAATGAAAATCTGCAAGTAAATAGCCAAGTCCAGAGCACCAAGAACTGCATACCTGAGTTAAAGGTATTTTCTTCCATTAAGATGAGAATAATAAGATGGAAAATAAAATGGCCATGAGCATTTTGGATAGAATGGGAGAAAACTAGTAGGATAATGTGGAATGCCATGTCCCCATTTACATGGCATTGTCATCATACATCTGCTTCCCAAATCATTACAACTACATAAAAATATAATTAGCAGGTAAAAAATGAACACTGCATATGTCATTATGAATAGGAAGAGAAGGAAATGAGCAAAAGGATGTATCCATTACAAATATTGGACAATGCAGCTGCAGAAAAAAATATTTAACACCCACCCACATTTTCCCCTTAGGAATGCAGTTTGTACTTCAAATAGAAAATAAGACGTTTTCCAAAATAAAGCTTGATTTACCTTGCACAAATCTTACTATTTTACCTACAGTAAGGGGAAATGGCTACCTTAATTAAAATAGAAATAAAGCCTACAATTCCAGTGTCTGCTGGTTATTAATGTTTTCTTGAAAGAAAATATTCTCTTCCAGTCTTCTGCAACTCAAAATCTACAAATACTGTACGATAGTGTAAGAGCCTTGTCTGTTGTTTCAGTCCTGTATGGCAACAATAATCACCATAGAGATAGACAACATGGGATAAATGAATTTTAAAAAATGTATTTCCTTCCCGTTGGTGGGATAGCATATGAAATATCCTGAAGAGAACAATGAAATCTCTTAAAGAAAACTTGAAATCATTTTCTTTTCCAATTCTTTCCTCCTCAAACACCACTCTTCACAAGTTTTCCCAAGATGTCAATTCAGTGGCATTTTCAGGGTAAAGGTAAAGGTTCCCCTTGCACATATGTGCCAGTCATATCCGACTCTAGGGGGTGGTGCTCATTTCCATTTCAAAGTCGCAGAGCCAGCACTGCCTGAAGATAACTCCGTGGTCATGTGGCCAGCATGACTAGATGCCGAAGGCGCATGGAACGCTGCAGTGGTGGGTTCCGGATCCCATTGCAACCAGTACAGTGCAACGGGGCCTGGTGTCCCCCACATGAACGCGTGCAGCCCGTGCACACACACATATACAACATGCGTAATGCATCCTTACCTCTGCGACACCTCCATGATGCTCGGCGGAGCATTGTGCAGGCACCATAAACCCCATGCGCATGCGCGGAAGCGCTGAATAACTTGAATACAGGTAAGGAGCTCGGGCAGGCAATTGGGCCCTCTGGAGCACCGTACTGGAACGGAACCCGATACACCTGGCAGGCATCGGTACACTTGTACTGGGACGTACTGCCTACAACCCACCACTGGAACGCTGTTACCTTCTCATCAAATGTGATTCCTATTTTTCTACTTGCATTTTTACATGCTTTCGAACATCTAGGTTGGCAGAAGCTGGGACAAGTAACAGGAGCTCACGCCATTATGCGGTGCTAGGGATATGAACTGCTGACTTTTTTGATCAACAAGCTCAGCGTCTTAGCCACTGAGCTAAGTAGAACATAGTAGAAGGGATCTCTATATCTTCAGGGTAAGGGGAAACTAATAATGCAGTCAACATGATGGTTATGGCAGATTGCTAGAAGCCCTGCCCTTTTTGAGTGTCAACATCACAGATATGAAAAAGGGCGGGGCTTAACTTGACCCTACAGCGCAGACAGCATTGCTAATAGCCCTCTAATCATATTTTAAATCAAAACTAGTTTCCGGCAAAGTCTACAGTTTATCCTGTCTACTCAAAGTAAACCTTGTTGGTTTCTCAGCTAAGCTGTAGCTAAGCCCAGAGTTGCTCTGTGAGTGAGAAGGGCGGTTTCTAAATTCAATATAAATAAATCATCTTAAAAGTGCATGTATCTTCCACTCTTCTCCCCCCTCCCTTCTGAACTGTAAGCTATTTGGGGATAGAGGATTTTCTGTTCATACATGTTTGTAATTCTAAGCACCATGAATGCTGTGGGTGTATGCAGCATAAATAAATCATTACTCTGAGTGAAGTGGTTGTGTAGAAAGTTAGAAGCAGTTGTAGTCGTTTGAACATAGTAGAAGGGGTTTTCTACTGCCCACTTACCTTAAGTAACCTAAAAAGAATTTAGTTCCCATCATATTTCATGGATGAGCAAGGCCATCAATTTTTCACCAGTGTGCAATTTTGGCTGACATCCCGCTTGTTCTTAGTTGCATATATAGTTTGTGACAAAATAGGATCCAGAAGGCATTTCCTAGATCCCCATCCATGCTTCACGAGTACTTTCATTTCTAGGTTAATGGTTTCTCATGATGCTGTCCATACTACATGTGTTACTTATTGTAGAACTTCCCCTGCCTGTTTTAATTTTCTTCTCGCCCTAGGAAATGAGTTCTTTGAAGCATTAGCTCTCAATATGTAAACAACTTATTGGATGTTTCAAACAAAATAATACAAGGGCATTTCAAAGGACAACTGGCCTGCCATTCACAGAAAAAATAGCACAACTGTTATGGGAAAGTAGATTTTTACCCGTAAGATCCAGGACTAGCAACATGGATCAGCTGCCCTTGAGCTATGGCTTTGATGCTGTTTGGATTTCAATAAAGTTAATTGGAACATGACATTCATGCTGACAAAAATTTGTATGAGGATGACATGGGATTGTGAGATGTTTCACAAGTGCACTGCATTATAGGTAAAGGTAAATATTCCCCTTGCACATATGTGCTATTCATTCCTGACTCTAGAGGGTGGTGCTCATCTCCGTTTCAAAGCCGAAGAGTCAGCACTGTCCAAAGACGTCTCTGTGGTCATGTGGCCAGCATGACTAAATGCCAAAGGCGCACGGAACGCTGTTACTTTCCCACCAAAGGTGGTTCCCTATTTTCCTACTTGCATTTTTACATGCTTTCAAACGTCTAGGTTGGCAGAATCTGGGGCAAGTAACGGGAGCTCACTCCGTTACACAGCACTAGGGATTCGAACTGCTGATGTTTCTGGTCAACAAGCTCAGTGTTTTAGCCACTGAGCCATCACGTCCTTTGACTACGAGAGGAATGAAAACAAAGGTGGCTTACTGATCATGGATGGTCACCCCCTGCATGCAATTCAGTGCCATCAGTTTTAATATCTTAAATTGTCATTTCTTGAAGTACTATATTAAATGCAGTGTAATCCACCTGGCTCTGAGCTTGTTAGTTTCATATGAATCATAAAAGAATATATAGGGAATTCAGCATATTTTCTGCTATCAGATGAATTTCACAGTATCAACCTAGTGCTGGTACCTGCTGAATTGCTGCGGTGAATTAGTCACTGCAATGGACATAAGGATGAGTCAGTTGCCAGGCATCTGAATTTTGATCATGTGACCATGGGGATACTACAATGGTTGAAAAATAGTCATGTCACTTTTTTCAGGGCCATTGTAACTGTTAGGTAAGCTCCCCGTTGGGAGAGCAAGTACGTTCAGAGAAGCGTTGTGAGAGTTGTGTTGGAGAACACACAAATCAGCATACTGCGGTTTAAATAGGCTTTTATTTTCATGGAAATAGAGGTATCAGAGTCCATCAAACAGTCCAAGTCATACACGGATAAGTCAGTCAGTTATCAACGTTTCTCAGTAAAGGGATAATCCAAATAACATAGTCCAGTATCATATAATCAGTTCAGTACTCAAAGTTTGCTAGCAGTTGCAAAACTTACAATAGCTCACGGCACTTTCTAACAGCCAGCTTCCAAAACACTCAGATCAGAACAGCCCCTAACGCAGCATCTAACGAACAGAACAGCATCTAACGAAACAGAGAGAGCTAACAGTCATTCTGGCTCCCTCTTATGGCTGATTGAGGAAAACAGCAACCAATCACATTTTACAGTATGATTTAAAGAAAAAGGTACAGCATTGCTGTATGATTTATATATTGCCAACCCAACCATTAGATTATATTCCTAACAGTAACTAAATGAACTGTTGTAAATTAAGGATTACCTATAGTAAACTAATACCTTTTCCTTATTCTCTTTTTGTCTATTGGCTTCCTTCCTTCTTTCTTTTTTTCTTTCTCTTTTGATTTTTTTATCCCATCTTTATTACTTTATAGGTAACTCAAAGTGAAAACATACATAATGCTTCTTTCTCCTATTTCCCCCACAACAACAACTTTGTGAAGTTAGCTGGGCTTAGAGAAAGTGACTGGTCCAAAGTCACTCAAATTGTTCTTGTGCTGATGATGGAACTAGAACTTACAGTCTCCTGGTTTCTAACCTGATGCCTTAATCACTTTTTGCACCTATATCCACTTTTTGTTGTTCTTGTTTTGCTTTCAGACTGTCGCTTTTTCTTCAACTACATTTTCTCCTGATGTTTCCTTCCCATATCCCAAATTTAGTAATTTTTCTATTTCCCTTTTAGCATATCCTAGGCATTCATATTCCTCTGAGTCCTTCTTTTCTGGCTGTATAATCCTACTTAACATTGGTGTAAATCAGGGGTGTCAAACTCACATCAGGCACTGGTCATGCCCACCCTCCATTTTAGTGAAAGGGGAAAAAGTCATGATACATCACTTGACGAAAATGGTTCCACCACAAAACCGCGGTAGACTAAAGCGCATGTGACTAAAGCGCGGTGACAAAACCGCACCGTCAAAACCGCGCGACAACAGCGCGCCGACAACAGCGCGCTGTAACATAACCCTAAAAATAACCCTAAACCTAACCCTAAACCTAACCCTAAACCTACCCTAAACCTAACCCTAACCCTAACCCTAACCCTAAACCTAAACCTAACCCTAAACCTAACCCTAAACCTAACCCTAAACCTTACCTTAAGTTAAATAGTGCTTCTGTTGGCGCGCTGTTGTGGGTGCGCTGTTGTGGGCGCGCTTTTGACATCGCGGTTTTAGCACCGCGGTGTTGTCGGCGCGCTTTTGACGTTTGCGGTTATGTCGTGCCACAGACAAAAATGTGACGATGCGAGTTTGACCCGCCTGGTGTAAATTAATTAAAGTCCACAGATTTGACTTCACTCAGATTAAGGTGTGTATTTTTTTAAAAAATAAAGAATATCAGCATTACATGGCTATTTTCCTCCAATGCCGCCACTATTCCTATTTCCTCAGGTAAGTCTTCCCTGTTGGTTAGCGTCAAGTTAAGGATAACTGATCCTCTTGTGCCTTCCTCCGTCCTCCAAAGGAGCAAGTTGTCAGCAAGACAAGTCAGGAATTTCCTGTAAAGCCCATGCTTGGCAGAGTTTATCCCCTAACAGATGTTGGGTTAATTAAAGTCCCACATCACTACTACTTCATGACTCTTTGAAAGAATTGCAGTTTACTTTTGGAAAGCAACAATACATCTTCTCCTTAGTTGGGCTGGCCATAGTAGCCCTCTGACAACATGGCTGTCATTTTTTCTTCTTCTTTTTTTAACCTAGATACTCATCACTTCAGTATCACCAGGTCTGTTCGCTTGGATTTCTATTTTTAACTTACAGTACAAACCCTCCTCCCTCTTTATACCTTCGGCTTCTCCTGAATAAATAATGTCCTCCAATTCCATTTGGAGGAGTCATTCCACCAGATCTACATTATACCTATTAAATCACATTTGTTTTCCTGTACTAAGAGTTTAATCCTGCCGTGTTTATTTCCCATACTCGGGAGTTTTAGCATGTAGACAGTGAAGGCCATGAACTTTAGGAGGCTTCCCCCCACCCCACTGAGTGATTTAATAGGTCCCACGACACTACAAAACACTCCCACTCCTTTCTCTAGTGCACAAGCATCTGAGGTTTTCATTCAAGGTTTGTGTCTCCATCCCCCACAAGATTCATTCTAAAGCCTTTCTGGTTAAACTTTGCCCTACTTCAGGCAAAATATTTTTACTAGTCATGAGAGGTTCAACCAGTTGTGGGATTCATTTTTTTTTACTACCGGTTCTGTGGGCGTGGCTTGGTGGGCATGGCAGGGGAAGGATACTGAAAAATCCCCATTCCCTCCCCACACCACTAACCTGTTTTCCAGCTCTGTTCTCCTGTTCAGAGCAACAAAAGAAGATCATCTGGGAGGCAGCGGGGGCGGGGCCAGCCTATTTGTCGATTCTCCAGACTACTCAAACTTTCTGCTACCGGTTCTGCAGAACCTGTCAGAACTGGCTGAATACCACCTCTGGGTTCAACCCATCTTATGCCATTTGGAGCTCTCATTCCCATAGCTTAAACTACATGCCCAGAAACTAAAATCCTCTACCAAAATCAAAATCTACTGACTTGGAAGGTTGCAAATGGCAACCCATGTCCCCATTGCAACCATCGTAAATACAAGCATCAAAATTTTGATCATGTCACCATGCTTTAATAGTCATACATGCCATAACTGCTAGTAAGTTACTTTTTCAGTTTTGTAACTTCGAATGGTCGCTAAACAAATGGTTGCAAGTCGAGGACTACCTCTATACCAGGGGTGTCAAACTCGCACCGTCACGGCGGCATCACATGATGTATCGTGACTCCCCCCCCCTTCATTAAACCGGGTGTGGCCAGCGGGTGATGCATCTGGCCCATGGACCATGAGTATGACACCCCTCCTCTATACATTAGAGTACAAGGCTTTCCCTTCCCTCTCCCCTCCCTCCCCTTTTGCTCTCCCTCTTTTTCTCTTTCTTCCTCTTCCTGATGGACCAACAAGGAGACGAAGCTCTTCACTGAAAACAGAAAGGTTTACAGCTGGTTGGTTTTTTTAAACACATTTTTCAATCTTATCAATCTGGAAGCCAATTTTTAGTTCAGGTAGATACAACAGTGGGTAAGAATCTGACTGTATTCTTCCTTAGCTACATATTTTTGTATGTTAAAAATATCAAAAGTGCTGCAATGGAAAGAGGAAGAGGTTGACAGTAGAAAATTTCAAAATTCATCTTGGGGCATTCAGTAATTTCCTTAGTGTTCAACTCAAAAGCAAAAACAAAAACGTGTTCTATGAGCTTCAGATATTATTATTAAACATGATTTTACAAAAAGCAGGATAGTAAAGGAAGGAAAAGAAGGCAAAAAGACTGATTTGATATTCAACAGTCTTTGATGACCTGGAGACTTTGCCACCTCATCTAAATGCAAGTAAAGTAACATTCAAATTAATAAACTAGCAATACGGGGCTTGTAATGCATTCTAGTATACTGTGATCACTCAGAACCTAAAATTAGTATATTATTTAAAGGCCTCACATTGTCCATTTGAATAGTTGCAGTCTTGGATTACTGATGTCACTCATCTCTTGTGAGTCTTTCATTATTGTGGAGTTTAGTCAGAGATCGAGACAGATTGAACAGTCATCAACTCATAACCAAATAAAGCATCAGGAATGAAACAGAAGGCTGTAGCCAACCAGGAATGAAGAAACAAATAACATTGCCATCTCGATAAAAGAAAGCATATCTTTTTTATCAAATTTGAATTTGTAGATACACACACAAACACACACACCCAAATATCTATCTATAAAATTTGCAATTTCTGTGAGCATATATGAAAACTTTTCCTACTTTTATCCAATAAAATCTAATGATGTGCATTGATATAATCCATATGTCTCATAGCAGCCAAGCCGAATGTAAGCAAACCCTTTCCAATAACAATCTGCGCACGCATACGAAGAAGAAATGAAATTCGTGCATCAGACGGCACTCCTACTGCACACTTTCTCTCTTGTTTTTATGCCCAGCTCAACTTCTCTTCCTTTTCTTTTGTTTCCTACCTGGGTCCATTTGAAATTGTGCAATTTGACCAATTTCAACTTTGTGATCATTTTTTAAAACCAGTTGTCAGTTGTTGAGGATTAGTTGAAGTTCTATAGGACAATTTGCTGCCCTCCAGATATGTTGGACAATAGATTCTAGACATGCCAGTATGCAGAAATGACCAAATGGTGGTAGGGAGGGCCGTATAACACAGGTAAGAAAGGGGCAGGGCTTCAATGATGTAGTGGCAGCTGCCATCTTGACTTTTTTGACTCACTGTGCAGATACCCTGCTAGGCAGCTTGACTATTGTATCAACTTGGAATTACATTTAATAAATCTCTCTATATAAAAGACAATCACCACTCACTCATCACAAAATCTCCAGAACCATAAAGCCCACAAACTTGACATTTGGCATCTATGTCCCTCTTGACTTCTAGGTACTCGAAGAAAGAATTTTTTGAAATGACCATCAGGTCATTAGTATTTCTTATACAGTAATTAACATACTCTGATGCTAAGGAGTTCTATTCCCTCTCCCCACCAGAAAAGAACTCTGTTACAACTGCCAGTTGTTTTATATTAAAACACTCTGATGCTAAGGAGCTAGACATTCTACTCCCCCTCCCCACCTGAAAAGAACTCTGTTCCAACTGCCAGTTGCCTCACATTCTGTTACCTCAGTTCAAACTGGCAGACGTTCCACTCCTTCACTCAGGAGCGGTCTGGGGCTCTTTATATTACTAAACGTTGGTAACTCACCAAAATGTCTATGCCGTCCACCTATGGAACTGCTTCCGGACTCAAGGTGGTGGGAGCGATATTCCCTTATGTGTTACAATCACCAACCACCACTGAGCCAACAGATTGTGAATGGAATTTCTCCTGCATAGCCCACTCACATAGTTTCATCATGAAGCACGGGTACCCAGCTAGTAATAAATAAACCTCATCCAGTACATGTGGATGGCAGGAGGTTGAAGAAGAATGTCATAGGACAGATCAGTGGATTTTATTTTTAAATTGCAGCTGAGACAATAGTTTGATAAAAGACATGCAAAAGAGGGATGAGGTCAGAGAAAGCATCTCAGAAAGGATCCTCCCTGGCTCTCTGAAAAGTAGAAGCAAGGGACAGAAGAGGTGTCTTCACACTTGGGAGATTCTGTTACTATGACATACAACAAAGGTAATGTTAGTATAAATGGTTTTAATTTCCTGTCTGGACTATCTCAAAGGGCTGACAGCGAATGGAAAAAGATCTGTCTTTTTCTAATTTTTTGAATTGAGCTTTCCTCTTCTTGTTTCATTTTGGTTCTTCTTGTTTTTTCTTTCTGAAATGTTTCCAGGGGACAGTCGCATGTTATATTCAAGGAAAAGGTAAAGGTTCCCCTTGCACATATGTGCCAGCTGTTCCTGACTCTAGGGGGCACTGCTCATCTCTGTTTGAAAGCCGAAGAGCCAGCGTTCTCCAAAGACGTCTCCATGGTCATGTGGCTGGCATGGCTAAATGCTGAAGGCACACGGAACGCTGTTACCTTCCCACCAAAGATGGTCCCTATTTTTCTACTTGCATTTTTACATGCTTTCGAACTGCTAGGTTGACAGAAGCTGGGACAAGTAATGGGAGCTCACTCCGTTATGCGGAGCTAGGGATTCAAACCGCCAAACTGCCGACCTTTCTGATTGACAAGCTCAGCAGGTTAGCCACTGAGCCAACGCATCCCTTGTTATATTCCAGCAGACATCCCAATTAAAATGCTTTCAGCCCCGCCGCTTAAAGACATTTAATTGTAGAACCACAGTAGGTATGTAGATGCACACTCAATGTTATGATAGTTAATGCCTCTCAAGAGAGAAATTAAACACTGTTTTTCTGGGAGCAGTTTTCATTTTAAAACTTCCTGGAAATAACCAACTTCTGTGCATACATACCCATATTAATGTTTAGCATTCCTGTTTCCTTGAATATGCTATTCCACTCACAAACATTTCAAAACATTTTCAGCTGTCTTTCTTTTACATTAGATGGCCAACTTCTACCTAGTGTGCGAACCTTGGCCTGCGCATTGCCAGCTATAAAACATGTTTCAAGAAAGAGAAAAGCATTTACAGTATAACCTTATGGTAAGTGCAGAAAGAGGAATAAAATCATCGGTACCACGTACGGAATGGGGAATTGAAAATAAATTAAGCCCGTTCCTCATTTCCTCTGGAATGACATTTGACCATTTCAAAAGACCTGGCAATAAAACATATGATTGAGTGATCACCAGAGAATGCCTTTGCTATAAAGCAACACATTAGTGGTGTGTTAGGTATGCCACAACTGTACTTGTGGTTAATGCTATTGCGGGCAGCAAATGAGCTTAGACTGAGCCCCAGGGATATCCCAATGGAACTATTTATACTTTTAAGACAGGTGTTACTGTACATTATATAAAGGTTTGATGTGCAGTATTAAACTACATGTTGGGGTTGAGGATTTGTAGAAGAGCTAGAAATGCAATTGAGAACTGATTATTTGGATTCTTTAAAAAAATTCGAACCTGAAGATCCTTTTAAATAGCAATAGTGCTTCGACTCACATACCGCTTCATACTGTTTTACAGCCCTCTCTAAGTGGTTTACAAAATCAGCATTTTGCCCCCAACAATCTGGATCCTTATTTTACCAACTTTGGAAGGATGGAAGGCTGAGTCAATTAAGCCGGTCAGGATCGAACTTCTGGCAATGGACAGAATTAGCCTGCAATACTGCATTCCTACCACTGGACCTGTCTTCTTAAACGTGAAATACAGTATTTGCACAATATTTTCCTTCCTTTTGCATCCATCTGTACATCTTTAAAAAAATTGAGCAGGAGGTGCTGGACATTTCCCTGAATGAATTGGGGAATTAAATACACTGTCCATAGGGTGATATAAGACCAGAGCTTATATTATTTGTTCCCCGACCACAAGTTCCTCTATTTAGTCTTTAACCCTTTGAGTAGTATTTGGAGCATGTGTGTGAAGAATGACAGTTTGATGAAGTCTATTACTGCCAATTCAATTGTATCTTACCCATAAGAAGGAGAGGCAGAAAGGAAAGGAAAAAGAAAGAAAGAAAAGGAAGGAAGGAAAAAAGAAGGAAGGGAGGGAGGAAATGTGCTATCCGTAAAGCAGAAAAAAAAGGCTGCAAATCATGAATACTTGGAAATCATTTATCAGGACTTATTTATGCAACAGAAGGATGGTTGCTGCTATTCCTAGCTAAGGACAAATGCAGATGTGTTTGGCATTGACCTCCTCCTCTTCTTTTGATAGACAGAACAAAGTAGCACTTGATGAAGGTCGATTTCATAAGAATAATATCCAAGGGCTTGACATTCTTACTAGCCCTTCCACTTCTGCCTTAGTGCTTTGAAACTTGGGACCAATTATTTTTCTTGTTGCTATTTATTTCAGAGCTGTCAATGGCCTCCTACCCTGCCCAAAATCTTGGATGACTCGCTCCCACTTCTCTGAGCAAAATCATCTGAAGCTTCCCAGGCTAACATTCCAGGTTTCTTCTTTTAGTTGTCCCTAGAAAGTAGCACATGTCTGAAGGCAGGATCAGCCTTCCCTCTAAATGAGAGAAGAATTGTGAATGTATGTTGTTGAATGTGGCAGCCTTTCAATTCCGGAGCGTGCTCTCTCTCTCTCTCCCTCTCCCTCCCTCTCTCTCTCTCTCTCTCTGTTTCTCTCCCCCCCTCCCTGTTTCTCTCTCCACCTCCCCCCTATCTGTTTCTCCTCTCTCTCTCTTTCTGTCTGTCTCTCTCTGTTTCTCTCCCCTCCCCCTCCCTGTCTCTCTCTCTCTTCTCTCCCCTCCCTCTCTCTTTCTCTCTGTCGGTCTGTTTCTCTCTCTCCCTCTCTCTTCCTCTCTCACTCCCCCTCCCCTATCCCTCCCTCCCTCTCTCTCTTCCTCGATCACTCCTTCTCTCTCCCTCCCTCCTCTCTCCCCCCTCCCGCTTCCTCCATCACTCTCTATCTCTCTTTCTTTCTCTCTCACACACACAGAACTCACCTCTTGCCAAATAAAAACCAGAGCAAGTACATATATCATATCACAAATGCAGGAGGCATGTGGATCATTTGAACAGGATGTTTCAGTCCTATCGTGGTTTGGATCTCTCACTACCGCTAACACAGAAATGTTTGCGCATCCCAGCCTCCAGCATTCTTGCTGTTAAGCTTTCCCTCCAGGCTTTAATGTGGCTGCTTCTGTTGATGGATGAAATTAGCCTCTGAAGTATCAGGAATAGGATGTGCAAAAGATGTGGCATTGCAATATAAATGACTTTTATCCTTCTTCAGTTGTTCTGACCTAATCTGAAATATGGCCACAAAAAGCCATATTTTTAATCTCTAGTTTTAAAAAAAAACAGCTCATAGGTAGGTGGGAATTTAATTTTTTTTATAATTTAGGAAGAATGGTGGGAAAGTTGGCAGCTTTCCTCAAGAATGAAATGGAGATATAAAAAGGATAGTGAGGAGGGAAAAAGACAGCTCCAAAAGAAATAAAACTTGTTGGGTGGTTGAGCTCAAAGTTGGTATGATAATAGATGGGGCATTGTGCTGGCAGACTAGCCAATTTTTTTTCTTTGAGATTTAGTGAGGGTGTGTGAGAGAGATAGAGGCAGAGAATATGAACCCCAAACAGCATAAGTGTCACATGGGATCAAAATCTGTGAATTAGTGCAATGTTTCTCAACCTCAGGAACTTTTAAGATGTATGGACTCCAACTCCAAACATCTTAAGGTTCCTGAGGTTGAGAAACCCTGAGTTGGTGGACAGAACATTGGGAAAGCCACCGAAGCTTTCATGGTGACACTCCACCTGCCACCTTGTCAATTTTTTAAAATAACATTTTATTTGAATTTTAAATCTATATATATATAAACGGCTGTGTGCGTGTGTATGTTCCAGCATAACTCTTGGAACGCCTTGAACAATTTCAACCAAACTTGGTACACAAATGGCTTACTCTCTGGAAACAAATACTGTGAGCGTAAGACACCCCTAAAACCCCTTGGGGTGCATGTTCTGTTAAGATTCAGCATGTTGTGCCTTAAAATGGCTTCTACTGTGCAGCGCAATGGAGTTGCCATGGTACCAGCTTCACAGTACTCTACAAGGGGGCTCCCTCTGGTAAGGGGGAAAATCCAACATTAGAAATTAGGTTTGGTCCAGACATTTCCCCCCTATAAATAAATACATGGGCAACACCGGGTTATCGGCTAGTACACAATAAAATCTAACAAGAACTAATATTAGACTCTTCTGCACCCACCCATTGACATGAAACAAAAAGGGGTGTAATCTCCATTCAGACAGAGGACTTTTGTTAAACTTCCAGCCAATTAGAATTAGAATTGCCAAGAGCTTCCTTTCACAAGGTCCTCTTTAATAGCTCTAGGTCTTCTCCATTTTGAAAGGCATTCCATTTAAATTTCAGCAGGAAAAAACTATTCAGTGGGATCTTATATAACTTTGTAAAAAAGATCTTTCTGTGTCTTTACCTTTGGAAAATTCATAGGATTCTCCTATGCACTGCTACAGTCAATCACATGTGACAGGTAAAATGTCTTGATGAGTGCATGCCATCCCAAGAGCCTCATGAATCAGCGCTCGGGAGAGTTCGTTGGCTTTTGAATTTATCTTTCACGTGTGCTTCAACTAGCTGATTGTCTACAAGTATGTAAAACAAGGCCAGTTGATGGACAGAGGCAGAATTGCCATATATTACCTAAGAAATCAGCCATCAGTCATGTATGTAAGTGGTCCCCAGAGCAATAGATTCCCTCAGCTAATATACAATTGTTTCCCAATAAAGAGATCTGTACTAAACCAGGGCATTTGCAGGGAGAGGTAAAAAAACTCAAGATGGTACCTACAGTGGTGGGATCCTGCTGGTTTAACAACCAGTTTAACAACCGGTTTACCTTCCACATTACTTCTGGGGAGTAACACAGCTGAGCCGCGGCAATCAGCTCTGCCATACAAATCAACTGAGAGGATATAGGTAAGTAAAGCAAAGGGGCGGGTGGGCCAACTTGATCATTGGAGTGAACCGGTTCACTCCCAGCTGATCATAGGAGCTACCGGTTTGCCCGAACTGGTCCGAACCGGCTAAATACCACCCCTGGGGCAGCTACAACCATGTGATCCAGGTTCTGTATGAGTGATGTCACAGGAAAAAGGGTGGAGTATAAATTGCGCAATTGTAACCAACATCTTGGCTTTTTTTCGAGGCAGACAACCCAAAGCCTTAGCTGACTTTGAGATTCCATTCCAAAAAGTCCAGACAAAAGCCATCGTTAAAGTTGTGCAACAATGATAGTAAATTACCTCATAACAATAGAAAGAAGCTTTATTTCATAAAAAGTTTATAAAATGCATATTGTACAAAAATAAAGTCTGTAGAGAACTTTGCTTAACACAAACGGCTGAAATGTCAATTGGAGGTGAAGTAAAAATCCCCAATAACAACAACTATCTGTTTTAATTTTTTTCTTTCAATTCTTATTTCCAGAGTGGGCAAAAATCACCAACTTTACCTTTTTGGTTTGTTAGCATTAGGCTGCCATTAAAGGATGGGACAGGCTGGGGAAACAGGCGGAGGGAAAGCTACTGGTTGCTGAAAGAGGCTCACAGCAAAGGCCAAAGTGATTTCTGTAAAGGTGCTTGAATGACTCATGAAAAGAGATGGAACCTATTGCCCCGGGTTGGTTGGGATTAATATTTTTGAGGGTATCATTTTGCCTTCTGCAGACTTCCCTGTCTGAAAAGATAACTGGACTCATGCATATGGAAAAACTTGAGAATAGGACCCATGATGTTCTTACATCATCAAATCCATTAGATTTTTCCCATTGATGACCGCATAGTACCATATTATGATTAAGGATAAACCAGTCATATAACTACAACCTAGTCCAAACGTGACAGCTAATTGTTCAGAATACATACCAGCCGAATTTATGTCTTGCTGATTTATCTTACAGGGAACAGTACGAGGTTCATGCATTGCACTAAACCATAAACCATGGTTTTAACACAGCAGATAGATAGCTTCACAAAAGCCAAAAAATAAAACATTTAGTAAATTGTGGCTTAATACAAGATGTGAAACTGCTATTGGTCCTGACTTGCCAGAAGCAATCAAGATTTAACAGACTGATTGGTTTGTAACGCAGCCTGTTTGGTAATATTCTTTCCACATTAAGATTCAGATTGTGGAAACTCATTAAAGGATAAACTTTCATGCAGTCTTGTATCCTGTCATATGACCATTCTATCACTATTCCTTCATCATTCCACCCCACCCCCCTTTTGGATAAAATCCAGTAAAATTCCTTTTGTTTCAGTGGGAATATTAAACAAATGTTTAAATCCTCTCTACGAAAGCCAGACTTACAGGAAACATCAAAGGTTCCCTGGAAAGGAAATTAAAACTGGAAGTCAATGTGACAATAATTCTGGCTGAAAGAGTGTTAGGTTGCTCTCCGGAGTAAGTCCCCTTGAATGCAATCAATTTTACTTCTGAGTAGATAGGCATCGATGCCATGAATAACTATTTTTTATGTAGAAATATAGGGTAGCAGCTGGCTGTGTTACTGTAGCTCAATAGTTTTGAATTCAGTGAGTCTTGATCCTCACCAGTGTGGCTGATGGCAAAAGACCTGGCATATTGTAAGTCAAAATATCTGGATGGTCCTAGACTACCTTCCTCTATGCTAAGCTATAGGGCTATGGATGCTTCAAAAAGTATATCAGAAAAGTCCTTTGAACCTTGCACAGTTGCACAAGTGTGAATGCAAGACTGTTAGACAGTAAGGCAGCTCATACGTAGTTGTTCAGGTTACTACCTGAACTTGAAGAAAAGTTACAGCTGCTTTAAGAATCACATACGTCAACTCCTTAAAGCAGTGAGATTGTTCTAGAGTACAGGTGTCAAACTCGCCATGTCACGTTGGCGTCATGTGACGGTTTGTGACGTTTTCCCCATTCACAGAGCTGGGGTGGACGTGGTCTGCATGTAACACATTTGGCCCACGGGCCGCTAGTTTGACACTCCTGTTCTAGAGGCCTGCTAGAGGGGGAGGTGCAGAAAGATTTTTAACAAAAGCGGAGAGCTCTCAAGCTTGTATAAGACATTTGAAGCCCCTTGCCTGAATCATTTTTGAAGCAGGCGCAGCCCTTTTAAACAATTAAAACTAGGGGGATGTGTTCCTTTTCATTTTAAGCGGGAATGCTGCTGAACACAGCAGAATATATCTTTCTAAAATGAACATGGATAACAATAGCCGCACAAATTTCTGGAGCAACATAATAAAAAGTGGCTTCAAGACAAGCATTAGGCAGGCACGTAAGATGTAATCCACAGAAAGGTCAACATCCCTAGGACAAAATCAAAATATTTTGCTGGAAGCTTTAGAAACCTTTTCCCAAATGGATGGAACACATTCTCGATGACAGAGATATACTGAACTGTTGGCTTAAATCCCGCTCAGATCCCATTCTTGCAATAGATATTTCTCAAATGCAAAGGCTGCATGAATGAAGTGTATGCAGAAGCACAGCAAATGTTTCTCGACATTTCCAAAAACAAAGTGCTTGGAATTATTTTTAATATAATTCTCATATACCCACTCCAACTGAATTACTTGACGTTACTTCATTTCAGTGGAATACTAATTTGATGTTCCATTGATTTCAGAAATCTTAATTTTCAATGTTAATAAGAAGAGAGTTATAGCCTGGGATATGATATACAGTGTGTTCTCTAGATTACAGTCATTTATGTTTTATTGGAGACCAACTGTATATAAAAAAATAAAGTCAAAAAGAGATAGAAATTGCACTTAAAATATTTGGATGAAAATTATAGTGGTCCCATGTCTATTATACATTAGTAATGGTAGCAGAGTCAGACATGAAAAAACTGGCATACTTGCAGGTTTAGTCAAAGTTTCAATAACCTCCATGATAATGTAATCAAAGTGCCACTTGTATTTTTATGTGCGCACATAACATGCATAAAAAACAGCTAGGACTTGGAACCAACTATTGTGGCTGCCACCTTCAGGTTATCTCTGCAGGCAAATGATCAGGAACATCAATTCTTCTGTACTTGCTTTCTGGTGTGAAAAAATAAGGCTACATTTTCATAAAACTTTGACTATGGGTTAATTGGTGTCGAGTGTGTTTTTATTTTATTTTTTCATTACTTCATAATCCACATGTGCTCTGTAGTTTTTGGCAGAATGAGATAACATAGTTTCTTTTCTCTTTGGTCTTTATCTTATCAAATTCTGAGGGTTTTTTTCAAATTCCACATTAATTATTATGGTGTTGCAATTCCAATAAATATTCTACCTGCTACATCAAAGTAGTTGTTGAATTTCTACCAAAGAGGTAGCAATAGCAATTAAAAGACAAAGGATTTCTTTTTCTTGGAAGAAACCTCTGAACACTGTAGGACTGGAAGAATTTCTCTTTTGGGTTGTCTCCACATAACAGATTTAACTTAAGAGGGAGATTGTGGAATTCTATTTTATAGTTCCTAGCCATCTCACCTTGGTAAACTGTATATGTTGAGACACAGGTCTTCCTTGCCTTCATAGTCCAACTGAATGAAGGTGGGATTGGCAGATGGTTCAAGTAGGAAATGATGAACATAAAGTTATGTGTCCCAAGAAGCCATAAGTAATCATCCTATGAGATAATATATTGCATGAAAAAATAAAGGTGTGGCAGGAAGAATGGAAAGCTTAATTCAAGAATATATTAAGATTCATGAAAAGTTCCTTTATCTCAGTATGTCTATGGAAATTCTCAGTCATTCAGGTAATGGTTGTCCCAAAGATGCTTTTTCAAAAGGCAACTGGACTTTGTTTTTCCTTGAAGATGTTTTGCTTCTCACCCAAGAAGCTTCTTCAGTTCTCAGACATTGCACTTCAGAACTGAAGAAGCTTCTTGGATGAAAAGCAAAACGTCTTCAAGGAAAAACAAAGTCCAGTTGCCCTTTGAAAAAAGCACCTTTGGGACAATTATATCACAGTAGTAATATGGTAGGCAATAGCAGCAGAAATAGCAAACCAGCTTCAAACATGTAAGATCTTCATTCTCATTTCCTGGGAACTCTGCTTTAAGAACATTAGATAAGAAGCCTTGGAGATCAAACTCTTTTTAGCTATTGTCAGTCAGAATAAAAAAACAGGACAAAATTATCTGGCTTATTATGAACTATTGTCATAAAGTAATAAGGATCCTAAAATTTGCACAATTTAAATCCCCCCCATGCTCCTCTTTAAAAACAAGGAGAGCTCCATTAGAAACGTTGATTCAATTGTTAGGTGTATTTAAACAAAGTTTTAGCAGCTTAAGACCAATTCTAGAAACTAATATCTGCCAAAGACTACAGAAACACTATATACCATATTTTTTGGACTATAAGATGCACCAGAGTATAAGACGCACCTTAGTTTTTGGGGAGGAAAATAAGAAAACAATATTCTGCCTCTATCTACCAGCATCCATGGTATTCATCTGGCTAGCGTCCTGTCAGTGTGTGAGAGAGTTGAGGACTGTTTGGAAACAAACAGTATTTTCTGTGTGAGCAACAAGGAGCCTGGGCGTGGCTTGTTCTGTACTAAAGCTGCATGCTGTGCTGATATCTGAAACTAAAAACTGAAAGTGAAACTTCTCTCCTCTGCTGAACTACCATGTTGGAAAACCTGCTTTTGGTATTGTATATTTACTTAATGTGTTATATTATATGTAAAGGGAAGTTATTGAATCCTGCTGAACCAGTTACTTGTGTGTGTTTTTTGAATGCCTCATGTTTTTGGCTATATTTGGTGTATAAGATGCACCCAAATTTTCACCCTCTTTTTTTTGGGGGGGGGGGAGATGCGTCTTATACTTTAAAATATGGTAATTACTTTTTCATAATGGGTGAAATGTTCAGATAGTATGAATATCTTTCCAGGTGTACGATGCTCTTGACCAATGCTATGCAAGGACATAAAATGCTTCTTGGGAGAAGGGTTTGAGATATGCATCCCAAGAAACATTATGTTCCATCTGAAGTAGAAACAATGTAGAAAATTAAGAGTCGCCAAATTGGGCACTATCAAATCTTGTTCGCTTCACTGAGACAGCATTAAACAAATGCTTAACTTTCTTGTCTTAGTGACCAATGACTAAGCCTTTGCTGCAATGGGTTTGCCTCCCCTCTAAGCCCCTTTCAAATAGATACTTTTATAGTTGCTATTTTAGGAGTAGTGTCAAACAATACAAGCTTGGGCATCCAACAATTTGTATGCAGATTTCCGCTGAAATGCACTTCTTCAGATAATTTAAAAGGACATTGTATTAAAAATGTATGCATGCATGCAGATGATCATCTACTGCAGTGCTTCCCAACTTTAGCAACTTTAAGAAAGGTGGACTTCAACTCCCAGAATTCCTCAGCCACCCTGGCTGAGGAATTCTGGGAGTTGAAGTCCACCTTTCTTAAAATTGATACGGGTGGGAAACTCCGATCTACTGCATCAATTGACCCAGTGGCTTCTTATGGGAGATGATGGTCTTGGGAATGAATATAGCTCAGTCGTTTGATATTTCAAATAGCTCATCTTTGATGGCCTCCAATCACTTCCCTATGCTCAATGTGGCCAAGGAAGAGACATCTCAAAATTAAACCCATTAACATCTGACAGGATATTCAGCTATTAGAATATTATTGATATTTTCTGGTGTTTATGATACTTTGCCCTCTCCCCCACCCTCAAAGGTAACAAAGAATGACATATCCTGAAACGTCAGAAGTTAGGGAACCTCCAAACTTTCAACTAGTTAAAGAAGATGATGAAAGTTTTATCAATGATAAAACATATTGCAATGAGTTTGATGAAGTGCTATCCACCTGGGTGTCCATGATTTTTGTTCAAATGGTAAAGTAAGTGATTTTTTTTAAAAACAACAACAACAGTTTGAATTCCTGATATTAATTCTTAATACTTTTTTTTTTAAAAAGAAGAAAAACTGTATACCTTGATCCCAGCATCACTATCCCATTGTAACTTTGGCACCTCTTTAGAAGAAAGAAGCTTTAAATAAATAATGAAACTGAAACTCATGTCTGAACCATAATAAATAATAATAATAATAACTTAAAATCTCAATAAATATTTTCTCTAGATTTGACTTTAGACAGGATGCATTGCATCAAGTAGTCTTTCTCTTCACTCACGATGACCGCAAATAAAAATGTAGTTCATTAAGTAAGTGATCTTAGTCCTTCTTTAAACCAATAAAAGATCCACATTTTTTTTTAAAATGGCATTTTGCTAGACAGGTGATTAAAAACACAGCCTGCTATGTTGGGAAACAGAAAAGGTACCATCCTTCTCCCTCTTACATTAATCCTTCTTCAGTTACATTCTAAATTAATTAGCTTTTAGAAATCCTCCATCTTTTTCATCATCATTTGTTTAGAATTCAGCAATATACTTAAAAGTTGAGCTTGACTTCTTTCCTATACAGGTACTCCTTGACTTACGTCCACCATCGAGACCAGAAGTTCTGTTGCCAAGCAAGATGGTCGTTAAGTGAGCCCCACTTGATTTCACAACCTTTTCTGTCACAGTTGCTAAGCAAATTACTCCAGTTCTTAAGTGAATCACACGATTAGGTGAACTCGGCTTCACCCATCGACTTTGCTTGTTGGGAGCCAACTGGGACAGTTATCACAGATGGTGATCTCCTGACCTCAAAAATGCTGCAACGGTTGTAAATATAGTATATGCCAGTTGCCAAGCAAGATCATGGGGATACTGCAACGGTCATAAGTGTGAGGACCATTTGTAAATCCCCCTTTTCAGAGCCAATAACTTCAAAAAGGTTGGCACACAAATTATTGTTAATTGAGGACTACCTGTATATAAAAATATGAAATTGCTTTCAATTTACAGCTAGTCCTCAAATTAATGTTGCTAAGGGAAACATTTGTTAAGTGAGTTTGCCCCATTTTATGACTTCTCTTGTCACTGTTGTTAAGTGAATCATTGCAGCTGCTAAGTTAGTAACATGGTTGTTAAGTGAATTTGTTTTCCCCATCGACCTTGCTTGTTAGAAGGTTGGCAAAAGTTTATCCCATGACACCGGGACACTGCAACCGTCGTAAATGAGTCAGTTATCCAGCATCTGAATTTTGATCACATGAAGCGTAGGGATTGCTGCGACAGTTGTAAGTGTGAAAAACGGGCCTAAGTTACTTTTTTCAGTGCCGTTGTAACTTTGAACAGTCATTAAATGAACTATTGTAAGTCAAGGACTACTTGTATGTGTAACTCTACTTGAAGCTTTGTAACTGGAGGACTCTGTTGTGAGTTTCCTTTCTGACCGATTGGTATGGGTAGAATAATTCTGCATTATTCATAAGGCACAGGAAAAGAAGCTTGTTAATGTCTTCACATCACAAAAAAGAGGGATGTTGTGATGTACAATTTAGCTAAGTGGTCTGGCAAATCAAGGGCAGAATTTAAAGTTTAGATTTCGGTGAAGGATTTCTAAAAGAGACTGTTAGCAACGGTAGACAAAACTCTACAATTGCTAGGCTTTCCATAAACAAGTATCAAAAAAGTGCTGAGTGAATTGTTGGGAACTGTCAGTTCTCAAGCTGGACAAATTTAGCCAGCAATTTGTATGAACGCAGAGTTCTGCTAGGATAATTTCCTCCTTTCATCAAGTGTGTTTTCTCCATTATAACATTTCTATATATTCCACTCTTGCATCTCAAATATCCCAATAAATTCCTCAGGATTGCTCACACAGTGGCCTTCTTCAACCTGGGATCTCAGTTTTCCGAATGCTTCAGCCAGTATGGCCATTATGAAGAATTCTGGAAACCCAGTTCATATTAACTGGAGGATGCAAAGCAGGGGTGGGTTCCGGCCGCCATTACTACTGGTTCGGTGCCCGAAAAAGTTTGCACACGCGTGCTCGCTTTGCTCACGCACACACCAGACACGCACTCCATGCGTGTGCCCATTTGCACTTAAAATGATCTGTGCATGTGCACATTTAAAAAGGAATAAAAATTACATTTTTTTCAATGAAGGTTGTTCTGCACATGTGCAAAACAGAAAATCAAGATGGCACCACTGAGGATAGAACCGGTACGGTCACATGTCCGCCAGAGTTACTACCTATTTGACCGAACCGGACCGAATAGGTAGGAACCCACCTCTGATGCAAAATTAGGGAAGGTTTGGATCAGGGGTGTCTACAAGGGATGAAGGTCAACAAGACCGAAATCATGGATGTGGCTGGATAACCGAAGCATCGTTCCTTTTTAACATGCATCAGACATATTTAAAAAGGGTTGGCACTCCAGTCATCATCTAATCATGGTGGCCATTCTGACATTGTTGATTCCATCCCCGGGAGCCCCTGCACCTGATCACAAAACACATTCTTCTCAATATGAAAGACAGATTATGCCTCCAGATTGGGATGAAAGCCTACGATCAATAGTTTAACTTCCATTTGGGGAGGATGGTGGGTGGTAGAAAACAAAGAAGGAAGAAAGGGGGCTTGTGTTGATAAGCACCTGTTCGGCTAAGTTTTATGCCAATGGTGGATCACCTCAAAACCAACGGTGTAAAGTAATTCCCATTCATCCTGGATCTCAGCCCCTGAGCATTGATGTCTATTTGCCTTCCTGTAGAAACCAAAAGCTCCATCATGTTGTAGCTTCACCAAGTATCCCGTGCTGGATTTCCACCAACCAGGCTCGCACAGCTGTTGTTCTCCTGTATGCTTGGTCCTCTTCCTTTATCTGAAGCCAACCTTTTTCCTTTCCTCGGGAGCCTTGGTCCCCTTCTTTGCCCATTTTAGCAGGAATGCAATATCGTAGCCCGTGTCCAAACACACAAGGACATCAAACGCACCCACATTTTTTAGCGGAATGTTTCCTTAGTATGTGATAAGTTGATAGGTCATCGTCCAAAAACGAAAGGTCGTCATCGTAAGCAATGGGTCTGCAACAAGGCTGTGGCCTGATTTTGTCACTGACCAACTTTTTATTTTGGGTTAAATTGTTTAAAATTTGGTCATACAGGGTTACAGCAGTCTCGCACGAACCACTACAATAACGGAAAATCAATTCTTCTTTGGTTGTGTATCCCAATCCCAAGTCAGTCACATTTAAGTGAATCTCACTTAAGACACAATCCCGAGATTTGAGTCTTTGCGCTCTCCGTCCTTTCTTCTTGTTGGAATTATTGTTCCTTCCGGCATTTTGCCGGTTTCTTTCCCGTTTGGAGAAATGTGGTTTATCTGGTGATCTCTTCAGTCTTTTTAAAGTGGTTTGAATAAAATTCATCACCTCCTCAAGTTGGCTGGGATAATCCACAGGCATGTTAGCTGTTGGGAAAAGGAGAAAAACAACTTGTCAAATGATTGCGTATCCATCTTACTTCACATGGAGAAAATGATCTTACTTACTGAAATTTCTAGCAGGCACATGGTTAAATCTGGGAGTGACAACTGCATACGTTAAAGGCTGCAAAATTCAATTTTTAAAATTTGATTTATTACTGGATCCAACTCAACAGTGACACTCGGAGTGATATACACTAACAAAACACAAGCCATAAACCATAGTGTTAAAACAGATATTGTACAATACATAAATACGACATACAGAATATAAATTGATGAAACAATTACCATAATGTAAATAACCAAAAGAAAACTCTGCTCAATTAGACCCAAATTATCCCATGATCATGGTGTTGTGGCCTGCCAGTGGCCAGCAGAGCTGGCAGCAGATTCGGACAGCGAGGAGGTTGGGGAAGAACATGGGCCACTCCTGGAATCTGGAGAAGGCTCTGATGAGGGCTCTATGCGGGAGGCAGAGAGGGGACCAGAGCCGTATGCCAGTTATCAGAGTATGCCTTCAGAGTCAGACATCAGTGAGGCAGACGAACAGCTGGAGCCTGTCCCCAGTGTGCACACGTGCAGAGTTGTCAGATGAAGGGAACAGCTAAAGAACAGGGGTTT
Organism: Thamnophis elegans; assembly: GCF_009769535.1. Classification (NCBI taxonomy): domain Eukaryota; kingdom Metazoa; phylum Chordata; class Lepidosauria; order Squamata; family Natricidae; genus Thamnophis; species Thamnophis elegans. Next base: position 128,815,241 of record NC_045543.1, on the reverse strand, counting down.
ATTTGGCATGAATGGCCGCTCCCAGAGGAAATAAAAGAGGAGCGAAAGGGGAGTGGAGTTTGCAGGAGACAATTACTTCGCTTAATTGGTTTGGGACTCTCTGAAATTCCTTGCCAAGTTTTGCAGATATTGGCCTGTCAGCTCTCCAAGCCAGATAAGGTCTGTGACTGTACATCTTCCCTTGAAAGACTTTGCTGGATGTGAATGAGCAGAATTCACACGAAATTAATAAAAGGGTTTTTTGTCGGGACAAGGAATTTGCTTCATACTCTCGGGAAGCCTGGGTCACAGCACATGACAGTTTAACAAAATGTATGTTCTATAGGCATGATTTCAAAGTTCACAAGGATTAACACATTTTTATCAAGACTAAAACCTCCATTGCTTCCTTCTTCTTTTGGGTACAGATGTTGTATAAAGCGATTGTGAAAATTCCAACATTACTTTTGATGTTGAAAGAGGTCCATAAGATAGGCTAACCTATTTAATACATATCCATTGGTTGACTAAGTGTTTCCATGGAAAACTAGATTAAGTGAAATATTAGACTGTGATGTATTCTCACAGCACCTAGTCACTCCTGAACAGACAGAAAACTTCCTTAACTTGATATTCCCAATGCATTGGAGTACAACTGTAATTTCTATCCAGGGGAACCACTGGGAATTATGAAAGTGGTGATCTGATACATTTCGAGGGTTCAGATTACAGAAAATTGGTCTATTCCTTGTCTATGACACTCTATAAGTTGCCTATTCATAGTTCTATCTCATTTCCACAACTGTCTGAGTATTGTTACCCACCTTTTAATGTAAAAATGGGGGAGGAGGACATTTTTATTTGGAGCATGGCAATGACAGAGTGAACAGGATTTAAACGTTGGCTTTCAAATTCATTCAGGTTGGGTTTACAAACAAAAAATGCACTAAGCCTCAAAATATAACTGATCATATTTAAAGTTTGAACACAACTAATGCAAAGAAAAATATGGGATCTGTAAAACAGGTCTTCAGGCCACATCTAGCCCATGGTTCACAAGATTATCATAGGATTACCACTCCTGATTTACTGGAAAATATCTTCCTGGATTCAAGCCACTTTCAATCTATCTATGTTGGAATGCATCTGCTCCTTTGAGTGATACTTGCCCTGGAGAATTGCATTATTAACTAATGCAACTAACTAACATTATATGTTAGGATATGTTTTCAAACTTAAAAATAGTGTAGATGGGACTGTAACCCATAAAGCCAGGTTAGTTGCACAAGGGTTTGCTCAGTCAGCCAATGACTATGATGAGGTCTTTGCGCCTAGTTTAAAGGCTACAACGTTACGTGAAGCATTAGTGTGGGCAGCTAAGAATGAATATATAGCTAATCATTTAGATGTAGAGACAGCATATCTTCATGCACCGTTGCAACATACTAGATATTTACAGAAGCCTGCGGGATTTAAAACTGATAGTAAAACTGATCGTTGGAGGTTGAAAAAGAGTCTGTATGGCTTGAAGCAGTCAGGATATGAATGGAATCAATGTATAGTTAAAGAGTTAACTAAGATAGGTTTTAAAGCTGGCATGGCTGATCCATGTTTGTTTAAGAAAGAAAGTAATGGTGTGATTTCATTGTTGCTATTGTTCACTGATGACATAGCATTAATCACTAAAACTGGGCAAGAAGCTATGAGGATTATAACACTGTTAAGGACGCAGTTCAGTATAAAACATCTGGGTGAGGTTAGGCAATATCTTGGTTTACAGATAGATAAAACTAGGGGAGGGTACAAAATCTCACAAACCAAGAAGATTAATCAGAATGTTTAGGATGGAACTGTGTAAACCAGCTAAAACTCCAATGGGTCAGGAATTTAGCCATGATGATGTAAAAAGCCCTGTGTTTGATAAAGGTATTTATCAATCATTGTTTGGTAGCTTATCTTATCTGAGTAATTGGTCAAGGCCCGACATAGCATATAGTGTAAATCAATTAGCCAGGTTTAATGCTGAACCTACTGAAGGCACTGGCAAGCTGCTAAGAGGATATTAAGATATCTTAAGCAAACAATGCATTATGCATTGTATTTAGAACCTAAAGATGAACTGAGATTAACTGCATAGGCTGATGCAAGTTTTGCTACAAATGTGACTACACGGAAATCAACATCAGGGTTTGTTGTATTCCTGGGAAAAGCACTAATTGGATGGTGGTCTATTAGACAAAAACATTTAAGTTTATCAACCATGGAGGCTGAATTCTCATGTTTGTCATTATTATGTACAGATTTGATTTGTTACAAACAACTCCTACTTGATATGGGGATTGACATACAAAAGCCTATTGTTGTTTATGAAGACAATCAAGCAGCAATTCAGATGGCATCCAATCTTGCTGTAAAAACTAGGTCAAAACACACTGATATAAGATATCTGAAGGTAAGGCAAAGTGTGAATAGTAAATTAGTTTCACTGGAGTACTGCATGTCTGAACATAACATTGCAGATCATTTTACTAAGGCCCAAGGTAATATAAAGCATAAACGTTGTTGCGAGGAATACGGATTAAGATTGTAAGATTTATATATTGTTCTACCCAAAGGGGAGAATGTTAGGAATATAATCTAATGGTTGGGTTGGCAATATATAAATCATGTAACAATACTATACCTGTTTCTTTAAATCATACTATAAAATGTGATTGGTTGCTGTTTTCCTCAATCGGCCATAAGAGGGAGCCAGAATGACTGTTAGCTCTCTGTTTGTTAGATGCTGGGCTGATCTGATCTGAGTGTTTTGGAAGCTGGCTGTTAGAAAGTGCTGTGAGCTATTGTAAGTTTTGCAACTGCTAGCAAACTTTGAGTACCGGACTGTTTGTATGATTATGGACTAAGTTATTTGGATTATCCCTTAACTGAAAGACATTGATGACTGACTGTCTTATCCTTGTATGACTTGGACTGTTTGATGGACTCTGATACCTCTATTTCCACGAGAGTAAAAGCCTATTTAAACTGCAGTGTCTCTGTATGCTGGTTTGTGTGTTCTCCAACACAACTATCACAACGGGGATCTTACCTAACAACATCCCATATCAAAGTAGTTTTAGCCTGCTTGTAGAGTTGATTTCTTGGTCTGGTCTACATGATAAGGTAAAGGTAAAGGTTCCCCTCACACATATGTGCTAGTCATTCCTGACTCTAAGAGGCAGTACTCATCTCCGTTTCAAAGCTGAAGAGCCAAGGCTGTCCGAAGACGTCTCTGTGGTCACGTGGCCGGCATGACTAAATGCCAAAGGCACACGGAACGCTGTTACCTTCCCACCACAGATGGTCCCTATTTTTCTACTTGCATTTTACATGCTTTTAAACTGCTAGGTTGGCAGAAGCTGGGACAAGTAACGGGAGCTCACTCATTACGTGGCACTAGGGATTCGAACCGCCAAACTGCTGACCTTTCTGATCGACAAGTCAGCGTCTTAGCCACTGAGCCACTGCGTCTACATAGTAGGCCTATATAAAACCAAAGATAACCCAAATATTCCAGCCTGCTTTACAGATATGGCAGTGACGGGGAAGGAATCTGAACTGACAAGTTAGAACCTAAAGATTGTAGAATTGGAAGGGACTACAAGCCTCCTCTAGTCAAACCCTCTGCAACATGTAGGGAAACTAATTAAATCATCCATGGCAAGTAGGTATCCAGCCTTAAAAAAAAAAATCCACAGATGGAGAACCAACAACCTCCTTAGGTGAACTATTCCTGTTATTTGCATCCTGATTAAGTATGGAAATCTTCATTGCAAAATGTGCAAGCTTTGGAGGAAATGGAAACATGTTCAGCAATGATGGATGATCTATTAACACTGCTAAGGAAAAACAAACGTTGAATGACTCAAACCCTCCTTGTTCACATACTAAACTAGAAAAGACAGCTGGCCAGCAATCCTTCCTATAATATAAACTAGTACTGTATTTTTTCCCCCATCAAGACGAAAAGTTGCTTCCAATTTCCGAGGCACTGAAAAAATAGGCAGCACAGGCCGATTTATTTGACATTTTTGGTGCCTGTTATAGTTTCTTCTGTGAGACCATCTATGACAAGGCCTGTGGGCCGCAGATCTAGCCCATGGGGCCACCCCGGGAACACCGACGGACCGGCCTGCAGTACCTCTGCCAGCAAAACCAAAGCTCTGGAGGGCCACGCGAGGTCCCCCGAGCTCCGTTTTCAGCTGCAACTGCCTCCTACAACCCTCTACTAGCAAAAACAGAGCTCGGGAGGACTGTGTGCCACCCTCCTAAGTTCCGTTTTTGCTGCCAGAGCGCTCGGGCCACCACAGATATCCCTGACAGGAGTGACATCAAACTGGCCATACTCATCCTGGACATGCCCCCCCCGCCCCCCCAAGGTCAAATGCAAATACTTTTCTGGTCGGAGTGCCCAAAGCGGATGTTCGGGCCAGGACCCCCCAAAATAGAATGCATGCACCCCCCCATATGCGCCCACCCCCATACATGCATGGGAGAGACCCAAAGACTAGCTTGCTGTTGGGAGGCATGTGCACACGCATGGCAGAGCTGAACTGGGGTGATGGCTTGCATGCCATCAGAGAGGGCACTGCGTGCCACCTCTGGCATGCATGCCATAAGTTCACCATCATTGCCCCATACCATTCTAGACAAGTGGCTATCCAGCCTCTTCTTAAAAGCCTCCGGTGATGAAGCACCCACGATTTCTGGAGGCAAGCTGTTCCACTGGTTAATTGTCCTCACTGTTAGGAAATTTCTCCTTAATTCCAGGTTGCTTCTCTCTCTGATTAGTTTCCAACCATTGCTTCTTGTCCTGACCTCCGCTCCTTTGGAGAATAATTTGACCCCGTCTTCTTTGTGGCAGCCCCTCAAACACTGAAACACTGGTATCATGTCACCCCTAATTCTTCTTTTTCTTTAGAGTGGCCAAACCCAGATCTTGCAGCTGTTCTTCATATGCTTTAGTCTCCAGCCTTTTGAGCATTTTAGTTGCTCTTCTCTGAACCTTTTCCAAAGTCTCAACATCTTTTTTTGTAATATGGTGACCAAAATTGGTTGCAGTATAAAATCAGCAACCACAGGTAAAGGTAAAGGTTCTCCTTGCATATATGTGCTAGTCGTTCTCAACTCTAGGGGGCGGTGCTCATCTCCATTTCAAAACTGAAGAGCCAGCGCTGTCCGAAGACGTTGTCTGTGGTCATGTAGCCAGCATGACTAAACACCCAAGGTGGTACCTATTTTTCTGCTTGCATTTTTACATGCTTTCGAACTGTTAGTTGGCAGAAGCTGGGACAAGTAATGGGAGCTCACTCCGTTACGCGACGCTAGAGATTTGAACCACCAAACTGCCGACCTTTCTGATCGACAAGCTCAGCATCTTGCAAAAGAACAACAGATTTTGACCTGCCTTTTTCTATTGAACAGCTGATTTGCCACACCTGTGCAGGGTTGCTGTGCAACTATGACAGAACGCAGGATTTCTCCTACAGAAGATACTGTCTTTTTCCTTTCAGATTTTCTCCCTGACGTATGGTTATATCTAAAGCTGGACATGTTAGTTCCATCAATATCCCTCATGGTTTGCTTGGTGCCAGTAAGGATGGAGATAAAATACTGAAGGAATGCTGCCACATTTGCTGCCAATCTATTGCAGTGTGATGGGGTTCCTTTTTTCGAACTAGAGTGTATTATTTTACAAGGGGGCAGTTGACACACAAAAATATGCATTTTGCTATATAGCGATATTTACAGCATGTATTTAGAGCAAGTATATAACAGTGTTCCGTGCGCCTTCGGTGTTGAGTCATGCCAGCCACATGACCAAGGTGACATCTTCGGACAGCGCTGGCTCTCAGCTTTGAAACAGAGATGGGCACCACCCCCTAGAGTCGGGAACAATTACCACATACACTATATTGCCAAAATTATTCGCTCACCCATCCAAATAATCAGAATCAGGTGTTCCAATCACTTCCACTAAGGGCTTGGCCCCTTAGTTCCAGTGAAAGGAACTCTGAATGCTTCAGCATACCAAGACATTTTGGACAATTCCATGCTCCCAACTCTGTGAGAACAGTTTGGAGCTGGCCCCTTCCTCTTCCAACATGACTGTGCACCAGTGCACAAAGCAAGATCCATAAAGACATGGATGACAGAGTCTAGTGTGGATGAACTTGACTGGCCTGTACAGAGTCCTGACTTCAACCCGATAGAACACCTTTGGGATGAATTAGAGCCGAGACTGAGAGGCGAGCCTTCTCGTCCAACATCAATGTGTGACCTCACAAATGCGCTTCTGGAAGAATGGTCAAAGATTCCCATAAACACACTCCTAAACCTTGGGGACAGCCTTCCCAGAAGAGTTGAAGTTGTTATAGCTGCAAAGGGTGGGCCGAGGTCATATTGAACCTTATGGATTAGGAATGGGATGTTACTTACAGTAAGTTCATATGCGAGTAAAGGCAGGTGAGCGAATACTTTTGGCAATATAGTGTATGTGCGAGGCAGGGGTGGGTTTCAACGCAGCGGTCCCCGCGAACTGGTTGGTTGGCGAACCCGGAAGTAAGTAACTTCCAGGAACGGCGAAGGACCCACCCGCCCGCCCGCACTCCTTACCGGTTTTTGAAGGCTTCTGCGCTTCCACGCAGGTGCATGACACATACAGCGCCTGCGCAATTCTCCGCAAGCAGCTGGATGGCACAAACAGCGCCTGCGCGATTCTCTGCGAGCAGCTGGAGCATCACGCAGGCGCTAAGACGCATGCGTGAACTGTGCGTGTGCACAAGGACGCCGCTGGCCCTGTTCCAACCAAACCAGTTGGAACAGGATTAGCAACCCACCACTGGTGCGAGGGGAACCTTTAATTTTGCCTATAGCACAATACTGGATCCTCCTAAGTCCCCAGAGACTATCCATCTGTGTCTCTCTTGCTTCCTCTCTTTTTCTCTCAATTCCTTCCCCCTTTTACAATAACATGCTAAAGATGGCTTGATCTTCTCCTGCTCAGCTGAATATCTACTGAATATCTTTGCTGGGAGAAGAATCTTTCTCAGGGTCATCTGCCCAGTCCTTCCCCCAGAGACCAGGGCTTTGCCACAAACAGCTGATCATCTCCCCCTTTCCAACCAGGAAATTAAGTGTGTGGTCCACACGTTTAACTTCTCTCTTCAACTTTCTTCTCCTGCCACTCGGTTAATTTTATGCACAGACTTTTTCTCTTCTCTCTCCTCCTTCCCTCTTCTATTTTTAGTCAGACTAGTAGCATGGCCCCCTCAGTGGAGGTGGGTGACACCCCGCCCCAGCTATGTAGCAGACTGGAACAATGGGACTGCTGTCTCCAAAATCTCCTCACAAAAGCTCTGGCCAGCCAGAGCAGCTCATCAGGCCTTGTGATAAGTGCAGTTTCTCTTCAAGGCCGACACTGAAGTTTCTTTTCTCCTTTTTTACTCGCTCCAATAGCTGGCTCATGTCATCAGAACAGCCAACAGGCCAGCCAAAGTAACAACTGAAATTTTACCCAATTTCAATGTAAATGGGTCAAGTTCTACCTGTGCAGAGAAAGAAAGATAGAAGGCCTTATATGTCCTTAATTGTTCTGAAAGTTCCTAGACATTTTCCTACATAGTATC